>NW_006287459.1:2143297-2159935 GCF_000327345.1 Myotis davidii | reverse complement strand
AAAGCAGGTATCTGGGTTTGTTTAGCTTCTATAATTGCAACATTGTTGCATCCGGAGCTCAGAGCTGGGCCGCAGCAGGTGGGGAACCTTGGCTTCCTCCATCACTGGAGCAAGCAAGCCTCATGTTTGCTTCAGCTGCGTGGCTGCCAGCTGCCATCTTTGTTGGCAGTTAATTTGCATATCCTGCTGATTAGCTAATGGGAAGCGTAGCGGAGGTATGGTTAATTACCATGTTTGTCTATTAGTAAATAGGATATTTTACTTAAAACTCTTCTAGAAATATCCTGAAATGTTAACAGTGAAAACAAAGGCAAACTCTAATTGAGAGATGGAGACCTGAGCCAAAGGGCTATTTTGCTCATTCCTGGTTGATGGAACAATCTGTTTTAATGGGCCTGAGGCTACGGGATATCTTTGAGTTTATTTTCTGAATGTTTGTTGGGTACGATTAACTCAAGGAGGAGTCACATATCATTACCCAGGATTTATTCTAAGGGAGAGCTAGAGGTTTTCTCAGTGGAAACTAAACAATCAGGACTCCGTATTTGGTCTCCATGGTCAGTGAGTCCCTATGGACGGCATTCAAGCTTTTGGGCCAGGATGAATTGCATGCTGTTTACTGGTGGTCAGGAGTTACTGGCTGGATCATAGAAGGCAGAAAGTGGGAGGGGATTGTAGGAACATGGTACTCAGAGCATGGCTTCTTTATCTCCACTACTAACCCTGCCCATCTGCCTCCCCCCTCCTCCCCCCGCCCCACCCAATCAAGTAGTGGCTGGGGCTACACAGGATTGTGTGGGAGGGAGGTCCATATGGTCTTAGGAATACACCAGTGCAGAAAACTGGTGTGAGGCCTGTCTCCAGAGGGTTGGACAAGTTCCTGAGGTGAGTAGGTAGAGGTAGGCCTGCAAAGATTCCTACCCACCACAGCCCACCAGCCACAGGGAAGTTCTACATATAAAAACTAAAATACCATCCTAGCCTGTTTAGCTCAGTGGATACAGTGTCGGCCTGTGGACCGAAATGTCCTGAGTTCCATTTGGGTCAAGGGCACGTACCTTGGTTGCAGGCTCCTCCCTGGCCTGGGCCCTGGTTGGGCTTGAGCAGGAGGCAACCAATTGATGTGCTTCTCTCACACAGATGTTTCTCTCTGTCTTTTTCCTCTCTCTTTCACTCCCTCTAAAAACCAATGGAAAAATATCCTCAGTGAGAATTTAAAAAAATGAAAACTAAAATGCCTTCTAACTCAAAGGTTTTCGCCTACAATAATGATGTTTCTAGAGATTCAGTTTTCCCTCAAGAAGAAAGGACTTCATGATTTGTAACTGAAGTAGAAAAAGGGTTGCTCAGATAGCTCTCTCAAAAGACTGTGTGTGTGTGTGTGTGTGTGTGCAACCAAAGCTTTCAGTTGGGAAGAATATGTTGCTCATTGTTACACAATTTAACACTCTTTGTAACTTAAGCTCACCTCGTGGCTTCCTGTACACTGCAGCCAGGGTACCGAAGTGTTTGTCTATACAGACAACTTGCTGGCGAAAATCAGTTTGTTCTATCTCTGCTGGGATAGATATGGTGTTTCCAAGCCCTCCTTAGATAGGCCTGCATTCCATGGATTGAGTAGTCTGGGGTGTTGGGACACTTGGATTTTGGTTCTCATTCTGCCCTAGGTAACTATGTGATTTAGGGAATTGCATATTATTTATAAAATGGCAGGAAAGAGGGGACATGGGACATAGGCTAGAAACAGGCCTTTTCCACCCTACACAATTCATTTCCATAGAAACAACTAAGGGAGTTGTTCTCAAATATGAGTCCTAATCAAATCAGGGAGAATCGACCAAGTCATGGTGATGTGGTCTCTACATGAAACGAAGTTTTAGTAACACAGGGGCTAGAGGCAATTTGTGTAGGGTTTGTAAATGTAAACTTTGATGTAATGCAATACTACCAAATATTTTTATACTGCTTTCTTTGCCTTCTTATAAATCTCTGGACTGAGAGATTTCATTACACTGACTGCTTTGAGCTCCTATCTTATTCAATGAAATTACTGGAATCTCAGATAGTGTCTCCTACCCTTTGTACCAGTAATGAGTCAGTTATATGGGAGATGGTTTGTGGAGAGCCATTTCTAAAACACAGGTTTGAATTTCAAGGAAATTGACCAAAAAAAATTAACCTAAGTGCAGATATTTTAAAAAACCTTGAAACTTTTTTTTATAACCAACAACTAAATGGGGATAATTTTGCCATTACATAAACTTAACTTCAATAAACTAAAAACTGAACTGCAACAAGCATAATTCAACCACATTATTTTATTGAAAATGAAAAATATACAGAAATACTAATTTAAAATTTGTAAACTTTTAAAAATGAACAGTATTTATAAACATTTGAAAAATAGAAAACTTCATGACCACAGAGTTCATTCAAAATATCTGAGAACATTTCACATATATTCATATAAATTACTTTTCCACAAAGTTTGTTTGGAATGTGAAGATTGCAGTTAGTTCAATTTTATTAAGAAAAATAAAATATTTCTGTCGGAATCCTTTTGTATCGGTTTGTGTTGAGATAGTATAATGATGGAATTCATTTTCCCTTGAGTTACTTAAAAGGAGCTACTGTGACACACACTGAGAAAAGATGAAGAATGTATGAAAACTGGCAACTAATGGTCCTTACCTATCTAGTAATAAGACTTAAGAATTAAGATGTTGATTCAAAGAGAACTAAATTTTATTAATTGCCTCATCTATCAGACATGATGTAGGATGCTTTCCATGTATTTAATTTAGTACCCTTAAAATAAAATAAAGGTGTTAATTTTATGTTGCTAAAGCTAAACGGTTTTATGAATATTTTGCAATCTGAACTAAAAATAAAATCATTAACCATTAACCTAAGAATACAATTTACAAGACCAAAAATAAAATGAAAGCATTATGTTTACAGAATTAGGAAAAGCTTTCTATTTGGCTGTGTGAGGACAACTTTGTAATCCTTAACAACACAAGTGCAGATATTCACATAATAAACCTTCAGATATCATCGATATGAGATAAAGAAAGTGTATATTTTAAATATATACATATGTGAAACTTCCAGTTAAGACTAACATGGTTAGTCTGAAAATGGGGATCCAGCTTTTTATTCCTCCTCAGACAATATATCCCTATTTGGAGAAATTTATTCTGAGTTTAAGGTTTGCAATAACATTTTAGTTTTTCAATGCATATTGAAGAAGCCCACCAGGGATTTTTAGAGTATGTGAAATATTTCATTGTTTCTCAATATATTTCAACTCGTCAAATTTTTCTCAGTCTTTCTCCCGGGCATATATGTCAACACCAGTTTATTTTCCAACCCAGGGTACACATGGTTCTTGTGTTTCAAGAACCCTCAACCTGAACACAATACACCAAGGGCAAAGCTTTGTAACAGGTGACATTTAAGAAACATCTGACACTGAAATTCACAGCCTCAGTGAATTTCCTCACCAAGAAGGATGGACCAATAAAGTTTTCAGTAGGAAAAAAAAAAGTAAAAGGATGTTTCAAACACTATCTTTTCCTACAAATTTGTGTTCATAGCTTATATATCTGATATACAATTACAGTGAAACAGCAGTCAACAGAGTAAATACATATTTGATCTGAGGTATCAACCCATGTATCTTCCATGGGTTATCAGTTTTCAGAAATTTAGAACACACTGAATTGCATTCAACACTAAATTGCTGAAGAGATGATAACAGTATTTTGGGACTTGGCAGTCACCTCAGGTTGTCACTGTGAAATCAGTGATAGTTCAGTAGAACTGATGAAGTGCTAACGCCAGTTTAACAGAATTCTGAATAACAGAATTGTCTATTATTACCCAGGGTAGACATGAGCTAGATTGCAGACAAACATCATAACAGACCTTTATGTTAGAACAGATAAATCCAGTTAACCAGGAGGGTTTTTCTTTTTTGAATGTCACAGTTTTGGGGGGTTAGGATTTTTGTTTTGTTTTGAGAGAAGTAAGTTTAGAAATTCAGCTAATTTCTCCTTTTCTATTAAATCAATGAGTGATCAGAAATCTGTCCATAAACATTAAAGGCCACTAAAAGTGTTATTCCTGCTATGCACTTGGAGACAGGAACACTTTATGTAAGTTTCAATACAAAAATTTTTTTTCTGGTAGTAGTTCCTGAGGTCTTAATATTTTGTTTTCTAGGAAGCTAACTCTCCTTCTTATTCTTCCAAAACACGTATAGGTAAAATATACGGAAAACATGGTAAGCGTGAGAGTCAACAGAAAGAGACAATCTACCAATTATTGTGGTAGGTTATGTATATTTTCAAAAAGGTTTGTAACTAATTATAATTTCCTTAATAAGCTGGAAAGTGCTAAATTTCAAGAGGATGATTATTATAACTCATTCAGGTTTTTCACAAAGGTTCTTCTAGTTGTTTCCAAATAGTTTGTGGAAAAACCAACCTTTGGGAATTAAACATTTGAGAAAAACTGAAGTGTACAATATCATCCTAAAATAATGTAGCAACTGCTTTACAAAAATCTTCATATCAGTAAGAACAAGAACCTTTGGGATAATAGTAAAATCAAGGAATTTTATGAATACAAGGATTTCCAAACTAAACTCACCTAGATGTCTCCAAAAACTCAATTTTGTCTTATGCTGCTCAGGTCTGAGTTAAAAGAACTCATGAACACAATCATTTGTGTTTCTTTTAGTAAAAAGAAAAAGTGTTTCCTTTACTTAAGGTATAAAATATTTCCCTCCTCCATTCTCCCCTTTTTACTTGGTAATAAACTTCTACGATATGTCAATAAATTACAATTACAATCCATAAGCTCTTCATGGACACATATTTCTTTGCATTCTAACACACCAGGAGCAGATTTCCAGAGCCAGCCTATTCTTCTCTTTAACACTCTACCCTTCAGCTACCATCTAGTTTAGCTTAAATGAAGTTGGAAGGGGAGGGAAAGCATCGTGATCTCACTTCTCAGTTTCAATAATTTGAACCTATGACTCATCAGAGAATGACTGATACTCTGCTTATTAGCACACAGTTAAGTTTATCTATTAATTACTATGAAACCAAGACTAGCAGCCAATGAAATGAAGAACCACCTGGCCAGGCCAAATATACTGTGACCAGAAGGAAAGAGATTTCAAGTTTGCAGAAATGAGAAACAACAGAAGTCTTCTGGAGGATGATCAAAATCTTGATTTTTCAAAGATGATGGCCATAAATGAAGGCATTTTTATTTGGCCTTACATCTAAATTATTAGGACCTTAAAAATGTCAACTTCCCTAATAGTTCTGCAGGTATTCCTTCTCCTCTCCAAGTGTCTCTTCATGGTTCAAGTTCAGTGTTTGTAGAGACTTTGATCATTCATGAGTCCTGCTAAACAAGGTAATGTCATCCTCATATCCCGAGGTTGAACATTCTATATTCTCTAGTAAGACATACTTGTCTTCATTGCCATTCAGAGAGAGGGCTTCTTTCTGAGTGGTGGATGTCAAGTCACTCCAGGTGATGTCTGTGTTTTTAAAAGCATGTAGAAGGAAGATGCCATTGATAATGGTGAAGAACCCACTCAGAGTCCCAATGATATCACCAGCTCTCATGCCATACCATTCTTGGAACAAGATGGCGGAGCACGTCACTACCATGGTTGTAAAGAACACATAGTAAATGGGAGTCACAAGAGATGTATTAAAGGTGTCTAGGGCCTTGTTGAGATAGTTAATCTGTGTCGTCACTGAAAGCACAAGTACAGCCAGCAAAACAAAGACCAGGGGGTTCTTGTAAACTGGCTTCCATTCCAATAGTTCTTTAATGGCAATTCCCAGGCCCTTCACAGAAGAAACTGAAAATGCTCCAATCAACGAGCAGATTGAAATGTAGACTAATATGTTGGTCTGTCCTTTCTTGGGAGCCACGATCAAAATCAGCACCAAGGCGATCATGGTAATGATCACAGCAAAGAAGATGAATCCTGTTGGGAAGAGAAAAGAATTAGACTTCAGAAAATGCTCAGGGGACCATGTCTTTGTGAAGTCTTATTAGTCAGGGTTTAGGAGCACAGGTGTTTTAGAAAGAGAAGTGAGATTAAATGAAAAAAAAAAAACAACAACAAAAAACCACCAACAACAATAGTTGACTGCATAGCTCTTTACATTTTCAATGGACTTTCCCAAACATGTCATTTGAATCTCCCAGAGAATACTGTGAGGCATGGAAGATATTGGCTGATTGACTTTTTTTTAAAAAAAATTATTTATTGATTTTTTTACAGAGAGGAAGGGAGAGGGATAGAGAGTTAGAAACATCGGTGAGAGAGAAACATTGATCAGCTGCCTCCTGCACACTCCCTACCAGGGATGTGCCCACAACCAAAGTACATGCCCTTGACTGGAATCGAACCTTGGACCTTTCAGTCTGCAGACCGACGCTCTATCCACTGAGCCAAACTAGTTAGGGCACTCTCTCACACTTTTGACAATTATCTCATCCACAGATCAAAAGATAAGTTGTTCCCTAAACAAATATTTCCCAGTTGACCCCAATATACTTAATATGCAGCCTATTTTCCCATGAATGTTCAAGTGCTCATTTAAAAAATAGGAAGATAATATCGCACTGTTGGGAGAAGAAAAATAAATCACGCTTGTTCAATCACCTTTTGATTCCATAGCAGCTCAGAAGTCACACGGTGGCAGAAGCCACTGTATCCCAATCAACTGATCTGAATGTGCTACGTGACACTGAAAACCCTGATTAGTTTTAAAACACAGAAATGATGGTCAATCGTATCTGCTTAATTGCTTTTATATCTAAAGAGTTAAAATAGACATTCTATATCCCTCTAAACTTCCCATGACCTTCTAAAAAGGGCCCACTCAATTCATTTTCTATTTTTCTATATTTTCCATCTGATACAGTTGGAATATACATGTTCATGAAAATGTCAAAGAAAGATATACACTTAAAGATTTACTCTGCTCAGGACTGATATTTAGCTAGAACACATAAGTACAATCATATGGGTTGTCAAAATATTGAAATATCTCCTTCCCAGCTGCTCCTGCCTGATACTTTCACCTACCCAATGCTCCCACTACTTTGGTTGCCATGGTCTCAAGTAGTTCCAGGTTGGCACCACCATGGACACCAGACTGTGCCATCCTGCTTCTTCACCAGCAGGTATGCTGTAGCTCCTGCATACCAGCCTCCTTCCCCTGATGCCCTGGCATTCCCACCAGGGTATTACCAGTACCCATTTGCACACGAGACTGATCAACTACCAGGTGTTTTCTAAGAGTCGCCCTGCTGTGGCCACTTGTGAGGGCTTCAGCCTCAGCAAAAACATAGCTGTCAGTCACTGTATAGGCAGTGTTCTAGTGCTTTATGTGTATTGACTCATTGAATTCTCAAAACAATCCTACAAAGAAGGTGGAAAGACGTGAGTAGGCCTTGTCATAATCTTTCCACCAGAGGTTGATAATGCATGGAGATACAAGGAAAAGAAAAACAAACAAAATAGTTGCTTAGCTACAAAATAAGAGTTCATGGGCTCATTGAACACATTCATTTGGGATCATAAGAAAGACTAAGAGAGATTAAATCCACATTCTATGAACGGAAATTTTCCTGTTCCCAGCACCAAAAGAAACAAAGAGACCTCCAAACAGAAGTATCCAGTAGTAGATGCAAAACTTTTAGCCAGAGTTGAAATTTAACCCAAACACTATGCTTTTTAAAAGTCCTCTAATAGCACTGGTCATTAACCACTATGACAACAGAGAGGATTAAAAGGGCCGTGGCAATTTGTTCAGGTGAGAGAGAAAAAACAAACAAACCTGCTTCGTTGAATCATTGAAACGTAACACACAATTACTTTATGTTAGCATCAAACCAAGCTCACTCTCAAAGGTTTTCTAAAAAACAGTAAGGCAATCTATTTCCTATTTCTCCTACAATTTATGGTGTAGTCTTCTCAAATTACTTTTGTGATTTCTAGATTTTGTTTTGTGATATGCTTCGCAATATGTTTCTTGTGGGGTTAAGCTTATCATGGTTTTAAAATCCCTACAGAAGCCACACTCTTTATGGCTCACGTACCTGATGAGAACACTCAGCGCACCCAGTGGCGTGACCAGCGTGGCAGGTGCAAAAGCGTAAGCTGCAAAGTTTGCAGCCTCTCCTGCTCCCACTGGAAAGCAAGCAGCAGCATTAGTATGAAAGATGGACTGACTTGTCAGGAGAGAAAAACAAATGACAGACGCAAAGCTGTAGACTCTGATCCCAAAGACACTGACAAGTTGAACAAAAAGGAATAATTAACTCTTTTTAGGAAGGGAGGGGGAAGATTGGTAATAGGGATGCAGATAAACCATAATTACCTGGTGATACAAGCTCAACTAACACAAAAGGTGGTGATGGATACACATCTTAAAGGACTTTCAAGAAAGGTTTTAGTTATTTCACTACCAGAAACATATATGGTCACTGATGAAATCTAGTAGAGGTGGCTTTGGAGTAAGCAGAGAATTATTCTGTTTGCTCAAGAATAACTATTGTTATGCAAATTAACAATAAAACAACTCCTAAAATTGGAATGCCCAGTAGAGATCTACTGCCTAGGCAGGGGACAACCAGACATGCCCACCACAGGCCCATGTAGCCAGGCTTCTCTGAATTGCAGATGACCAACAAGAATGTAACACTATCTTAGTAACTCAGGGAGATCCAAGCACCTGTTTTAAAGTCATAATAATGTGCTCCAGCAATCCCTTTTTTAGCTGGGGAACTCTAAACTTCCATGAGCTAGTGTGATGCAAATAGCTTCTAGAGTGAGAGAAAACTCCTCTAAGAGCTGGGTCTTCTATTTGGAGCCAAATTATTCTCATGGGTCACAAATGAACACCTGAACACTTACCCACGGAATGTAGGATTTCATGCTGGCCAACTATGCAAAATAAACTTATTGTAGAGAAAGTTCTGGAACAGATGAAAGAGACCAGCATACTTTTTTCTTTTCTCCTCTGGCTGCTATGCCCCAGGCACAAGCCCCCAGCCAAAAGTACAGGAGTACTTAGCTTTAGGAAAATATCATAAGACAAACAGAAATAATTAGGAGACTCCTCTCATAAGAAAAGCAATGGCCGTTTTCTTAGAATATTAAGCTTTCTTGAATACTTTATATTTTTATCTTTATAGATGACTTTTCAAGAAGATAAAGGACTGTACAAATTTATTTTTATTCATCATCTTTTTAGATTCTGCCATTTGTCAAAAGTATTCCAATTCTTTCTTATAATAGGATCTCACAGATACTGCAATAGTACAGGAAAAGAAATGGAAGTTTTAAGGTTTCTGGCTACAGACGTAGATGACTAGCAACTGGTGTGAAGCTACAATGTATGAGGCCCTTTCTTTGGACGTCAGAAGTTTGGGATTTAAGAAAGTTCAGAGGCATTAGGAGGGAGGTAGAAATCTGCAGAGGGGCCTGAGGGAGGTAAATGCCTTCTATTTGGACATCATCTTGGCATTTAGAAAGAACTTTCAGATGCTACAGAGTCCCATTTAATCCTCAGAGCACGTTTAGGAGGAAGGGGAATGCTGACAACCTGCATCTCTCCCTTTCAGTGATTTTCAACCTTTTTCATCTCACGGCACAAATAGACTAATTGCTAAAATTCTTCAATACACCAAAACAGATATTTTTTTTGCCCATCTGACAGAGAAAATAGGTATAAGTTTGATTCATTAACACCAAATGGCTATTGTTGGGTTGGCTGTTGTTATTTTATTTATTTGGCAATCTAAGGGAAAAGAGGTCAGTGTCCCTGACCAAACAGTCAGGTATTGCATGTTTTAAAAATTCTAGCGGCACACACCAGGTGAAAACCACTGCTCTATCTGTTTAGTTGCCAAGCAGTCAGAGGGGACTTGAATTTATCCCTGTTTTGGTCCTGGCCCGGAAAATGTACCCATTCCTTAGAAAATATGTAGTTAGAAGAGTCCCAAATTTTAACTCAGTGCTGGGAAAATGTTGGGGGAAAGCATTTTCTTCAATTATTATGGAGAACAGGATAAGAGAAAGAGAAGTCCATGATAAAAATAATACTTTACATGTTAACTTTTCCCTTTGTATTCCAAGATAGTATTGAGAACATGGAGTGGGGAAGAAGGGTAAAAAGAAGTTTTAAATAAATATGACTTATTTTATATATAAGGCAATATGTTATACTTGCAAAAGTTGCTAGACTTAAATGCCATCCTTACCAGGCAGTTAAATCAATCAATTTTAAATAATTCCATGTAATCTATTTATCATTTTGCAAGCAAACACTATTCTCAGCATTAAGGACTTACTTGAGAGTAATCCTGCCCACCAGAGCCATTCCTTGAGGTAGGAATGTCCACCTTGACCTAGGAAAATAATAAAAAAGAAAAGTTCTTTTTTAAAATACATTTTAAAAATATATTTTAAAAAATATTTTTATTGATTTCAGAAAGGGAGAGGGAGAAATAGAAACATCAATGATGAGAGAGAATCATTGTTCAGCACAACTTGTTTTGGGGATCGAGCCTGCATGTGCCTGACTAGGAATCGAACCGTGACCTCCTGGTTCATAGGTTAATGCTCAACCACTGAGCCACACTGGCTGGGCAAAATTAAGTTCAAACGTGAAGGAAGGTTGGAGAATTGACTTCTAACTACTGGAATATGGTTGGAAAAGGCAAGATAAAAGCCATGTCAGTATACTTAGTCTTTTAGCCTATTTTCGTGCCCATTTCCAAAGATCCTCTAATACTTTCTAGTATTATATTTTGCAATATTTTACTCAAGTCATTTTCTTTCTAGTTTAGGTGTTTAGTTATAGGTGTTGCCATATAGATTTTTTTTTTCAATACAGATCATCTCTTCCTTTATATAGAATAGTTTCTTCTTTTATCTCTATGCTAAAAAGGCCCCCCCCCTTTTTTTCATTTTTTTTTTTAAACAGAATTTCTGGAGGATAAGGCCCAGAAATCAGGATTGTTTTTATATATATTTTATTGATTTTTTACAGAGAGGAAGGGAGAGAGATAGAGAGTCAGAAACATCGATGAGAGAGAACCATCGATCAGTCGCCTCTTGCACATCCCCCACCGGGGATGTGCCCGCAACCCAGGTACATGCCCTTGACCAGAATCGAACCTGGGACCTTTCAGTCCGCAGGCCGACGCTCTATCCACTGAGCCAAACTGGTTTTGGCCCCCCCTTTTTTTTTAATTTAACTCTAACCTTGAATGAATGGTATAGAGTAGAACTTTTATATTTTCTTCCTCTAATTTTTGCCACTTGTCTCAATACTTTTGATTGAATAATACATCCTTTCTCCAGTAGCTCAAAATACCACTTTAAAAAAATCATACGTTAAATTGTTGAATGTACTTGGGTCCCCTTAGACATTTTTAATTATCTTTTATTGTTTTGTCTTTTTAAATTAAGATAGCACTATCGCATGTAGTATTTTCTGGTGGTATAAATCTCCCCTCAATAGTACTCTTTTATAAACTTGTTTGCACAATTTATAGTTATTTATTTTTCCATATGAACCTTAGAATAATATTTAGCTCTGTTATAATATTATTCTTGATAAGAATGAATATGAAATTCATGGTTAATGAAGGATAGTCAAGCAGAACTATTTAGCATGTTAAATGTCAGTATTAACAGCAATCTAATTCTATGACTATCCATTTGATTTAACAAGTATTTATTGGGTGGCAAACACTATGCTAGGAAAGGCTCTTGTTCTTGTGACTCTACTATTAATAAATAAGTAAACCCATTGACAAGTAAACAAACAATAAACGTACAAGGACAAGTTATTCTAGGTACAATGAAGGAAACTATTAGTGCAAGGACAGAGCATGCTGGTGTGGGAGACCTGCCCAGGGAGATGGTCAAGGAAAGCCCTTTTGGGGTGATGGTATTTAAGCTGAGATCTCAAGGAGGAGTCAGGCAAATGAAGGGCTGGGAGAGAAGAGTTCCAGGCCGAGGGGAAAGACCTGAGGTGGGAAAGAACTGGGTATATTCTAGGAACCAGAGAAAAGTAGGGTGACTGGGAGCGTAGCGGAAGATGAAGCTGGGGAGGTAGCAAGGACCAATTCATGCAGGAGGTCAGAGTCTGTGGGAAGATGTTAGATTGTATCCCAAGCGTGGGATCTGACTTTGACCCTGATCCTGCAGAATAAAGCTATGAAAAGAAGAACCTGTACTAGACTCTAAACCTCTAGAAACAAGAATTTTAGACTCCCTAAAGGAGACACAGCTGGTTCAATCCTGGAAACTGCTGAGAAAAGAACTGCTACCAATGCAGATAGCTACAATAAATAGACAGGAGCACGATGATCTTAAAATAGGGTTATTTTTGCAGTTAGCAACTTGAATTCGTTAGTTGCATCCGTTTCTTACCAGCTCTAGTAACGCCCTTGTTGGCCAGTTGCAAGAGGCCTTTCTTTTTCAATATGAAGCTGGAGCCAATAAAAATACTGGAACTTACAGCCAGGCCCAGGCCCACATAAAGACTGTATTTGTTTTCTACATTTGCAGAAGTGCTCAAGTTGGTTAGGCTGGAATTCAGGTCCCTGTAGAGGACAGGAGAAGCCAGCAGCTGTGACACATTTGTGATCTCACACCACGCCTGGGAGGAGTTTGGGCAGACCAAAGACAGCACGTAGCCTGGAAAAAAAGGGAAGAAGAAAATGTCAACAAACAATAGGGAGATGTGTTCATGTTTACTCCCCTTCTGCAAGAAAGAGAAACTTGAGTGGACAGCACTGAAACTCCATTTTCTATTGCATGAAGGGAAGCGCCCAGCAGATGGTGCACATGCTTGATTTGGCTGACATAGGTCCTTAAAAAATGTTTAAATGTGTTTAGTTTTTATTATTTAAATATGAGTCTGGGCTCCTCTTATAAATTGGAAACAGCAGTAGTTGGTTCTTTGTTCTAGAAAAACAGTAACCTGCTCCAGCAGCAGGAAGCTGCTTAGGTCTGGCTTGCGCTCAGAAATTCATCACAGTTCCCAACTCCCCCCACCCCCCCTCCCCCCCCACTTCTCTCCTTCACAGTGTCAGTCTGTCTCCTGGAAAGCAGTGTCTGTGACACCTGAATGTCGGGAAAGGGAACAGCAACCCATTGGGCCAGAAACCACCACCTTACAAGAATTTAATGCATTCGGTGGGGTATGAATTGTGCACTTCAAAAAATGTGTTTAAAAATGGGTTCCATCTTCTGTACCACATTCCCTGAAGGGAATGATTTTTCAGGCCCACTAACCCACCTTTGCCTAAATAAAATAGAACCTGAGAGAAAAATGAGTTCACCATCATTAGGCTTTATTTTAGAACTAGAGGCCAGGTGCAAAAAATTTGTTTCACTGGGGAGTGGTGGTGGGGTGGGGGGTTGTCCCTCATCCTGGCCTGTGCCCTCTCACAATCTGGGACCCCTCTAGGGATGTCTGACTGATGGTTTAGGCCCAATCCACAGGGATCAAACCTAAACTGGCAGTCAGACATCCCTCTCGCAATCCAGGACTGCTCACCCCTAACCACTCGCCTGCCTGCCTGCCTGCCTGCTCACCCATAACCGCTGGCCTGCCTGCTGAGTGTGCATCATAGCAACCAGTCATTCTGCCTTAATGGTCGCTTCGGCTTTTTTTAAAAAATATATTTTATTGATTTTTTCACAGAGGGGAAGAGAGAGGGATAGAGAGTTCGAAATATCGATGAGAGAGAAACATCGATCAGCTGCCTCCTGCACACCGCCAACTGGGGATGTTGCCCGCAACCAAGGTACATGCCCTTGACTGGAATCGAACCTGGGACCTTTCATGCCGCAGGCTGATGCTCTATCCACTGAGCCAAACCGGTTAGGGCTCGCTTCGGCTTTTATATATATAGATGGGATTCAAATAAGTATGTAAAGTTACTGAACACAACCCATTATTATTGAAAGGAGTTTTTAGGGGTAAAATAGGTTTAGGGAGTCTTAGGAATTAAGGGGTCCATGGGGGAGGGAGGCACAGTTGGTTGGGAACTTGAAGCTGGCAAAAGGCATAAATTCACAAAGAACAGAAGGGGCCACAGAATAAGGGGAGAGGAAGACACCCATTCACAGAAGATAAGGGGAAAGCCACAGGGAGTAGAGAAACAAAAGGGAGAAAGAGGAAAACAGATTTTCACAGGGTATAGAGAATTCTACCACTGAAGGGGGGAGAGAGAAAGAGGGTCCCCATGTAGGGTTTGAGCTTTGAAGCTGCTATAGTGACCAATAAGAAGGGAGCATCAAAAGACAAAGAACTGCAGCCTTTATAAACCTTAGGAAAAAAGGACTCAGTGGACTACCCCTTTGAGGACCCCTTCTCCACATGGGAGTCTGTACTTGTTCCCAATCAATTTCCACCTTTTCATATACCGCCTTTAGTCCGTGGCTTCACTCTTCGAATCCACCTGGGCAAGAACCCAGGAAAGAAATCACCTTTGCTTGATGCCCAGAAAATATGATGTTACTACAGCCAATCTTCTTCATTTGGGAATTCACACCTGGGGTTTCTATTTGAAGAAATGATCTTTTGCAACTCAACCTTTGTGATGTGTTCTTTTCTTTTGCTTGGGGTGTGCAGGGGGAATGGAGTATGTTTTTGTAGTCCATGTATGTGAGCAGTATCACCCTGGTATGATGTGCATATTAAAATTCACATCTTTCCATTAAAAACAAAACAAAACAAAACAAAAACACACCACGTGTTTCAGTTTGGCTTCCGCATTTCATTATATAAGTACCTTGGAATTTTAAGGCTAAACACTAAAACACCAAATGGAAACATCTGACACTATATTGCAAACTTTTTTGTAATCTGTTCTCTACTTGAAAAGCTGTCAACAGGTGACATCGTGATTAGATTTTTTTTTACCGTCTTCTCAACTTTTTTTTCATTATAAAGCCACATTTTCTCATTTTTAATTATCCTAAATAAAAAAGGGCAAAGAAAAATTAATCAAGTAACAAGTTTAGAATTGAATTAAAAAAATCAGTTTTATATCTCAAAAGTCTTAAAAATGCCTAACAAGCTAAAACAAAACAATAAAATCAGTTTGATCAAATGATGTCTTACCAACAAAACTTTAATAATTGGATGGATGCCTCCCGGTCAAACATTATGAAGACATCTGAATTTTACTACATATAAAGTTATGAAGCAACCAAAAAGTTCAGATCAAGAAAAAGGTAAAAAAAAATGTGAATTTAAGATTTCCACGATTATTATTTCACTTATCCCTGCAACTTGAAGATGAATCAACTTTGATTCAGAGATAGAGGATAAATTCTGAGACAAAACTTATATTCTGAGGAAAATTGTATTACTTCAAGGATATTCTATATCATTGACAAATTTTCAGTCAGGTTGTCTTACTAAGAACTGCAGTAAAGGCCAGTCCTAGCCGGGCGCAGGCCAGGCCGGCCTCGGTGCAGGTGGCAGCATGAAGTGTCTGGTCACAGGCGGCAACGTGAAGGTGCTGGGCAAGGCCATCCACTCTCTATCCCGAATCGGGGACGAGCTCTACCTGGAGCCCCTGGAAGACGGGCTCTCTCTCCAGACCGTGAGCTCCTCTCGCTCTGCCTATGCCTGCTTCCTCTTTGCCCTGCTCTTCTTCCAGCTGTACCCGGCGGCCACCCCTGGTCAGGACCCACTGCGCTGTAAGATCCTGATGAAGTCGTTCCTGTCAGTCTTCCGCTCGCTGGCGATGCTGGAGAAGACAGTGGAGAAATGCTGCATCTCCCTGAATGGCAGGAGCAGCCGCCTGGAGGTCCAGCTGCACTGCAAACATGGACTGTGAGTCCCTGCAGGCTGTCTTCGACCCAGCCTCGTGCCCCTATCTGCTCCGGGCCTCAGCAAAGCTTCTGGGGGAGGCTGTTCTGCCCTTCCCCCCTGCACTGGCTGAAGTGATGCTGGACATTGGCCATGGTCGCAGGGTCATCCTGCGAAGCTACCAGGAGGAAGAGGCAGACAGCACCATCCAAGCCATGGTGGCTGAGATGAGCACTGGGCAGGAGGATTTCCAGCAGCTGCAGGCCGAAGAAGGGGTGGCCATCACTTTCTGCCTCAATGAATTCCGGGGGCTCCTGAGCTTCGCAGAGTCAGCAACTTATTCTTAGCATTCACTCTGATGCTCCCGGCAGGCCAGCCATCTTTGCCGTCAAGGGCTCTCTGCTGGATGGCCACTTTGTTCTGGCTACAACACTCTCGGAGCCAACCCCAAACTCCCAGGACCTGCACTTCCAAGAGCCCTGCCAGCCAGCGCCTCAGCACCAGGCCCACAGCACCCCCCAGCCGGATGACTTTGCCAGTGACGACATTGATTCTTACATGATCGCCATGGAAACCACTGTGAGCAGTGAGAGCTCAAGAACACTCCCCTCCAGCTCCCTCTCACCTGGCCTCCAGCCTCCCTGCGACGTTGTAAGGTATTAGGTGTCAGCACAGAATCTAATCACTGAGGAGAATGAAACACACCAGATCAGCTATAAAATAACGGTGCAAGTTAACTGAG
>NW_006287459.1:2133632-2142985 GCF_000327345.1 Myotis davidii | reverse complement strand
ACGGGGCGGGGTCCCAGGGCCTGGCAAGCCACCCCTTGCAAGTGGCTCTGGGCAAAGGAGTGCCAGGCCCACTGTTTGGGACAAGGGAGACAGGCCAGGGCAAGAATCCAGCTTTGATCTTTATTCAAGAGACCAGATGGGTTGCCCAGGATCCGGCTGCCAGCCCTGAGGCCAAGCAAGGCTGGAGACCCACAATCTGGCCCTGCTTTGCCCTGAGCTGCAGCCTCAGCCCCAGGATCCTGCTTGCAGCCACGGAGGCACAGGCAGAGGGAGCCCTAGGGGCTTGGACACTGCGATTGATTCATTTAAAAAAAGGAAAAAAAAAAAAGAACTGCAGTAAATTTTCAGACAAACTAGACCTATTCTGGGCACTGTTCATTTCATTTAAACCCCAGGAATGGAAAGTCATTTTAATAGTAAGAATTTCAATTGGTTTAATTCATGAGAAAACATGTGACTGACTTTCCAGAAGATTCCATGGCTACATTAATGTCACTTACTGTGCAGTAACATAACCATTCCAAAACTTCATCTCTGAAAACAGTGTGGGTGGACCTCATTCCAGTGAAACAATATTCTTTTTAAGCTGTTGACACAGCAAAATGTTTCCGACATTTTAGGGGGTGTGGGGGCAGAGGGTGATAAGGGACAGCAAATAATCTTTGTTGCATTTTGTAAGTTCTCATTGTAAGTGGCAGACATTAATGCTGCATGTTTTATGGCAGGCCAAATAATAAAAATCTTGTCTAGTTACTGACCTTAGAACTTATTTTATGTTTTGGGTGGATGTTAAGGAGAGAGCCTGCAGCAGATGTGACTGAAGGAGGGAGTGAGGGAGTGCATGGTGAGTTGGTGGGTGTGGAGTAGAGAGCAGCAGGGCGAGGAGGGTGAAACAGGATGTGTGGGCAGGGACTTTGGAGTGTTCCGGAGGAATCAGAAAAATCTCCAAATCAGAGTTGGCTTTTTAAGATTTGTGTGAGCAAAGTAATTATATGGGGAATTTAATCTGAATTTTATTCGACATTGAAAGAAAATTTATTACATTCATTATTTTTCATTTTAATAGACACTGCCAATAACCCTCTAAAGTGACTGTACCAACTTATACTCCTGCCAGCAGGGTGCATACATTAGTTCTTTGATGTTGTTATTACTTAGTTTTCTAAATATTAACTAATATTTAGAAAATATGTGTCAGTTATAAAGAAAAACAATGCAATAGACACTAATGAATCAAACACCCAATTTAAGAAATAAAACAGTACCCCTCAGAGGTAACAACCATCCTGATTCTCCTTTGCTTAAAAAGTTTTCCCTGTGTGATTATATCTTCCAACAATAAATTTAGTTTTGCCTGTCTTTGCACATATAAAATATAATCATTCTGTATGTATTCTCTGGTGACCTGCTTGTTTTTGAGATTTATTGATGTAGATGCATGTGGCTGTAGGGTTTGTTTTTTCCCCCCACTGTTCTATAGGATCCCACTGTATGACTATCTCACAATTAACTGTTGTTTTATTGTTGGTGAACATTTGGGTAATTTGCACTGTTTTGGATTTTACAAACAGTATTGATAATTTCTCAACTATGTTAAAACATATGTACTTGACATATGACAATTGTTGATGCTACAAAAATAGCAGTTTCATATGGTTCAACTTAATATATATCTTCTATGTATAGGTGTGAGAGTTTACTTACACACAATTTAATAATTTAAAAACAATATTACATTTCCTATAGGAATAAATGCCTTTTCCCTTAAGCTCTATTACTATCTATAATTATGGGCAAGTTGAATAATCAATCACTCTTAGCTTCAGTTTCCTTATCTCCAAAATGAGGGCATTTGAAGACCCAGTGCATGGGAGAACATATTTGCCAATGATATCACCGATAAGGGTTTAATCTCCAACATTTACAGGGAACTCATGAAACTTAACAATAGGAAGATAAATGGGCAACAGACCTAGATAGACACTTTTTGGAAGAGGACATATGGAAGGCCAGAAACACCAATCAGAAAGGATATATGCACCTCTATGTTCATAGCAGCACAATTCACCATAGCTAAGATTTGGAAACAGCCTAAGTGCCCATCAGCAGATGAGTGGATTAGAAAACTGAGGTACATCTACACAATGGAATACTACGCTGCGGTAAAAAAGAAGGAACTCTTGCCTTTTGCAACAGCATGTATGGAACTGGAGAGCATTATGTTAAGTGAAATAAGCCAGTCAGAGAAAGATAAATAACACATGATCTCACCCATTTGTGGATTATAGAGAACAACATAGACCAGGGGTGGGCAAACTTTTTGACTCAAGGGCCACAATGGGTTCTTAAACTGGACCAGAAGGCCAGAACAAAAGCATGGATGAAGTGTTTGTGTGAACTAATATAAATTCAAAGTAAACATCATACATAAAAGGGTACGGTCTTTTATTTCAATAGTTTTATTCATTTCACACAGGCCGGATTCGACCCGCGGGCTGTAGTTTGCCCACGGCTGACATAGACTGATGAACAGGGACAGATCCAAAGGCAGAGAAACAGCAATCAGATAATTAATCCCCAGAGGGAAAGTAGGGGAGGGTGGGGGTAAGGGGAAGAGATCAGCCAAAGGACTTGTATGTGTGCATATAAGCCAGACCAATGGACATGGACAACAGGGGGATGAGAGCATGAGTGTGTGGGGGGGGGATGAGGACACATTTGTAATACCATACCTAATAAAGAATTTAAAGATAAAAAAATAAAAAATAAAACGAGGGCATTTGACTTGATTCTGAAGATGCCTTCTATAATTTGGTGGTTTGATCATAAGCTATCTTTATTCCCAGAATAATTTATTGATGATCCTGGTAGCTCATAAATGTTGCCAATGGACCAGCTCTAAACTCACAGGCACTTTTAGTTAGAAGGCATTTTAAAGAAACAGATGCCAGGATATTAAGTGACTTGCCAAAGTCGTGTAACTGCCCGAACCAAGACCAAGTAGCTATAGCTAGTGGAGAGAGAGAGAGAGAGAGAGAGTGAGAGAGAGAGAGAGATCAGTGCAGCACCAATTTTGAGCCAGAGGGGAACAGAAGCTGTGCTGGACTCATGTACTGCAGCTCTAGGTCCTGGCCTTCCTCCTGGACTGGTGGGGACAAGTGTGTGCCTGTGGTCCCAGAGGCTGTACTTCTGCATCAAGATGGAGCTGAGCCACCTGGTCATGGGTGAGACATCGGGCATGGTGTACGGAGGGCAGTTCTTTGTTTTCCCTCAAGTATATCTTGCCACTATATCTCAAATCCTCCTATGTGTGCATTCCTGAAATGCATTTTTTTGTAATACAGTGGAATGATCCTCGTTCCTCTGGCAATACCACAAGAAGGAGACAAATCCAGGTGGACATGTAGCCTCATGCAGAGACACCCAGGCGAACCCAGTAGACATTAGTCAACCATCAGCTTAACTGCAGACACATAAGCACGAATATACAGGGTGAGGCAAAGCAGATTTACAGTTGTGAGTATAGAAAACAGAGTGTATTATTGTATTATTATTTGTTAATGATTGTACTGTTTTCCATACAAACAACCGTAAACCTATTTTTGCCCCACCCTGTATGATTGTTATTTTAGCCACTGAGTTTTAGGTTGTGTGTTATGTAGCAATAGCTGACTGATACACCTACCTATTCCTATTAGCAAAGTAAAGAATGAATGAAATTTCCTTGTGTCCCTAAATTTATTCTGCAGATAACATTTTTATTGAGTGTCTATTATCTGTCAGGCATTTTCTAGAAGCTGGGGATACAACAGTGAACAAAAGAACATTCCTACTTTCTTAGAGTCATTCTAATGAGGGGAAAATAAGATAGACAAATGAACTAATAACTACATAATATGTTGAGTGCCATGGACAGTGGTAAAAGCAGCATAAAGAAATACTTTTTAAAAAATAACATTAAATGTAAAACCTTTCTGCTAAGTATAAATGCAAAAATCTTGAGGGGGCAGTTTGCTTGCCGGTAGGAGGGACTGCAATTAGACAGGCTGGCTGGACTCAATGATCAGGTTGAAGGATAGCAGAGGACAAGATCAGGTGAAAAGAGCCTTTAAATAAGTAGGTCCGATGTTGTCATTTCTGCTCCCCAAATTCTACAATGGCTTCCCTCCTCATTCAGAAAAAATATCCAAAAGTCCCACCACCATTTACAAGGGTCTATAGAATCTTGCCTCCAGCTACCTCTGCAACCTCATTCCATACTATTGTTGTTTTTTTGTCTCCGTTCCTTTCTTGGGCTGAGTTTCTTCTCACCTTAAAACTTTTAGGTAACCCTTACTTAGCCTGAGTAGTGAAGTAGTAGCTGGCTGATGAGGAGCTACCTTCTTAGAGAGACCTTCTCGGTCTTCCCAATCCAAAGGAACTTCTCAGTCAAGTTCCATCATATCATCCTACTTAATCCTGCCAAACAAACTTCTCACAGTTCAATTATGGTGTTATATAGAACAGTATTGTATATCCGTAAAGCTTTTTCATTAATTCACACAACAAAATAGTTGTTGAACACCTACCACACAAACATATGTTAGGTATTCATTTATTCAACGCTTGGTGAATTCTTACTGAGCACTTCCTGTGTGCCGTGCCCTGTTCTAGGAACCTGCGAGATAGTGATCAACAAGGTAGGTAAACAGGTTTCTGTTCTCACAGAGCTGATGATTTTAGTGAGAGAACAGAAGAACAGGAGTAAGGGGAGCAGAATAGAATGAGTAATAATTTTGAGTAAATTCGGACATCATTCATAGTAGACTACATATCAACTCTGTTAGGATGAGGAAGAAGCCCATTATTTCAATTAACCAAAATAAAATTGAAAAAATACTATTGATTTTTTTTAAGTTAAAAACCTGTATCTTCCCACTATCAGTGTGTTTGGAAGCCAAGAATTCCAATAATTAACTAATAGATTTCCTACATAAACTGTAGTTTTCACTTTAAGATCTGTATATTACTAAAGTCACTAAACTGTTAAGATAAAATTCCCATAAAGTTAATAAATGATTAATGAGTGAAGATGCAGGAAAAGAACCTAAGGACTATATTGCAATAAGGATGCATTTATATCAAGGTTTTTAAACCTTGATACAGTTCCTATTAAATATTAAACTAAGCAATTAATAATATACTGTTTTCTGAACAAACTTTAGTGGGAAATTTTACTACCTTTAAGCACTTTTAAATTTCACCACTTAGAAAATCTCTGGAAAGCTGGGAAAATAACTTGTGCAGAAATTTAAACTTGTAGTAAAAATCAACAGATAAGCCACTATATTTTACACCGAAAATACAGCTTGTCCTGATAATACGGGTTGTGTTCATTTGGTGAAATATTGAGAAATGTTTACAATATGGATGTTTTTAAAGAGTAAAATCTCAGAATCGTTATACTGTATACCACTGAACCAAGAGGCCAGAGAATGGAGATGGGCTCCTACCGAAAAAATAAACACCCCAATAATTTTATGCTTAGTTTGATCGCTAATTATGAAACCTTATTCAATTCTCTGGGCCTTGGTTTCTGTATCTGCAAAAAGATATAATGGTTACCTAATAAAACTCACAGAATTGAACACGTGTGACGGCAAACGGGTATATTTTTACGTTAACCTGTTTTGAAAATTTAAGATTCTATACATGGAAAAAAAAGATTATATACATGAAAGTGGGACACACGCTCATTAGTACATGAGAGATACAGCCAGTTCTTAAAGAAGTGCACAGTTCCTGAATCTTCTCCTCTCAAAACCATGAGGACAGGCCGCATCAATTCTAAAACCACCTGTCATTTGTCACTCTTCTGGTTGGCTGCACCCTGGGAAGTTGGCTCACTCAAAGAAAACTTAGAAAACCACTGGGTCCCTCTCCATCTCCAATCCTCCCTACCGCCAAACCAGGTCAGAGTTCTCAGGAAGATGCCTTGGTGTCCCCTGGCACATAGTCTTCATGCAGTTGGTGCTTCACAGGTGACGGGTGTATTTCTTACATTCTATTTTCATCATGTCATACTTTCATGTTAATAAAGCTCTATTGGAGTCGAATTAAACATGTAAGATAGGTGACAAAATGTAAAAATCCTGAATTAAAAAATAACCTTCATGTGTGTTTAAATTTATTTTTTTGAGATAATTTTGGATTAGAAGGCCTTCTAAAGCATCTATAGTGTTAAAAGTAAAAACCACACCACGGGGTTCACTCTTCTGCATGGAAGTACAACCGGAATGCTCTATCCTCAGGTCTTACGATGGACTCCTTGCCATTTGGGTCTCAGTACATATGTTGCTTTCCCTAAGGAGCCTTCCCTGTGTACCCAGTCTGAACATCGCAAGTTTCTCATTACATTATCCATGACACTCACCACTCTTGCCCTTTTTTTAGTCATTTGTTTCTTGCATATTATCTGTCAAATAGACAGTTAGCTGCATGGGAGCAGGGACGTGGCCCTAATGTCTAGACCAGACTCTCTGGCAAATTCCTCTGTACTAGCCCTCGGCAGATGCCTGGTACATGGGACTTGTTAAAGTTGAGACTTTACTCCATGTCAGGCTCCCTATGTAATCCCACCTGCTTCTAATCCTCGCAACTGTAAACTGTGGGAATTATTCCCAATTTTTAGACGAAGAAAGATTCAAAGAGACTGAAATCATAGCTGAGAAGACAGTCGGATGCTCAAGTCTAACCCCCTTCCCACCACAACTGACAATGTGGATTCCGAATCGTTCCCCCCTGTCTCCCACACAATTAACCACAGGGATGAAGCACTGAGCTTAAATATTTCTTCTTGGAACTAAATGTATTAGCAAAGCAGGGAAACACATCAGGAAGTGCACACAAGCTGGTGGACACGCCCTCACACCCTCCTCACAGATCCTTGGGTAAACAAGGGTGGATGGGTTAGTAGCAATTTAACTTACTGGTTTAGGAATCATTTTGACAAAGGTCACACAACCCGACTATCTAGGAAATCTACATCCAGCTGCCTTAGTAACCACTTCCAAAATCTGAGCTTTTGAAGAGTTTGTGAATGGTTCAGGCATTTGCTCTTTGTGTCCCTTTTCTCTCTCTCATCCTAGTTTTGACTTTTGACTAGTTCACGGCCTTAAAAGCAAACAACAACAACAAACCTCTCCAAATCAAGGAATAAGCTGGAGGGACCAAGAGGAGAGAAAACCGAGGAAGTTGCCAGCAACTTTGGGAAAGGCATATAGTTATTGTCAGGCCCTTTCACTGTCCTCTCTGCCTATTTCATTCTCATCAGATAAATTACAAGTTGCCTTTATGTGACAACCGTCACAATTTCCAGCTGATACACACTCTTCCTGTCGCGCACACACCCACCACTCCCAATTTCCGTCCCGGTTCGGGCTGTGACGTGCCCTGTGACTGCAGAACGCCTGCGGGTGTTGTAAATACCTGGGCTCGGGCAGGAGCTGAAACCCCAGCCCAGCGAGCAGTATGAAACCGACTCATGACTGTGCCCAGTTCTCTTCTCCTCTCGGTTGGGCGCTCGCTTCAAGCAGCCAAGAAGTGACTGCACAACGAGTCAGACGCGAGACTAGTGGGACCGGGGACTGCTCATCTGGAAGTGAGAGATGTGGGCGGCCCAGGCGGGTCCGGCGCTCCCCCGCGGCCCGGGGCGCCTGACCTTTCGCAGCCACGGAGGGCGCAGCACAGGACTCCGGTCCCCGGGCACGCCCTCTGGCCACTGGATGACGGCGACAGAGGACTCTGGAAGTGAGTCAGAGTGGCTGCAGGTGTCTTTCTCAGATGAGACTTGGAAGTCTTCCCAGAGCATCCTGAATTCCTCCGTCGTAAGACTCAACGTATTGTAATTTACAGGGATCTCCCTTCCGCCCTGGGGTGGGAGCCACGCAGGTCTTGTTCGACTGACTCGGGCTTTCCCACCGAGGCTGGCACGTTGTAGACGCCAATAAGTAGCTGTTGCCTGGCTGGGTACTGGCTGAGCGACTGGATGCATGCATGCACGGTGAATGCATCAAGAGTCGGTGTGAGTCCCTTCCTCGCCTCTGCAAGGACCCGGGACAGCCCATTCGATCTCATCGCCACCCAGATGCCAGGTCCCCCGGCTCGGGGCAGACACTCACCTTCTCGGCAGGGCTCTCCGGGCGGCAGCCTCACCTCTCCCCCCATGGCCCCCAGACAGGGTTTCCCGGGCGCAGGCGCTCGCTCCACACCCACCCGGGCTTCTCCGCCGCCGCCTGGACCAAGGTTCCCGCAGAGCTGCACTGGCTCCGACCTGAGCGCGCTGATCCCGCCCCCTGGAGGCCTCAGCCAATGGGGGTGGCTGGGTGGGGCCCGCTGGCCAGCCCGCCCCCTACCGGCCAGGTTGGATGGACTCTCCCGGTGGGCAGGCGGCGACGGCGTCTCCTCGTCGCCGGTGTGGCGCGCGGGTTCGCTTACAGCGTCTCCCTTCGGCAGCTGGAGCGGGGCCGTGGGAAGCACAGACACACCTCGCCGGGTGGAGGCGGCTCTCCGAGCGTGGAGGCCGCCGAGCCAGCTCTCGGGGAATTGGTGGAGAACGTGTACAGGCCGTGGGGGGCCCGCTTCTGGCTCTCCCGCGTGGAATGCCTCCCGCTGCTGGATTCTGAGCGCTCTCCGTCCCACGTGGGCGGCTTTGCATGGAACTTGCTGGCCCCTGGAATTCTGCTCTGATGGCCATGCCCAAGTTTATTCTGAGCGCCTTAGAATCAGGCTGTGCCCTTCTGTGCTATGATCAGCTTCTCCCGCGCTCGTTCCACTTCGAACGTGCGCCCCTCTCCTCCCCCTTTTTCTTGGTCATAGAGTTATTTGCAATAAACCCTAAAGCAGTGGTTCTCAACCTGGGCTGCACATTAGAATCACCCCCAGGTGATTCTGAAAATCCTGATTTGTGGGCCTCATCTCCGATGATTCGGTTTCTTTGTTATGGGGTGGGGCCACAACATCAGTAACAAAGAATTTCCGGAGGATGGGGCCCAGAAATCAGGATTTTAAAAAGATTCCCAGGTGATTCTAATGTGCAGCCAAGGTTGAGAACCACTGCCCTAAAAAAAAAAAGGCAATGCTCAAACAGAAACGACTGATTCCTGCAAAATACTAATAGTTCACATTTATGATATTCTTACTTGACCAGGCATGTGTAGGCACTTTATATGTATTAACTCAGTATATCTCACGACATAGTCTATGAACCCCTAGTTTTTATAGATGAGGGATCAGCGCTAAAAAGTGAGGTTGGGTCAACTAAGTAGTCAGTGGAAGGCTTCTTAGCAGGTCATTATGCAACATGATGATTACAA
>NW_006287459.1:2128522-2133600 GCF_000327345.1 Myotis davidii | reverse complement strand
AGCCCTCATCACAGGCCTTTGTGCTCTGGAATTCCCTGAAGGAAAGGCGGTCTGCTCACCTTGTCTTTGCTCTAGGTCCTCATTAACTTTATTACCTTAGAGTTTCAGAGCAGAGGCCTCAGTCTTGCTTTTCTTGTTCTTCGGCTGATGAGAGAAGACTTAACCATCAGTCACCATACGGCACACAGGTCCACATGTGGATGACTTGGTGGAGAAGGAATAGCATGGGGAGGGGTATGGTGAAAATTGGGTGGGAAGGAGATTTATGCCAAATTTGGATAACAAGCCTTAAAACTTAGATTTCTATTTAAACTTTTTGTTTGAACATCAGATTTGAAAATTTTACCTTTATCAAAGATTGGTGAGAATAGTAAACGTGCTCTGAAGTATTAGTTATTACTTATATATTTAACCGACACAAATAGCATTTATGTGGGCAGGCACTATTATAAACACTTTATAAATATTTGCTTTTTAAATCACCATAATGGATTCTTTATCAACCCCCTTCCTCCCTTACAGATAGGAAAGGGAAGCAGACAGAGATTAAGTAACTTGCCTATGGACACATAGCTAATAAGTGGTGGAGCTGGGATGCTAACTGAAGAAGTCTGGCTTCAGAGCCTGTGCTCTTACCCCATTTGCTAAATGGATAATTTTTAAAAATTGGATATTTAAAAAAGTAGGAATTACTGTTGAGATGATTTTTTTTTGTAAAAATTGAATTTCTGCTTCTTAGTAAAGTCTATTTTAAGTAGGAGGTACTTTGTTGTAATTCTTGTTTGTTGGCTCTAGAAATAAAGACAAAACACAGAAAAAAAGTAAGCTTATCTAAGATCACTGTTTTCCCAGTTTAGATGTTGCTTATCAGAACTGTATAATATGTTTTCCTTCACTGCCTATTTTAGATGACTTTTGGATAATATGCCATTCTAGCACCATAGACTGTCATTAATTTTGGAGGTTTTTATTCCTAAAAGAAAGTATGGTGTTTATTTAACTAAAAGAAGAACAATTCAAAAATCTACAACTAGCCCTCTCGACAACTCTGGGAAGATTCCTTTCTGAATCAGAACTTAGGGTGTGATAACACATGAGGTCCTCTAAAATGTCAGCTCCTGACTTAGTGGTCTTGTAGACTCCGTAGTGATGGTCCAAATAATGAGCAAACATTGAGGCCTCAAGGAACAAGGCCACAGGTTCTTTGAACAGTGCAGGGGTCTGATAGGGTCCTTATTGTATAAGGCTTCAACCCTTCAGTTGCTAGATTGTGGAGAGGTCTAAGGTTCCTCGGGCAGGGAGGGGGTGACTAGGCAGGAGGGGTGGTTTTGGGGAGGGGGCTTGAGACTATGTGCAGAAGTTACAGTCCTGTCTAGCATTATGCCAAGTTTATTACTGGGAATTCATGATTCCTTATTTTTTTCCTCAATCAGTCTAGCTAGGAGTTATTAATTTTTCAAAAAACCATCTTTTACCTTTATTGATTTCCTTTACTGATTTTAAAAAGTTCATTGACTTCTCTACTATTTTTTATTATTTTCTTTCTTCTGTATTGAGATTAATTTGCTTTTCTTCTTCTAGCTTCTATGGTAGAAACATAGATCATTTATTTTAAACCTTTATTCCTTCTAATACAAGAATTTAAAGCTAAATTTACCTTAAAATACTGCTCTAGCTATATCCCACAAAATTTGAGATGTGTTTTTATTATTAACTAGAGGCCCAGTGATGACATTCATGCACCAAGGAGGGGTGGGTCCCCCCAGCCCAGCCTAAACCCTTTAGCAGTCTGCCTCCTGGTGGTCAGTGCACATCATAGTGACCAGGAAGTCCACTGTTCGGTCAATTTGCATAATACCATTTTATAATATAGGATTAGTTAAAAATATTTTGAAATTTTCTCTGTGATTTCTTTTTTTAAAAATATATTTTATTGATTTTTTACAGAGAGGAAGGGAGAGGGATAAAGAGTTAGAAACAGCGATGAGATAGAAACATCGATCAGCTGCCTCTTGCACACACCCTACTGGGGATGTGCCCACAACCAAGGTACATGCCCTTGACCGGAAGCGAGCCTGGGCCCCTTCAGTCCACAAGCCAACACTCTATCCACGGAGCCAAACCGGTTAGGGCTCTGTGGTTTCTTTTTTGATGCATGGATTATTTAGGAATTTGTTGTTGATTTCTAAATACTTGAGAATTTTTTTTCAGATATCCTTCTGTTATTGATTTAATTCTGTTTTGGATATAGAACAAATTCTGTATAATAATAGTCCTTTGACATTTATTGAGATTTGGTGTATGGTCTATTTTGGTGAATGTGCCAAGTGAAATGGAAAAGAATGTGTATTCTGCAGTTTTGGGATATAATGTTTTATAATGTTGCCCAAAATCTAGTTTATTACTCATTTTTAAATTTGTTCTGTCAATTACTGAGAAAGAAGTGTTAAAATCACCTGTAATTGTGAGTTTGTCTATAAATTTAATGCTGTTAGTTTTTGCTTCATGTGTTTTTGAAGCTTTGTCATTAAGTGAACATACACACAGGACTGTCAGGTCTTCTGAGTTTATTGACACTTTTAGCATTATTAAATATTCCTGTTTATTTATAGTAACACTTTTTTATTTGATTGTACTTTGAAATTTATATAGCTAAACCAGATGTTTTATTATGAGTTTACATGTTATACCTTTTTCTATCCCTTAACTTTTAACTTATCTTTATAAATAAAATATAAATGCATTTTAATTTTTTAACCTTTACCTGAGGATATGTTTATTGATTTTGAGAGAGAGAGAGAGAGATATTGATAGAGAGAGAGAGAGAGAGAGAGAGAGAGAGAGATATTGATAAATTGGCTCCTTCATGCACCCTGACTGGGGATCTAACCTGCAACCTAGGTTTGTGCCCTGACCAGAAATCAAACCTGCAACCTTTTGTTGTATGGGACGATGCTCCAACTAATTGAGGCAGCTGGCCGGGGCTGCACTTTACTTTTTTAAGCAAACTGTCAATCTCTGATTTTATTAGTCCATTTAGTGTGTGTACATGTTTTGATATAGTTGGATTAAGTACTGAAGAAGTGCCTTTAACATTGCTTATAGTGTGGATTTGCTAGCAATAGGTGCTCTTCATTTTGTTTTTCTGGAGGGAAAAAGTCTTAATTTTTGTCTTTGTTTTTGAAAGTGATATTTCCTTGGTACAGAAGTATAAGTTGACAGTATTTTCTCTTGGAACTTTAAGGATATTGATATTGTTGCATTGTTTTTTCGCTCACATTGTTTCTATTAAAAGGCTGTGACTATTCATTTGTGTTTCTCCACCCTCCCCCCACCCCCCGCCACCATGGTATGTAATGTGTCTATTTCCCCCCTCTGGCTGTTAAAAATTATTTTTATCACTTATTTTTATTAATTGGGCTTTTATTTGCCTTGGTGTGATTTTCTTTGTGTTTAGCCTGTGTGGGTTCATTTGAGATTCTTGAATATGTGGATTTATCCTTTACATTAATTTAGAAAATTGTTGGCCATTATTTCTTCAAATATTTTTTCTACCCCCTCCCTTCTAAGACATCAAATACTCATATATTTAACTGCTTAATATAGTCTCACAAGTCTATAGTCTATGAGTCACTGAGGCTCAGATTTTTTATCTCTTGCTTCAGTTTGGATACCTTTGATGGCTGTCTTCCAAGTTTACTGATCTTATCTTCTGTAGTGTCAATTCCACTGAATAAATATCTGGTAAATTTTGTTGTTGTTGTTAATCCTCACCTGAGGATATTTTCCTATTGATTTTTAGAGAGAGTGGAAGAGAGGGGGAGAGACACAGAGAGAGAAACATTAATGTGAGAGAGACATATGGATTGGTTGCCTCCTGCACATGCCAGGATTGAGCCTGCAACTGAGGTATGTGCCCCTTGACCAGAATTGAACCTAGGACCCTTCAGTCCATGGGCCAACACCCTATTCACTGAGCCAAACCAGCTAGGTTAATATCTGGTAGATTTTTCATTTCGACAGCTTCCTTCTAATTTCTAGAAGTTCCATTTGTTACTTTTTCATGCCTTTCACATTTGTTTATTCATTATGTTCATGTTTTTTTTTTTTAATTCTTGAGTATATTTAGAATAAATATTTTAAGGACTTCTTGCTAATTCCATTATCTGTAGGTCTGAAACTACTGCTATTTATCCTGATTATAGATTACATTTTCTTGCTTCTTTAGTAATTATCTAGGAACTAGAGGCCTGGTGCACGAAATTTGTGCACAGGTAGGGTCCCTAGGCCAGGTTCTCTGCCTCCCCACCTCCCCGCCTCCCCATCTCCTCCTTCCCTTACTCCCTCAGTGCCCGGTCGCTGCCGCTGGTCACCCGCCATGTTCCATGCTGCCCACTGGTGATCAGCGCAAATCATAGTGAGCAATTGAACTCCTGGTCTCCCGGTTGAACTCCCAAGGGGACACTTTGCATATTAACCTTTTATATATATAGATTTCTGACTGAGTGCCAGACATTATTATGAGATTACATTGTGAAGGTTTTGGATTTTTGTTACCTCCCTAAAAGAGAGAAAAGGGGGTGAGTTACTTGGAGATTAGCTGGATCCTTTACAATCTTGTTTTGTTTTTTGGTTTGTTTTTTTTTTTTATTGCTTAAAGTATTACAAAGAGTAGTACATATGTCTCTCCCCCCACCCCCGATTTTCAGTTTTTATTTTTATTTATTTATTTATTTATTTTTTATCGTATTTTCCCCATGCGTTTAGAGAGAGAGGAAGGGAGGGGGAGATACAGAGAGAGAGAATGAGAGAGACATAGATTGGTTGCCTCCCCCAGGCGCTCCAGTAAGGGTCAGGGATCAAGCTGCAACCCAGGTACAAGACCTTCTCCTTGAATCAAACCCAGGACCTCTCAGGGCCTGCATTCTACCCATGGAGCCAAACTGACTAGAGGCCTTCAGGTCGCCTTAGATACTGGGAGAGAAGCCGAGGCACATAACAGGGGTGTGAGCATCATGGAGCTCAACCCAGAGCAGCACACTTCGACCCACTCCATAGCATTCCTAGAAACTTGCTCA
>NW_006287459.1:2121210-2128502 GCF_000327345.1 Myotis davidii | reverse complement strand
ATTGTTGTTTTGATTTGCATCTCTCAGATGATTAGTGACTTTGAGCATGTTTTTATATGTCTCTTGGCTTTCTGAATGTCCTCTTTTGAAAAGTGTCTATTTAGGTCCTTTGCCCATTTTTTGATTGGATTGTTTATCTTCCTTTTGTTAAGTTGTATGAGTTAAAAGTGTGGCTTTTCTGTGAACCTTATTAATGCTGGGGTTTTCAATGAGATTACTCCACTCTGACAGGAACTTGACTCTCCAAACTCTGTGTGAATTCTGGCAATTATTTAACATTTAGTTCCCTGGCAGTGATATGCTATATTCTTACCTAAAAGACTTAAAATTCTCAGATACAACCCTGTGCTGCTAAATGATAGATTCCTTTCCTACTCTGACTTCTTCTGAGCTCTTCTGTATTTAATCATGTTACTACTTAACTAGAAATTTGATACTCTAATAGAGAATTATTAATTAATTAATTAATTAACAGTGATCTCCAGTAACTGTCTCTCAGTGAAAAAAACAATAATGTTAATAGTTACCATATTTGAGGACCTGGTTTGTGCCAGACACTGTGGGAAGAATTTTGTGAAGATTACAGTGGGGCCTTGACTTACGAGTGTCCCAACTAATGAGTTTTTTGAGATACCAGCTGTCTCTCTGCTGATTTTTTGCTTTGAGTTGACAGAGTAATTTGAGTTAACGAGCTCCTTAATGAGCTCCTTAACGAGCTCAGTCTCAGAACGAATTAAACTCGTAAGTCAAGGCCCCACTGTATCTCTAAGTACCATAACCTGATAAAAGGAATCCTCCAGTATACTGATGAAAAAACAGAGACTCAAGGAAGTTAAATAATTTGCCTAAGACCATAATGCTGTTGGTAATTGGCAGAGCTAGAATGTAAGTTTACTTTAGTCTAACTCCAGTCTATTAAATTTCCAATATTCCAAGCAGCTATTAACATCAAGTGCTAAAATGTTATTACTCAGCTTCTCCTAGATGTATAAGAGGGTTAATCATAATTCTATCAGTTAAATTCAGATATAATAATAATTTATTTATTTTAAATTGTATAATATTTTGTGAAGGGTCTTATAATTTCAGTTACCATAGAATGATGGTAACTTGATATGTGCACAACTCTGAGGGGTGGGATTGTGACTCTATAGGCTCTAAAATTCTACTTCGTTTATTCATTCATTGGGTCTGATTTTATAGATTAGATGACCATGTTCTATTTGAGTGAGCTTTCTCCCTGTAAACATGTTGTAAATGTTTCCTTCCAGGTCCCTCGTGGTTCAGGGTTCAGGATCTGGAAGAGGAGCCGCACACAAATGAAAGAGAACAGACAAGAGATAATTTGGGAATATTATATTGGGGGGTCAGGCGGGTAAGTCCAACTCAAGGGGAAGGGCTTCCACTGGTGCTCAGGCCGCACCAACCTTTCATTGATTTGGGATCCACTCATAGCCCTTAGGCAGGCAAGTTCCAGTAACTCACAGACTATCTTATCAATAAGGATTTACATGACTATCTGGTGGGGAAGTTGCTTCAGCTACCATTATCTGGACTAAGAGTGGGTGCACAGCTCTGACCTTGCTAGGGCTTCAAGGGTCACCAGCCTTCCTGGTTCTCTGTCCAACCTCTCTGCTAGTGAAGACAATAGGAGGTTTCCCACATCAACAGATTTACCTGAGAAGCTCAATTATAATCAAAGGTAATTTGCTCATTAGCAGAAATCTGTCAATGTATTAAGCACCTTATTTGTGGAAGACAGTTTACCACACTAGATATATCATTTAACTAGGAAATGAAGAAGTTATATAAGTTGCCCTAGGAAACACAGCTAGCAAGTGGAAGAACTGGGATTTGAACCCATGTATCTACTGTCCAAAGCTAATATTCCTAACTATTAAGCTAAACCACCTCTCTTAGTGAGTGATCTTATGGATGCTCCCTAGCTCAGTGCCTAGCACGTAACACTATCCTTTTTCTTTTTAACTGAATAAGAACAATATCATTTTCTTACTTTTTCACATTTTGCATATTTCATACTCTAATTGAGTTCTCTAAACAAATAAGAGTTAATAGATACTTAATGAATTTATAATATATTAATCCAATTAATATGTTAATATATTAGCTATTTGGGGAAGGCAGATTGGTGAAAATCATGGACCATCTTGGAAAATAACACATTTTCATCTATATACAAAATTATGCTATAATATCATGGGGTCCTGGACCCTCAAACTCTGCCAATAGAATTCCTATAAGAACCTTTGCACTCCTAGAACAGTAGAAGGCAGTTCTATTTCTCTTTATAAATATTGCTACTCTCTGAACTATGCAGCCGACATTTCATCTTGGTTGAATCCTCATTAATTAAGTGCAAGAAAATACGTACATTTTCATTTATTCATTTCAATGAGGCACTGACATGCAGCTGCTTATTTTCCAAACAGGAATCCTAATGTCCCTCTGTCCCGTCTGTTCTTCTTGGTGTCCGTCCTATCTCAGGAGATGGCGACCTCTTCTTTAGTTGCTTAGACCAAAAAATCTAAAGTCATCCTTAACTCCACTCTTTCATTCACACTCTACATCCAATCAATTGGCAATTCTTATTGCTTCTGTCTTAAAAATATATCCCCTTCTCACAGCCCCACTTCTGCTGTCCTGGTCTGCATCGAGAGCAGGGAAGGAATCTATCATGTAGCCTCCTAACTGTTCTCTACATGGTCTGTCCTCTAAGACCTTAATTCCTCCTCCTCCTCCTTCTCCCCCTGCTTCCTCTAACTTACCCACTCAGCTGCTTGCTGTTCTTTTACTGCTCCAAGCACAGTCCTATCTTCAAGCTTTGCATATGTGTTCTTGCCAGGCAGATCTCCCTTCCGCCCCCTTGCCCCCCGAAGTAGGCATGGCTAACTCTATCACTATATTCTGGTTTCTGCTAGATGAAGCATTTCTTAAATATCTGATCTAAAACAGTCCTGCCTGTTTCCACACCATTTTCTATTCCCTTGTGTTGCTTTCTTTATCATGTTACTAATCACTACCTGACTTCTACTTGCTGCTTTGTTTGTATTTCCCACCCCCTTAGAAAGTACACTCCACCTGGAACCTAATTTTGTTTACCGTTGATTCCCCAGTGCGTAGAAGAGAGCCTGGCACTTAATAAATATTTGTTGAATCAATAACTCTGCATGGCATTGAACTTCACACTACAGGTACAGTAATGAACAACACAGATACAGTCTCTGCCTTCATGGAGTTTACAATTCTTACAGGGGATACAGGCATTAAACAATTAATCGCATGACATTTAATTATTATGGTTATGAATCCTGAGGAGACCTCATTGACCACTCTGGCTGAATGTCTTGATATATTAGAAGGCAGACCATCAAATATTTAATAATTTAGGGCCCAGAGCCAAAATCTCTCAATCACATACAATAGAGTCAATGTCATGCAAATGAGCATCTATAATTAGAGGCAGTTTAAATGGGATTATGAAGATTTAGAGGGAGCTGACAAAGCAAGACTAGCAACCAGGCTAAAAGTAGCCTGCTAAACAGATAATCCAGTGTGGCTCTGTTCTTTCCATCGGTGAAGGTTGCTGCAGGTCCCAGGAAAGGAAATCCATTCAGATTGAGTGAATGAAGCTATTTGCACTTTGGTGGGGAAAACAAAACAAACTAAACAAAATAAAACACACTCTGGCCCCCTTAAACTTGGGTAATTTGGAAAAATATTCTAATAGGTCTGTTTGTAAATGAAACAACGTCCCTACTTACCTTCAATTTCAGCAGAGACACTTTCCCCCTGAACATCTTCTAGTTCAGTTCCTTTCATCCCCATACCATAGGATCTCTTGTGTCCCTTAGCTTTTGATAACACTGTATTGAAGCATCTCTTCTTTAACCCGTTCTCCTCCTCTGTATAGTTTCAAGGAAAGGGCTTGCAGGTGCTCCCAGACCTGAGAACAGTACCCAGCACATGTGGTGCTCAGGAACTACACGTTGAAAGGGCAAACACTTGAACAAATTCCATGCCTTTATGAAGAATTATTATTTCTCATTGTTAAGCACTTTACATGCATAAAACAGATTTCCATTAAAATTTACTTCCAGCCCTAGCCGGTTTGGTTCAGTGGATAGAGCATCAGCCTGCTCAGACTGAAGGGTCCCAGGTTCGATTCCGGCCAAAGGCACATGCCTGGGTTGTGGGCTCATCCCCAGTAGGGGGCGTGCAAGAGGCAGCCAATCAATGATTCTCTCTCATCAATAATATTTTTATCTCTCTATTCTTCTCCCTTCCTCTCTAAAATCAATAAAAAATATTAAAAATGAAATTTATTTCCAATAAATTGTTATATCATTTGATCACACTGCTAGAATTATATAATAAATTATTTAGAAATAAGGTATAAATAAGGGCCCTATAACTTTACATAAGTTATTTAATAGCCACACCTTCCTGCCTATGAAAAGTCTCACTGCAACATACTGGTGAAGCCTAAGCAACGTGAGGCAAAGCTCCAGCTTAGATGCTGTCCAGGAGCTTAGAGGAAAGGGAAGAAAGAGAGGAAAAGAGAGTACATGTATTGTGTTCTCTTATATACCACCGGTGTGTGATATGTTATAATCTTACGCCATTTGTCCTCACAAAAACCTAACGAGATTGGTTATATTTCCATTTTACAGATAGGGAAACTGAGGCTCAGAAAGATTAAGTCATTCTTTCAAGACTACACAACTAATAAGCATTATCCCAAGAATTGTAATACTTAGTTCATCCTTAGTCATAGTTTTGGTGTGGCAAAGGTGCATGAAGAAAGAACAAGAGCCAGTAAAAGAAGGTGCATTTGAGATCAAAGGAATGAGTCATTCCAAAAAGGTAAAGAACTGTGTGTGTGTGGTGAGGTGGGGTGGGGAGAGGGAGGAACTGTTTCACAATGACAAGTTCTATGAAGTTTCATGATGTCAGCCAGGAGGTAAGTTGGCAAGGGGAAGAGAGGTTTATTAGAATCATTGATCTGATGATTTTATTTAATTCATTAAATAATTTAAGAACATGCCAAAGAACAAGCAAACCATAAAAAAATAAACATTTCATTAAGAATAAGAAAGTCATTTTGAAATATTTTAGAGCAGAAGAAATAAGTCAGTGATAGGGAAACCAATAAATAAATTATGAATAATGGAATATGGCAGAATATTATGTACTCTTTAAGAGGATGCTTTCGATAGACATTGAATAATGTAAAAGTGTTAATATAATATTAAAATCAGAATCTTATTAAAATATATATTTATATATTATTATACATTTAAAAATATATATTATATATTAATATCAATTGTCCCAGAATGGTAAGATATGTTTCAGTTTTGTTTTCATCTCTTCCATATTTTCCACATGACGCATGTTTTATTTTATAATTAGAAGTATGTTATTTTAAAATTCTGTAACCCACAAGCCAATTTTCCAAAAGAACTCAGTACTCCAATAATTTTCTTTGCTAGGCATCTTGGGGATTCTCCTCTTCTGATGGCTTCCTGATCCCACTGGGAGCTGTAACCACTTTAATGAGGCCATAAATGCTATAGGGTTGTTGAACAGCTAACTATCCAGCAGGACAACTATTGCAAGTACTGGAGAAAGAATGATGTATTTCTGGAGCTGATAGATAGTCAGATTTAATGACAGATAGACAGTCATTAAAATGAAGGCAGATTGCTAGATGGCGACACTATTTATTTCATGCCATTCTGATTTTGAGCCTTAGGGAAAAGTATTGTGAGCATGTAAAAGGTCAAATGTTGCATTACAAATTCTTAGGGAAATTTACTTTTAGGTCATTAGAATAACATTTAGAAACTAGCTGGCCTATTTATGTTTTTTGCCCATCTGAAGCATGAATTATTCTTTTAGGCAAGCTCAGACTCGTTCTTTGTATTGCTCGGTCAGATATGTTTCAAACATGCAGTCCTTCCACACAATAAACAGGTCAATGAATAAATAAGTGCACCCTACTTATAGTTTAATAGTTTTTAGTATGATAGCACTGTATTTAAATTTCTAGCTATAGCCCTAACTGGTTTGGCTCAGTGGATAGAGCGTCGGCCTACAGACTGAAGGGTCCCAGGTTCAATTCCGGCCAAGGGCATGTACCATGGTTGCAGGCACATCCCCAGAAGGGGGTGTGCAGAAGGCAGCTGATCGATATTTCTCTCTCATCGATGTTTCTAACTCTCTATCCCTATGAGTCAACTTTTTACTTCAGAACCAGCGTCAGCGACTATAGTCCCAGAACTCATCATTCCCAATTTAGGGAGACCTGGATCAGAGAAAGCCATTCTTGGAAGGGATCTTTACTCAAGGATAACACGGGTGGACATCTTAAACTCCCTCCAGGCGCTGCAGGAATCCGGGGCCTGCCTCGGGAGCCGTGTACAGACCGCCACCATCCCCTCCTTTGGGGGCAGGTTTTAGTACGACACGCATGGACCCCAGGAAGCAGCTCCTCGGACAAAGAGCCAATTCTTTCAAGATTGTAAACCTGGGGAAATTGATAGTATAAATAATAAAGTTCATCAGGCAATATTACCTTTGGTTAATTTTACTTTAAAATTTGTTCAGAGGTGTCGTTCTGAGACACCCCTTTGAGCCCTCACTCTCATACATACTAACAAGCTGGGGCTCTGGCGAAGGATAATGGTGATTTGGTTGCTGCTGTTGTCATCCTTATATAAATCCGCAAATCCAGTACTGACGCAGGAAAAGCTCCTTGTCCATGCCACGGGCTTGTTTCTTTCCCTGAAAATGATTATGCAAACTAGGCCCTTGCACATGTTTAAAGAAAGGAAAAAGATCAGCATTTTTATTATTTTTAAAAGTTAAGACCTGGATTTTGACAATGTCAAGGTTGACAGTATCGCCCTGTTTATTTTGGATACACCACTGACTTCCATTTCTAGAAGACACAGAAACATTGCACAAGCAGCCAAAGGTAAGAACGCAATGGTAATCACAGTTTATTTTCACATGTGCTTACACCTCGGTTTTGCCTTATTAAAGCATCAGCATCTGCTTCGTTTTCCATGCGACATGCTTTCTAGTTGCAGCTGATGGTTGTATTCTTATTAACTCCCCTGTATTTTTGACAGATGAATGAGTATTCTGCTAAAATACAATTTTAGTGTAGCATGCTAATAAATAAAGGCCTAGCAATATGATTCTGCTAATCTGAATATCATAACATGGTAAGTGCTACCTGTTTTTCATAAATTTCAAACTCATTT
>NW_006287459.1:2120393-2121126 GCF_000327345.1 Myotis davidii | reverse complement strand
CTACAGAAGTATTATTTAGTGGTTTGCTTCTTCTTTAGCGTATTTGAAGATAGAACACCATCAAATTCATATAATTCTTAATAAAAAATTAAAATATGAGCCTCAACTCATTGAGAACTGCTTAAGAATTAGGTGCTTTATAAACATTATAAAGGGTACACCCCCTTTGTGGGGTGAATAAGTGGTCCAAAGAGATTAAGTGGCTCCTTCAAGGCAACATCTTACTATTATGTAATGGAGCCAGAATTTAAATCACCTTGCCTTCTTTTAATTCTTCATGATAAGCATTTCTATTTCAATTAGATTTTAAAAACAATTATCAGTTACTGTCATGTTTTGTTTTTATAAATTTAAAAATTACTCATCATTTTGTTTGTGCAAAGATTACAGGATTTTAAATGTTTGTGATTTCATTCTACATTAGAAAGTTAGACATTATTAAACCAAGTTTTAAAATGTTCCTGTCAATAAAGACACATCTTAAAATGACTTTTTACATTTTGACCAGTTTTGCTTAGATATTCCTTAACTCATTTGTTCTGCTGAATTTATTCTTTTCATAAATATCACTCGCTCATGTCATTGTTAGATCAAGCAGGCAGACAAAAGAAGATGGGTGTGAAGCATCAGGGTATAAAGAAAAACCTAATAGTTATTGAGTGCACTTTATATCCATAGAGAATACAACCTCTTTCCTCTACTTTTGGAATATTCATAAATATTAATCCCAAAA
>NW_006287459.1:2096976-2118691 GCF_000327345.1 Myotis davidii | reverse complement strand
TTGTTGAGGATTTTGGCATCTATGTTCATGAGGGATATTGGCCTGTAATTCTCTTTCATCGTGTTGTCTTTACCTGGTTTTGGTATTAGGGTGATGCTGGCTTCATAGAATGAGCTTAAACCAAGTTTTTAAATGTTCCTGTCAATAAAGACACATCTTAAAATGACTTTTTACATTTTGACCAGTTTTGCTTAGATATTCCTTAACTCATTTGTTCTGCTGAATTTATTCTTTTCATAAATATCACTCGCTCATGTCATTGTTAGATCAAGCAGGCAGACAAAAGAAGATGGGTGTGAAGCATCAGGGTATAAAGAAAAACCTAATAGTTATTGAGTGCACTTTATATCCATAGAGAATACAACCTCTTTCCTCTACTTTTGGAATATTCATAAATATTAATCACAAAAATCATCTCAGCAAGGCAAAAAAATGTATACAAGCTACATTCTCTGGCCACACAGTCAAATAAAGTTAGAGATTAACAAATACAGTTTAAGTTAAGGACCCTACCCTTAGAAATGGAAAAACAAAAGTATAGGGAAGAGAAAAACAATGTCAAATAGCTCTTTAGTGGAAGATAATAGCAAATTATTTAATTCATTAAATAATGTAAGCTATTGCAGATCTTTCTCTTTTTCATCGAGGTACTTTTTAACCTGTGAAGTTGATATGCGCTAAAAACTAAAAAGTCTGGATAAGATAGATTACTTTCTACACTCAAAATGTCTAAATTTAAATTAAGAAAGAAAAAATTAAATCGAATAAAAATTATGGGCAAGATTGAAAAAGCCCAAGAACTACCTCCAAAAACAGGCAGTGTGTACCTTAACTGTTTTACTTGTTGCCCAGTAGGCATAGCTCAGGGGTTGAGCATTGACCTATGAACCAGGAGGTCAATGTTTGATTCCGGTTGCAGGCTTAATCTCCATTGTGGGGTGTGCAGGAGTCAACTGATCAATGACTCTCTTATCACCATTGATGTTTCTATCTCTTTTTCCCTCTCCCTTCCTCTCTGAAATCAGATATATATGTATCTGATTATATTTACATATAATAATAACGTTTATATATATAAAGAATTCTCTTAAAGTACTTTTTACTTGTTAATTTATTGATCAAATATTTATTAACTGCTTACTACATGCCGGGCACTGTCTTAGCCAGAAACTTTCCTTTATTTTTGCCTGTGTCCCCATGAATAGGTCAAAGGAGTAAGTCCACATATGCCAGAGCTTTCAACCTGGGTAAAAGTAGGTGGGACTTGAGCTGCCATATTTTAAGTTTTGGCTATGGCACCAACCAAACTTCCCACAGCGGTTACTTTTCTATGCCCCCTTAAAGGAGGTATATACTGTAGCTTTCAATCAGCAAACAAGCATTGTGCCAAGTTTTTGCTAATATAGGTGCTTTATAGTGTGCGACAAGTGCTTGTAATTACACTTAATGGTTCGCAAATATTCCAAAGTATAAGTCAACTTAACTTTAACAACTCATACAGCTTTCGTTGATGAAAAGGTAACTGATAAAATTCAACATCTACTCTTGATAAAATAAGAAATTAGTAATAAAAGAAAACTTCCTGAATACAATAAAGAATGTTTATCTGAAACCAATGGACAAAAATAAGAGAAATTCTAGCAACTGAAACAAGGCAAGGAGTGATGCTATCTATTATTTAACATTGTTCTATAACTCCTGTCAATGTAAGACAAGAAAAAGAAATAAGTTCTATGTTTTGAAGAGATAATTTTGACTTTCCAAAAACACCTCTCATCAACACGCATTTCTGAGAAATTCCATTATGAAACAGAAAGAATGAGGTGCCCTAACAAAAAGGGCAAATAAATCTTCAGTTAATCAGAATTTGTTAAATTTTTGATCAAATTTTGGAATTCTGAATACTTTTTTGTTCAATGGAGAAAGTGGGAACGATAACACAGTTAGGCCTTCTACCATCGTGAAAAGTCTCTTACTCTATGGCATCTTGATTTTTTAAAGTCTTTCTTTCATGATGTAGGGTCTTGCAATGTTCTATGACCAGAATATATGAACTTTATAGTTATAGTAAATTCTTTAAATTGATGTGAAAAATATTCTAGTTCTGGTCACTGGGAATAGTAGTGAACAAAACAGATATTTTGCTCTCATGATCCTTACATTTTCTGACATTTAAACTACTCTTTTATTTCAACGTGTTTGTTTTGTAAATTGTTTTGGCTGCAAAAATAGTACTAGATAATGTATTTGGATATTTGATGGTTTCATTAATTGAATTTTGATTAACTGAGATTGTGTTTTATGATGGCTGCTTAGTAAACTTTCTGTGGATTGTGAAGGTAATGGTAATGATTATGACAATAATGACCTCCTTGGTGAATTATTGTTTTCCTGAGAAAGTATTTTGTTTTCTTCATAAGTTGATAATAATGTACATAACAAGCCTGACAGGTCCCCGTGTTTGCCATGGGCATACATAGCAATAGTGTTGCGTCAGCCTTGTTTTCTTTTTTGTGGGAATTACAGCTTGGGTATGATCCTATGAAGGTAATTGTCAAGCTGCCTTGACAAATTTGACTTCTCAAAGTTATAGTTCAAGGGGGGAGGGATTAAGGAAAGATTATTTTAATCATTTTAGCTCTGTTTGTCTCCATAAGGTAGTGGATAGTCGCCTCTCTCTGAGCTTGGAGATTATAGAATAATATCATCAACTTGCTTTTGTATAACTCTTCACAGCCTTCAGTATTGCTTCATATATATTTTGCATTAGGTCCAAATAGAGAATAATTAAAATAGGCAGGGAAGGAATTACCACCTCTACTTTACAAAGAGGAAACTGAAACTCAGAAACATCTCTGCTGAGGTCTCACTGGCAGTTTGGTGAAGAGCAGAGGTTAGAACCCACGTCTTCGCCAAACAAGAGATGTCTGTTTTCAGGTCCTAGCGACCTGTCGCAGAGCTAGGACAGCCTGTTGTGGCTGGTTACACGGCTCTGGGGGCCTTGCTAAACATTAAGAAACAATCTAAGCTCTGCAACTGACTGCTGAGATTGGGGAAGAACTGCAAAATATTACTTAGCAATCTGCTTTTTGGGGGCTTAACACTGTATCATGAACATTTCTATAAGTTAAATAATGTTCTGCTTAGCTGGCAGGGCTCAGTGGTTGAGCTCTGTATGAACCAGAAAGTCATTGTTTGATTCCCTGTCAGGGCACATGTCTGGGTTGCAGGCCCGATCCCCAGTAGGGGGTGTGCAGGAGGCAGCTGACCAATGATTCTCTCTCATCATTGATGTTTCTAGCTCTCTCTTCCTCTCCCTTCTTCTCTGAAAACAATATTAAATATATATTTTTTAAAAAAACAAATCTTCTTTGCTTTGAAATAATGTTCATTTGAGAAAAATATTTTAATATTCATCCTTTTGTTATAAAATTAATACAGGTTCATTGTATAAAATCCAAACAATATAGAGCTCTACTCTCATTAACAGCACATATAATGCCTGTTCCTGCCCACCTGTGCCTACAGGACCTCTAGTTTTACCACCTTAAAAGTCTTCCCAGGGAACCCCTCAAGGGGTGCCTCACATGTGCTGGCTTTTGTGGAGATAGGTAATTTTTTTTAAGCAGTGACTCATGGAAGATGAAGGCCCCTTTAGGCCCAGGTGATCAAGGGAAGCAGGGGGTTTGGAGGGGGAACATCCTCCATTCTGCAGGCAGGATTGCCGCATGGCAGCTGGGGGAGCATCAGGGAATAGCACCTTTGTCGTGGTTTCTGGCATTCTCAAGGTGGGTACCTGCAGAATTGGGGAGAGGGTGCTTCTGAGGCCCGTGGACAGAAGTGGTACATACACCGAGGGCAGTCGAAGCGGGTAGGTGGGAAGGCAAGGCAGTAGACAGCGATCATATGAGCATGGTACATGCTGGAAGCAGCTGTAAAGTGGATCGATGTTTGGCCCAGCTCATTCCACGTGATTTTGGGAAATAATGTAACCAGATGAGAGTTTAGGCCAGTGTTTCTCAACATATGTTGCTGGGACTATATGTCTCACAGTACTTTAGAGGAATTGCTACAAATGTGGATGAGTTGCATCCTTATTCACTCCAAAGTGAATACCACTCAAGTCATTTTGTCTGAATGCCTATAGACATTCACAGCTGATTACATCCATTTTGTATTGTATTTTATTATTTTTTATTATTTCTTAATTGTTTAATGTATATGTGAGGTCCCTGTAGTTTTGTCTTACACCCACAGTGCCTGAATATTTCAAAACTGGGCAAATCCAAAATTAAAAAAAAAAAAAGTCCTATCTCTCTCTTATATTCTGGAATTTTAAAAAATGCACCAAAAATTGGTGAGTGGTAATTAAGGGCTTAGGCCATGTTTCTATTCCATTAAAGAAAAATTCCCACATGTAACTGGAAATAAGATTAGAAGCATTAGAAGAATGGTAGAGTGAAACTTTTGATTATGTGTGTAAATATAAAAAAAATCTTCTTACTAATAAGCTTTTTCTCTTCCCAGATATTAAACTAACCATGAAGAAAAATATTATCAATACACAGCATTCTTTCATAAACATTCCCAATGTAATTGTCCCAGATATGGAAAAGAAAATAAGAAGGATGGAAAATGGAGCATGCAGGTAACTCCATTCATTTTTCCATGGATTTTTAATGGAGCTCTTAAATTTCAATTTAACTTTAAAAAATTATTTTTAATCCTTACCTAAGAGAGAGAGAGAGAGAGAGAGAGAGAGAGACATCAATTTGTTGCCTCCTGTATATGCCCCAACCGGGGATGGAACCCTCAACCTTTTTGGTGTGTGGGACCATGCTCCAGCCAACTGAGCTACCCGGCCAGGGTTCAATTTAACTTTTAATTTGAGAGAGAGAGATTTATAATTTATTTAATTATAATTTATTTAATTATAAACTTTGAAACAGCATAACTTGTACAACAAATAAACATAGATATTATTGAGCTCATTTAGAAACCCCTATGCCAAATATTTTTCTAGTCACTGGCAAGACCTTTCAATTCTAAAGGAATAGCATTGCCATAGATACATGTGAAAAAATACAGTGTGAAATGCAGGCACGTTTTAAAAGTATAATTTAAAGCATTACTCTATTTCTATAAATGAAGAGAACATGTATACATGTGGTTGAATATATTTTTAATGTAAGGAATCCTATCTAATAAAAGCTTAATATGCTAAGTGTCTGGTCATCCAGTCGCCCATTCAACCAATCAAAGTGCAATATGCTAATGATATGCTAAGGCCACTCAACCGCTCACTATGACATGCACTGACCACCAGGGGGCAGAAAGTCGACTGGTTGACCAGTTGCTATGGTGTGCACTGACCACCAGGGGACAGACGCTCCAACAGGTAGGTTAGCTTGCTACTGGGGTCCCCTGAATCGGGACTGAGTGAGACAGGCTGGACATGCCCTGGAGCCCTCCCTTGGTCCCTCCCTGACTGGCCAACGTCCCGCATCCCTCTCCAGCCCCAATCATGTAACAGTGTGGTCCCTAGGCCTGGCCTGTGCCCTCTCGCAATCTGGAACCCCTCAGGGGATGTCAGAGAGCCGGTTTTGGCCTGATCCTGCAGGCCAGGCTGAGGGACCCCACTGGTGCACAAATTCATGCACTGGGCCTCTAGGATTTTTATAAGTTAGTCCATATCCCTGTATATGACCTAGAAAGTATTTTCTTAATTACATGTATCTCACTGAATTGTGGTTATAATTCTATGTATTCTGTACAGTTCTCATTTCACTCTAATTAAAAGTTGCTGTGTGTATTAGTTTGAGAGGGAAGGAAAAGGGGTAAGGGTGCCCCTAATGAGAACTGGCATTCCTCCATATCAGTTTAGAGCAAGCATGTCAAAGTCAAAGGCTAACATGGGCCAAATAAACAAGGTTCAAGTTTATATGGGCAGCAAAAAAAAAAAAAGCTTCAATTTTCAGAGAAACGTAGGTTTATTTCAATAGAGACATGCTGAATACAAAGGGCTGAAATAAATTAGTAATCGTTAACATAAAATAAATGGTGCTCCTGCATGTAAGGCGCGTAAGGGAAACAAATGCAATATGATTATGTATAGTAATCAGTCATTAGCGAACGTTGTAGCTCATTATTAATAATTATGTATAACAGGATATTGTAAAAATTAAGTTACAAAATTTTTATTAAAACATTTCTTACCGTTATATTGGCTGGTTCACAAAAATATTCCTTGTGGGCCGCGAGTTTGACATGCTCCGTTTAGAGCATTGCTCTAATTCATCTCTCCCTCCCACTGGACCGTAGCTCCTTTTCTGACGACGATGACAGTGCCTCTATATTTGAAGACGCCGAGAGTGAAAACCCCTGTGCAAGGGATTCCTTCAGAAATAGTTCACGCAGGAAGGGAGGACTATCACAGAGGTGAGCAATCTGATCTATTCCCCCATACTGTTTTTTCTTTTTTCTTTTCCCCATACTGGTTTTTGAGCCATTGTTTAGGTGAAAAAGGATCTTCTCCTTTTAGTGGATTTGGCAAGTGGTCCTGCTCCCTCATCACTATGCAGGATCTCGGGAGGAACTCGCTACTTCTTTTCTTGGGAGACTGCTACTGCCTGATGATTATTCATGTCCATGGGGCTCCAAGTCATGCTCTTGGTGATCATTTTCCCTGAGACACATGTCTGTGTCTTAAAAAGCCTCATGTCCCAGTCCTCTCTGATTTCCTCCTTCTCTCTGATCCTTCTTCTAGGGCCCTGAAGTAGTTTAGCTCTGTTTGTCTCCATAAGAAAGTGTTTTAAACTTGGCTGTCATTTTTTAAAATCCCATTTGACTTTCCTTTCAGGGAAGTAGAGCACTGGAGTGAGTAGCTAGAAGAGCAAAGCTTAAAATCTTTCGTAGGGAATAAGCAATCATGGAGACTTCAAACATGCTACTCTGAGGGTGTGGAAGCTGTGTGAGGTGGTGTGGGTCAGGGGTTGCTATCCTGTGGAACATAGTCACTTTTTATTTGCTGTTTGTCCCTCCTTTTTTTCCTTCTCTCCTATTTCTCTTTTCACTGACTACCTCCAGTTTTTCCATTATTTTCATTTGCCTTTCTTTCCCTTCCTAGCTTCCTAAGTGTAAGTCCCAGGTCTCTTGCTGGGAGTTAGCGGCATCCAGTTGCCTCAGTGGAGACCAATAAGGATGCTACTTCTCAGTGTGAGCATTGATCAACAGGCGTTTACTAATCACTTTGGTTCATGGTGTGATATTTGGTAACTCATGCCCCATGGAGGCTCTATATTTACAAAACTTGTCTAGACAACCATTAGTAATAAGTAGAAACTGAAAAAAAGTTGTTCTTTAAGACTGTGTGCTTACCATAGACATTATATGGATAGTGACTACTATGAATTCACAGTACTTCCTCATTCCCTAGGGAAGAGTACCTGCCTGGTGTCATTGCACTTTTCAATGTTAACAACAGCAGCAATAAGGAGCAGTAAGTATATTTACAATAGAAAACTAAAGTTTGTTTTTAGAGAAAACCAGTGAAAAGGTAGGGATATATCTGAACCTGTTGTAGGGCAGATATTAGGCAAACTCTACCTAACACAATGACATGGATATTCTGTCACTTTATTGTTTGTTTATGTACTTCTGAAAAATGTAGCTACCCATATTAAAAGTAGTATGTATGTATGTATGCGTGTGAGCATTTCAATACTGTGAATTACTATTATGGGCCCCATCTCTCTTTGAAAGGTAAGCATTGCCACTAGTCTGTTCTTCTAGATCCTGTCATCCCTATTGCTCTCAGGGAGCCCAGTTCTGTACCAGCATCTCCTATTGTCAGCTCTGGCCTACAGAAGACAGTATCACTGAACTTCTCAGTGATGCTGGTGCCCCTCTCACCTGCACATTTTGGATCATTTTTGTATTCGCTGAGCATTCTTAGGGAATATGAGCAACTGGTGGGCTACCTCTCTTATGTAGGACTAGAGACCCAGTGCACGAAATTCATGGAGGTCCCTCATCCTAGCCTGTGCCCTCTTGCAGTCTGGGAGCCCTCGGGGGATGTCTGACTGACAGCTCTGTGGGGAGCGGGCCTAAACCATCAGTCGGACATCCTTAGCGCTGCCACAAAGGCAGGAGAGTCTCCCGCCACCACCACTGCACACACCAGCCGTGAGCCCAGCTTCTGGCTGAGCGGCATTCCCGCTGTAGGAGTGCACTGACCACCAGGGGGCAGCTCCTGCATTGAGCATCTGCCCCCTGGGTGGGTGAATGTGGAAAACTGAGCATGTGTCCAAACTGCCTTTGTCCAGTCCCTTCCCCAGTCATTCCGCCGTTCAGTCAATTTGCTTATTAGCCTTTTATTATATAGGATACCCATTTTAGCATACCACTCTCTGAGCCTTTTTGACACCTTCTCCCACCATCTGGCATGGCATTTTGTAATTTCTATTTCACTTGGTGTGAGTCCTCACCTTTTCTGAGCTTCCAAGAGCCATCTGAGCAGTGTGTGAGCACCACCTTTCAGGATCGATGCTAGGGTGTTCAATCCTGTTTCACAGGAGTGAGTTCCCATAGAAATAAATTCTCCCCTTTTCAACTTTATGTTCTGTTCCCATTTGACAGGATGACCTTAGATACCAAGCCTCACTCATCCATTTTATCTCCTATTTCTCCTCAATAGCAGCTTTCCAATTCTGGTCATTTGTATCCAGATGAAATTTGTTTGTACATTTGTACCTACAAATTTTCCCCCTTTAACATCCTCCCTCTTCTCAACTTTTCCAACTCGTGCTCATACTTTGAGGCCTAGGTTTAGACCTATCTCCCTCTAACAGCCTTCTCTGACAATCCTGTGATAATGAGATGCCTGTTCTTTCATGTGCCCATAGTAAATCTTACCAAGACATTGGAGCCAACAATGGCAGCCTCCTGAGACCTTGGGTCTGGCTGTCTGACTTCAGAATCCTTTTTCTGCTCATGGAGAAGACCAATCATAGAAAGAGGCCTCTAATCACATAATTTCCACTCAGGAAGAAATTGTATATAGAAAAATATCTCAAATTTAATGAATGATTCTAAGAATTAGGATTCTACTAAGTTACCACAGAGCTTTTTGACTGCTCATAAAATGATTGCTTCAGGCAGAATTAATGCTCTATGAAAATTGATGATATTTTCTCAAAATTCTCAAAGCTCTTATTGAAGGGTAAATATAAGTAATATCAAGAATCTTAAAATTGAAAGAATTTTTAAAATATATATTGAAACTTTGAAAGTACATTCTTTTAGGGGCTATTGTTTCTTAAATTTCTCTCCTTGGGTTTATGCCTTTACCCAGCTCCATTTTCTTCAGTTTTCCACATTCATCCACCCAGGAATTATTCTTTGTTTGCCTTGTTACCTGGATGCATGTGCATTGTAGTAGAACTCCCCAGTAGGAGACCAGATTTCTGGCTTCGAAGCACAGGGGCAGGCCTTTGAATACAAAGCTGAGAATTATTGCTCAGTGGAGAGAAAAATAAATAAGAGTGGAAGTCAGAATGGAATTTGACTATGTGACAGAGATATTGTTTCTTCTCTAGAGAGCCGAAAGAAAAAAAGAAGAAGAAAGAAAAGAAGAGGTAAGTTAGACTTCCACAGTTTTCTGCCCATGACCTTTTTTTTTTTTTTGCGTTTTAATACTAACTAAATATCTCACTTTTTCAGCAAGCCTGATGATAAAAATGAAAATAAAAAAGACCCAGAGAAGAAAAAGAAAAAAGAAAAGGACAAAGTGAAGAAAAAGAAAGAAGAAAAGAAAGACAAAGATAAGAAAGAAGAGTAAGGTTTTTTTACTCTCATTGAAATCAGGAATGCACTGGTGATGGGTTTTGGATCCAGGGGAAATTTCCTGAAACTTTGTAGTAAAGAGGCCCTCTGTGAAGACTAAATAAATTGTTATTAAATGTAGTTTAACTTTTTTCTTATTTTCTTAAAATCAACAGCAGAAGCCTTAGTCTTAGTTTTCTCATCCAGAACTTTCATTGTTATCATTACTTCCCTTCCCCAGACCCTGATAAAGAGAAACTTACTACTGGGAGATAGTTAGGTTCCTAGGATAATAGGATTCCTAGGATCTTACCATCAATTAGAAAAAGTGAAATATAAATTCAATAATTTCATTAACATTTTTGCAGAATAAACACTGTATGGGAAATACTCCAAAATAAAGGAGTCTCCTTGCAAAAAGCCATGCCTAATTTCAAAAGCAAAAACACCAGCCATTTGAATGATCCTTTTTAAAACAAACATTTGAGAATTGGAATTGCACAATGATAAGGCTGAGTCAATACTGTTGTCATAATCTGGTTATTCTTTAACAGGAAAGGAGTAAAGGGAAGACTAGATAACATAGGCATGCCATTCATACAGCTTTGCTAATTTAACACTCTCCAAGTCTAGTTCCCGCGGATCAGTGGGGGAAGGGACTGGACAAAGGCAGTTTGGACACATGCCCAGTAAGGTCTGAGTGACATGGGAAGGTGCTTGTATGGCAGTCACACCTGGAAGTGAGGCCGTGCTCAGGGTAGGTGTAGCCACCAAGAGGGTGAGAAACCTGACCACTTAAACTCCTAGACAAGGGAGCACACACTCTTGGCTCTTGGCCGTGTTGGAACTGCTGTTCTAGGGAGTACACTCCCTGCATTTGCAGGGGTCTTAGTGATGTAAGACTCCATACAATGGACTAGCGGACTTTAATTATCTTGATGCTGGACTGGTCCCAGCTGCAACTTGGAATGAAAGCTCTGGACACTGGCCTTGCTTTGGCTTTGCTGAACCCACAGCTGCCCCTCCTTCAGGACTGGCTTAAGGGAAATGGGACATTGGAGGCTGAGGAATATAACTCCAACAAATAAAGTCTTCTAACCGCACCTCATTCTCCCGTGGGAGCTTCTGAAAGTGCTCATTTCGGTGGTACCCCAAGAACCCCACTCCCATGGCAATGGAGGAATCCCACTTCTGTACTCCTCTGGTAGCAGAGTGATAGTTGCAAAGCTCTTTTTGCTTTTTATTAAAGGAAAAATTGTTTTCTAAACTTACTTAAAACTCTTTACCAGGCAATGGTTCAATTATTTGTGCCTGTTAGAAAGTTGAAGTTTGTATAAAGAAAAAAGTCCTTAAAAATATAGGCTTGATACTAAAAGAAAGTTAAAACTTTTTATTTGAACATATATTTTCTTCCTCCCTTCCTCTTGCCCACAATTGCCTCCCTTAGTCCTCTGTACATGCTTATGAATATGCATTTTTATTAGATTGTGTTATATTCTTCTTTCCTACAGATTAGAAAGAAGGCATGAGTTCTCCCCTTACAGTGTAGTTCCTGGTTGTTCTGTTACCTGGTAGGGGGCATAGCAAAGCCAGCATTCTCCCACCACCTATACCTTACCAAAGGGTTCTGTGACATGTCCAGGGTTTGGCATGATCTATGCCATGATTCCTTCTTTGTGGTTGAAGAGATAGCAGTGTCTACAGCATCGCAGTAAAACAAGAGCTTTAATTAAAGTGTAAAATATGGTTTAATGTAAGACTAGTAACATAACTATCTGGCCACCCTTCACTAACTAGTTTCTTATAACTAGTGCACTTATGCCTAGCTAACCTTCCCACTGTAGTGTGAGCTTCTCCAGCTTCCTTCTCTTTTGCTAATTGTGGGGGATGGGCGCTGTCATACTAGACAGGTGAAACTGAAATGTTTTTGTTTCCTGGTAACTTTCCCCTCTGTGTCTGATTGCTGCTAGGGCGAAGAAAGAAGTCATGGTTATTGATCCCTCGGGAAACACGTACTACAATTGGCTGTTTTGCATCACCTTACCCGTCATGTACAACTGGACTTTGATTATTGCAAGGTCTCTCTATATTTTTGTGGATCTCAGCTCACTTCCAGTTTTCTAGTTAACTGACTTACCTGTTTGGCCTAGAGCTCTTCAGGACATCCCTCGTTTCTTCACCACAGGTTGTAAAGAGACTCTATGTTGTTCTCAACGTGTTTTCCTAAGATCAGGACTAGGTGCTCTCCTTCCCAATATACTTGGAAATCCAGTACCAGGATGGAGGAGTGAAGAAGATACTTTTAAATTTTTGATCGCCCAATCATTTAATTAGAACTTTGGGGGATTTTTTTTTTTCCCTATGAGAAAACATTTTGCCAAGAGTAGAAAAAGATCAAGGACCTAGATTGGTTTAGAACAAGGTGTGTTTCCCAAATGATTTCTATGGTTCCCTGTCTTTTAGCCAGTAAACAGTTCAGCCATCCAGAACCAAGCATAATTTCCTGAAGCATTTTGGGCACTGACAGTCAGTATGAATCTGGTTATTAATGTATATGACCCAGTGTATTTGACTTTAGCTCTAGATCATTTATTCTTATTTGATGTTTTCATAAAGCTAACTAGTATAATGGCAAGAATGTTGAAATTCAGAAGTGTGAGAAAACTAATCCAACCGCTCCAATTTGGGAAAGATTCAATGGCTTCTAAGCACCCCTCCTAGTCTTAAACTTCTCATCCTGAGAAAATTACACAAAGAGGACTTTTACTGAAATGGCTCCCATTTTATTTATATACATTTTTTTTACAGAGCATGTTTTGAGGAACTCCAGTCTGATTACCTAGCGTATTGGCTCGTTTTTGATTACTTGTCAGATACAGTCTATCTTCTCGATATGTTTGTACGAACCAGGACAGGTAAATATGTTCAGTTTGGGACATTTTCCAATTTCATGCTTTGATATCTATAATATAATTTGAAATTTTCTAATGAAAGCATTCTTCAAAATAACTCACAAAAACCTGTTTTAGAGAACAAAACACAGTTGAAAGCAAAAATACCATATTCCCACCCACAGGCTCAGTTCGCTCCAACGGATTCAGAAGGGATGTTTCTAGGCAACCTTTCGAATGTGATTGGTGGCTTTCCTCTGTTACCCTGTTCATTGGGTTTATGCCAGGTGAAAGGAGTAGAAGAGAGCAGAAATCGTCTGTCAGCTCTGTGAGGAAAGGCTACCTAACAGAGAGATTAAAGAGGCATGGAGGGAAATGTCATTGAACCCAGCAGAGCTGTATTAGAAATTTTGTAAGAAACAGAACACACATCCTTAACTCAATTTTGTGATCCATGGTGAGGCATTATTGACGAGGGGGAAGACTCTAATAACTACCTACGTCAAGTACTCTTATTAAGTAGATATAAACTCATTGTTTCTACACTGCTTCCACATGCAAATGTGACCAGTGAACACAGAGCGTTGCAGTTGTTGTGTCCTATTTGCAGCTCTGATAGTCGGTAGAAGAGGAAGAACAAATGGTTTTCTTAGTGAAATGTATCAGAGTGCCGAAATTCTGGATTTAATTCACCAGCCCATGGTAGCCGTGTAGGAGAAGGGAAGATCCCATATGTCTAAGGAATGCTAACACCAAGGACACTTATGCTTCACATTGAAGGAACAAGGAAAGAATATTCACAATGGTACCCAAGTTTCAAGGGTGAGGTTGGGGTTTTGTTGAGAGAGTAGCCTGAGGTATGAGCACAGTGCTTAAGGGCCCAGGAGACTTTCCAAGAACACTGTTCATAAAAGTGGTGGCTTTGCCTGGATGGAGATACTGATCTACAGAGATTTGTATATATACATTGCATATAATTTTTCACTTACAAAGTTTTACCTTTTATTTCTACAACATAGTATGTTCCATAGCTATATGTTTATTGGGACTCACATCTTCCTACATTGCTAAAAGCATATTTACTGAAAGTGAGTTCTTGTTTTGAGCTCAATGAAGTTTATTGAGAGTTACTTCAGAAAAATTCACAATAGCATAAAAAGGGAAAAAAAAGCATTAAATTGGTTTTTTTCTATTTTAGGTTACCTAGAGCAAGGACTGCTGGTGAAGGAAGAGCTTAAACTCATAGAGAAATATAAATCAAACTTACAATTTAAACTTGATGTTCTATCAGTGGTACCAACCGATCTGCTATATTTTAACCTGGGGTGGAACTATCCAGAAATTAGATTAAACAGACTCTTAAGGATCTCTCGAATGTTTGAGTTCTTCCAAAGGACAGAAACAAGAACTAACTACCCAAACATCTTCAGGATTTCTAACCTTGTTATGTACATTGTCATCATTATCCACTGGAACGCATGTGTATACTACTCTATTTCCAAAGCTATTGGATTTGGAAATGATACCTGGGTCTATCCTGATGTTAATGATCCTGAATTTGGCCGTTTGGCTAGAAAGTACGTCTATAGCCTTTACTGGTCTACACTGACTTTGACCACCATTGGTGAAACACCACCTCCTGTGAGGGATTCTGAGTATGTCTTCGTGGTGGTTGATTTCTTAATTGGAGTATTAATTTTTGCTACCATTGTTGGTAACATAGGTTCTATGATTTCCAACATGAATGCAGCCAGAGCAGAATTTCAAGCAAGAATCGATGCCATCAAGCAATATATGCATTTTCGAAATGTAAGCAAAGATATGGAAAAGAGAGTTATTAAATGGTTCGACTATCTGTGGACCAACAAAAAAACAGTTGATGAGAGAGAAGTTTTGAAGTACCTACCTGATAAACTAAGAGCAGAGATCGCCATCAGTGTCCACCTAGACACATTAAAAAAGGTGCGCATTTTTGCCGACTGTGAGGCTGGTCTGTTGGTGGAGTTGGTCTTGAAATTACAACCCCAAGTCTACAGTCCTGGAGATTACATTTGCAAGAAAGGCGATATTGGACGAGAGATGTACATCATCAAGGAAGGCAAGCTCGCTGTGGTGGCAGATGATGGAATCACTCAGTTTGTGGTATTGAGTGATGGCAGCTACTTCGGGGAGATCAGCATCCTTAACATTAAAGGCAGCAAAGCTGGCAATCGAAGAACGGCCAATATTAAAAGCATTGGCTACTCAGATCTGTTCTGTCTCTCAAAAGACGACCTCATGGAAGCTCTAACTGAGTACCCGGATGCCAAAGGTATGCTAGAAGAGAAGGGGAAGCAAATCTTGATGAAAGATGGTCTGCTGGATGTAAATATTGCGAATGCTGGCCATGACCCCAAAGATCTTGAAGAGAAGGTCACCCGAATGGAAGGGTCAGTAGACCTCCTGCAAACAAGGTTTGCTCGGATCCTGGCTGAGTATGAGTCCATGCAGCAGAAACTGAAGCAAAGACTCACCAAGGTTGAGAAATTTCTGAAACCACTTATTGAAACAGAGTTTTCAGCCATTGAAGGATCTGGAGTTGAAAGTGGGCCCACAGACTCCGCACAGGACTGAAGCGCTAGCTATTCGCAAGGACACACCTCATGATCCTTTCGGTGATGTGACTAAGTGATGATTAAGTTGGAAGAAGGGGAAGGTGCAGCTGGGGGATTTTCCATGAGGAAAATGTGCTTTGGTGCAGGGCACAAGGCCAACACACTTGCATGTAAGGTACTGTGATTAAAGAATCATTGTATCTTGGGATTTTCCACTATGGACAGTGTGCAAAGATATAACTGATTAACTTGTCAGTATCTACATCTTTTGATTCCCCCCCACATAGGCTCCCTTCGTGTAACAATATTTATAAAAGGGAACAAGTGTCCCTCACTTTCAGGCAATTTACATGGTTGAGGAGTAACTGGGAAGAACCATGCACATCATGTTCAGAATACAACTTAAAAAGAGTAAGAATGCAATAAAGAAAAATAAATTCTCAAACTATAGTGACTATTCTTTATTTAATAATTTAGTAGGGAGTTTAGGATCTTATAGAGCTTCAGGATCATTTTAAGGATATTAATTGTCATACTCTAGGCTTAGAAAGATTGGTTGAGAGAAATTTCTTACTGATAAAAGAATTACAAATCAGACTTTACTGTACAAATATATGCATAAATGTTATATATAAAAACAGAACATTAAAATTAAAACATTTTGTAAGATTTTTAAATAATAAATTTAAAAAATTTTTCTGGTTATTTAAGGCCTAACAGTAGTAGCTACTATCCTTCTCTGACTGATCAACAGAAGAGATAAAGGTAATGATATTGCTGGGTGATTAACAAAGGAAGTTGTTGTAATGTTTGACAAGGAAACCTGGGAGTTCAATGGATCAGCATGGGCATCACCTGGGAGCTTCTTAAAAACTCAGAATCTCAGGCCTGCCCACTGTGTCCAAAACTGCATTTTAGCAAGACTTTTAGTTGATTAATACCCACATTAAAGCTTGAGAAGCACCTATCTAGAGAACCAGGAAGGAGTAAATGGGAGGATGGCTCTAGAAAAGAGACAAGTAAGACAAGCATGTGGCCATAGAAGATAAACCCAGCCATGTTTCAAAATATTCTTCCTAATACAGATTATAGGAATTAATAAAAGATTTCTATCCCCGCCTAAAGTAACATGATTTAATGTAGTTCTGTGTTAATTTGACATACCGGATATTTATATGAACTCCAATCAGTGTAGGTCAATGATAGAATTTATTCTTCTCTGCCTACAGAATACCCATTGAACTATATACATATGTCTTTGCAGCCTTAAGTTTCCCTTCTACATTTTGCCTGTCTCTTCAATAACAGCTGGCAAGAATTTCTTTACTGTAGAAGTGGCTAGTCCTGGAGTGGGAGGGCCGTAGATAATATGCAACATGGCTTCTGCCTGAGACAGGTGCTCCTTTTTCTCTTTTTTCTTTCTGATTCTTATCATTCCTTTGCTTCAGCTGCATTTTATTCTTTTCTTTGTGCTGTTTCTTGCCTGTCATACAAACCTCTAACCGTAAAGAAGTTTGCTGGCTACTCATGCCAGGCAGATGTGGAAAGACAGGAAATGAGTGAGGGTTACATACCTGGAGAAGCAACCCCAATCACAGCATCCAGGAGTGGGCACTTTGGGTCTGATCTGGGCTGGAGACATAGCCTAGGGCTCTGACTTGATGACCTTTGACGCAAAGCTCTGTGAGTCTTGCTTTGCTCGAATTGGATGGTGGCAGATTCCTGGTTTACTAAAGACTTGGGGTAAGTAGGGTTTAGCCAATTCTTTTCTCACAACTTTCCCAAGTAGAGACTTTGACAGTTGGTGGTGAGGGCTCCAGTTTAGATACCTGGAGGGCAATTCAGATGTTCACAACTGGGTTTCAGCTTCCTTAGGGAATATTGTAAAAAGACAGAAAGCATGTGGCTTTGGGGAGTCCCAGGGTGAGGTGCTGACCCGGGCACATGTGGCTGCCAATGCAGGAGCTCACCTTTTAGAAATCCAGAGACCAGCCATATTCCAGGCTGATTCCAGTCTCCAAATGTTTGTCTAGAACTAGCTTCTTAATATATTAAGACTAGGATAGGCTTGGCATAAGGACAAGGGAGGGCTGGCCGGAGTTTGGAGATCTTAATAATTGCATCTGGGAGATGAGAGAGAGAATGCTGGGACTCACGGGAGCCAGATAGCGAGGGAGCAGAAACCCATCACCAATCTTGCCAGTGTGTCTGATGAGTGTCCCCCGGCTCTACCATCATGTCAGGTCCTCATAGGAAGAGAGTGCGCAGAGTTTTGCATATGTATTTTTTTTAAAACCAACTTGAAATATGTTGTGATTAGGCTTTTTACCATTAGGTGGCAATGTTGGTCTACAATGATTACCTTCAAAGCCTGAAGCTAAATATTTTTCTCCATAGAAATTATAGGTAGTAAAATCAGAGCTCTTCGGCAATAATGGGTACTTTTTTTTTTTTTTGTCTAAAGTGGATATTTCTAAAAGATTTTAGTATACCCAAATATGTACCAGCCTTAAATAAAAATATGGTCAAGTAGAATTTAAAATGCAAGGTAAATTGAAGCATTTTAATAGTTCTTAATTTCAGGAAGCTCACCAAGGCAATCATGATAATTATATTACAGGAAGCTTTTAAAAATGTGTAAGATGTGTATTAGAGGAAAAAAAGGGGCGGGGAGGAAGGAGCAAGCAGCAATTATATTGTGATTCAATTTATATATATTTAAAAGTCCATTGTTTTAAAAAGTTTGAAAACCACTGACTTATATCAGCAGCGTTGGAAGTATGCCTGGCTAGGACACTGCCAGTTTAGGTGATATTTTCCCTCACCACTAATGAAATTGTATTATTGGATGTCCTAGTTTTTAGACTTAAGAATTTAAAAATACCCAACAATAGGCTTCTAGACTCAAATAAAATAATTCACTATTCACTGGATTAGTTTGTCTCTAGCTGAAGGGAGAGAGTAGGAAATTCACAGAAAGGGAATCAGAGAATATAGAAAGTGCAGAAAGACCCGGGAAATTATCTAGTTCACTCCTTCTCATGTTATAAATACAAGATGATGATCAGGCAACACTAAAACTGGTGAGAACAAAGGCTATTAGGAATTTTGAGAGTGGGAATTTTTACTGTATGTTGTACAATGATGTGGCAATATCTGCTACAGCACAAAGTTGAGCTCACCTAAAACACAGACATTTCATTCTTAGGCATAGCCACTAGAGAAAATTGTCCACATATCCACAAGGAGACATGTTGAAGAATCTTTATAATAATGATTTAAAAAGAAACAACCTAAATGTTCATCAAAAGGAAGTTAGATATAGACCTGGCCAGGCTGCACAGTTGGTTGGAGCATCGTCCGTATACTACAAATGTTGCAGGTTTGATTCCAGTCAGGGCACATACGGAGGTTGCAGGTTCAATGCCTGGTCAGGGCAGTATGGGGGCAACCCATCTTCTCTCATGTCGATATTCTCTCTCTCTCTCTCTCTCTCTCTCTCTCTCTCTCTCTCTCTCTTTCTCTCTCTCCCCCCCCTCTTTCTCTCTCAAATCAATAAACATATCCTCCTCAATTGAAGATTACAACATTATTTAAAGGGAGGTTAGACATATCAATTGGAATACATTCATATAACGAATGCTATAAAAACATTTAAATAGTTGCAGATAACACTTATACAGTGCTTAGTGTGTACCAGTTACTGTTCCAAGTCCTCCCCAGATGTCAATACATCTAACCTTCATGACATCTTACAAGGTAGGTTCCTTTATGTTCCTTGTTTAATAAGTAGGGAAATGGAGGCACAGAGAGGTTAAGTAATCTGCCTAAGACCCACAAGAAGGAAGTAACATAACCACTATTTGAACCTAGACAGTGAGGCTCCAGGGTGCCTGCTCTTAACCCTTTCATTAGTGCTGACTCTTGTATGTACATATAAATATCATCTATACAAAATTTACAAACACACAACACAATGCTAAATAGTGTTTATGGATCTGTACCTATGATCTAGAGGTTTAATAACAGTCATGGGAATGGTTGACAGCAAAAATCAGATTAATAGTTACTTCTATGGGGAAATGGAGAGAATGGGATGGGATGGAGGGTGAGAATTTCATAGGACTTTAACTGTCTGTGCTGTTTTATATCTTTTAAAACAATCTGAAAAAAAATGAATCCAAATGTTAAGATTGGATAAACCTAAGTAAGATATACACTGAGTGGCCAGATTATTATGACCACCCCTCTGTACTTCGTTGGGCCACCTTTTGCCTTCAATACTGCGGCGATTCTTCCTGGCATTGACTCCACGAGATGCTGAAAGGTGATGCGAGGAATCGGACACCTGCCTGGTGAATAGCACTGTCCAGATACTTAGGTATGTTGTGCTATTCAGACATTGTTCCACACGAATTAAAGGGCCCACATCATGCCAGGAAAACATAACACTGCCCCCACCAGCTTGAAGGGTTATACTCATGCATGTGGGGTGCATGTTTCCGCCAAATTCTCACTCTGCCATCTGCATGATGCAACTGGAAACGTGATTCATTGGACCACATGACTTTTTTCCAATGCTCTACTGTCCAATCCTTGTGTTCCTGTGCGAATTGGAGACGTTTTATCTTGGTAACTGCAGACAGCAAGGGTGTTCGAACAGGGCTTCGGCTTCCATATCCCATACAATGCAGTGTACAGCTAATTTGCCTACAAATATCAGGTGGTCATAATAATCTGGCCACTCAATATATATGTAATCTTTCTATAATCTTTGCTATATTGGAACTTTTCAAAAGAAGAAGAAGAAAAAGAGAGAAGTAGAGGAGCTAAGTCTAAATTCACACAGTTTAGAGGCAAAGGCAGGACTTCTGACCCTTGCAGTCTTTACTTCCCTAAGAGGTTGTACTTGATTGCTTTCTACACAGCCCAAGTTGCATGCTTTATGAGGTTTTACTTGGTGATAACATGCCTGTTATCTGTATGTTTCCACTTTAAGCCAGTCAGAGTGCTTATTGAGTAAATTGTAGACAATGTTTTTTAGAATCACATTTCATGTCTGGATCTTGTTTTCCTGATGAATTCCAGGTATAAGAATGCATTTTTCACCAATGCATTCCTTTGGGATTCTGTAAATGGCTATTTACCACAAAATTACTCACCAGCCTGACAATGGGGCCCTAAAAAAGACTTGATATTAGATTACTTGTCAGATTGCCAGTTTCTCTTCCTTTCAGTTAGGTTCTTTTTTGTTTTATCTGTGCTGAACTTCAGCCAGTTGGACTTGGTCCAAGAAGCTACTTGAGTTAGTTCTTCAGAGATCAGGGAGCCTGTTTCTTGGGTTTGTCACAACGATTCATGATATGGAGCAGCACAGTTATCCTGGTGGCACCAAAGTCCATGGTGTTCTAGATGTCCCCCCAGTGGCCTCTTGGATTACACTTAGCAGAAAGAGTGACAGATGAGCCACCCAGAGCACCTGCATTATGAAATGTAACTTTTTCCAATAATTTTTAAATGTAATAAGTCACTCTTCCCAGTTCTTTAGTTTGAAAAAAAAATAAAGTAAAATAAAATACTGACAATCAATCTAAATTACAGGTGTTTCCTGCTCCATCCTGATGTAATATCAAAATACTCAAAGAGCACAAAATAAATAAACTTATCAAAGAAATGTACCACAATAAATTAACATAATTTGCTTTGATTATATTCCTTTTATTTTTATGTTTAAAATAATTGAGTGTTTGAAATTCATGGATTTAAATAAGACTTGTTAGTGATAGAAAAATGAGAGTTTTTTTTTTTTTACAGAACTGAAATAATGGATTTCCTTTTCTTTCTATAAATTCTTTTATTTAGATTTTGGTACTAAGTCTCAATTTAACAGTTGTGACCTAGACTATTTTTTACCTTGAGAGGGGGACCTGCTCCCCTGGTCTCCACATTAAACAGAAAGCATTGCTTCTTTACACCTCTTCTCTACATTCATGAGTTTGGAAGTTTTTTGTTTTGTTTTCTTTTTTAAATTCCACATATAAGTGAGATGTTGGGGTATTTATCTTTTTTTGTCTGACTTATTTAACTTAATATAATCCCTTCAAATTCTACTGATGTCATTCTTTATTAAGACAACTAGAGGCTCAGTGCACAAATCCTTGCATGGGTGGGGTCCCTTGGCCTGGTCAGAGATCAGGGTTGGCCGGCGGGGGGGAGGGACCGTGGGAGGTTGGCCAGCTGTGGGAGGTTGGTCTGTGGGAGCGCACTGATCCCCAGGGGGCAGCTCCTGCATTGAGCATCTGCCCCCTGGTGGTCAGTGTGCATCATTGCATGTGGCTGAGCAGAGCTCCCCCTGTGGGAGCGCACTGACCACCAGGGGGCAGCTCCTGCATTGAGCATCTGCCCCCT
>NW_006287459.1:2092410-2095861 GCF_000327345.1 Myotis davidii | reverse complement strand
CTTGCCATGTTTTGGCTATTGCAAATAATGCTGCAATGAATATGGGGGGCGGGGGGCGGGGAGTCATCCATATATCTTTTCAAATTCGTCTTTTCATTTTTTTTTTCAGATAAATACCCAGAAGTGGAATTGCTAGAACACATGGTGGTTTTATTTTTAATTTTTTGAGGAATGTCCATACAGTTTTCCATAGTGATTGCACCAATTTACTCTACCACCAACAATGCACAAGGATTCCTTTTCCTCCACATCCTCTCCAATACTTATTTCTTATCTTTTGGAGAATAGCCACTCTAACAGGTATGAGGTGATATCTCATTGTAGTTTGATTTATATTTCCAACTGATGATTAGTGATGTTGAGCACCTTTTCATGTACCTGTTGGCCATCAGTGTGTCTTCTTTGGAAAAATGCCTATTTATCTCCTCTGCCCATTTTTTAATCAGATTGTATGTTTTCAAATTATAATTTTAAAATGATTTGCTCTAAGCAATCAAATGCAGTCAAGACCTAGAGGGGGAGTTTTGTAGCGTGTTATGTTCTCAGTGAGGAATTACAAGAAGATCACAAAAAGGCTGGATTTCATTAGATTTCATTAGGAAGTGTTAAGAAGAAATATTTTCTTGTCTTCACAGATAGTCATGGGCATCTGAATTTAAAAATTGTATGCACTTCTGTTTAGTGAACCCTGAATATATTGTATAGAGGTGGCTGGAGTGCAGAGAATGAATAAAAGGTGATGTGAATAAATGGAGGTGGGGAGAGAGCATGGGACTCCAGTCCAGAAAGGCAAAGGCTGAGAGAAATATGCTTAAAAACAAACAAACAACAACAGCAACAACGAAGAAACCTAGTTGATTACCAGGAGAATGGAGCGACATAACATTGACTAATTCACCACATTGTCTGATACTCCAGCTATCAGATTCCCTCTGAAGATGAAAATTCCCAGACCTATCTTTGATGAGTAAGAGAAAAAGAACATCTTCAAGTTCATCAAGTCCTAAAGCCAATGTGAGATAAACAGTGATCCATTAGCCCCAGCACTTGCTTTACTGATAGGACTTCCCCGACTGTTTGCTAGAGTTTTAGGACAGACAACAGATAACATGGTACAGAAACTCCAGGAAGACTGTTTACACTGGGGAACAAATGATTCTCAGAAGTGAATATTCAGCAGAGTTTGGAAAGAAGAGAAAAAATATTTTGAAGCAGAGAGAGGACAGATGCAATAATGAGGGTAACTGTTGCTAGTCTGTTCAAATTTTCTTGATTATGACCCATAATAAGTGACCCATATAAAATGCATTTTGTATTGTGATCCAGAAAGCACACAGATATAACAAACGCTTCAGAAAAAAATACCCTTAGAACATGCAGTGCACTCAGGACGTTCTCTTTTATCTATTCTATTTTAGTTCTTTCAAAAAAAATGCCTGTTGCAAATTACTAAATTGATTTCATGATTAATTAATGGACTACTACTGGCAATTGCACACTTTCAGAGGCTGGTAAGTAGAATTGCCTAGGAGAGGAAATAATTCACTTTAGCCTAGGCAGAGATGAGGAAAATCATATTATAAGGGGAAAGAACACAAGAGGGGAGGTTCTGGAAGTCTCTTCATACAAAACATCAAGACAATAACCCCTCACAGTGCTGTCACTAAGTAGAAACAGCTTAGTTAGAGTGGCTGCCTGTTATTTCTTGAGACCATAACGCACTAATGAGTTACCCTGCTCCCGGCTGCTTTCTCTCTCTCAGCAGAATGTCAATCCCACTGTACCTGGTAGGTTGAGATTCTAGTTTTTAGAGGATTTTCTTTCAACACATTCAGAGAAATAGTGAATCTTCTACAAGATCACAGGTGAGGGCAAGAATATTTTACAAGGTGTATGGAGTTTACTCAGAACCAGGATTTCTGCTAGACTTTAAGTCTGGGCTGGGAGGAGGAAATAAATCTGTTGGTTTCTTGAGTGCTCCAGAGCAGCACCTCAAGTCTATAGCAGCTCCCCCAAGGAAACAAGTTAAGTAGAGCAATAGGAAGATTAGATCCCAGACCTGGAGGTCTCAGGCCTGGAGCTCCCAGTCCCTAAGAGTCTCATGCCCAAAACAGCACAGTAGCACTAATTACTTTAAACCTTAGGTTTTGTCACTATGGCATCATTTCATTAATTGCTCTATGTCTAGTGCCTAGAAAGTACTTGGGACATAATAGGGATTTATAAATCTTTGTTGAATAAATTAATAAATTCATGAGTTTCCCAACCAATCCTGAGGATAAAGAAAAACTCAGAGTTCAAACTAAGTTGATTACAAGGTTATGGTTACTGAAATATGATTATTTACACATTTGAGTTTGTAAACTGAGGGTCATATCAACTATAATTCTAATTCTACATAGCCATTCTCCCACAATGCCTTTTCTGGCTCAAATTTTATTAGTATTTCTACATTAGTTTTCTTGAAAAACCTTTCATGATGTCATCACCCTTCTCTTGAATCCCATAGTGATTACTTAATGTCAAATTGAGACCACAGTTTTTACTTCTGTTTTCAAGGTTCTCTCCAACCCTATTTATATCTTTGCTCTGCCTTATTAGTCACCTTTGGTATTCAACAGACTTTTTTCCTTTCTGGTTCAAACACATGCCATGTTTATTTGCACTTCTAAACCGTGGCTCATGCTGTCCCTACCACTCGGAATGCTTCCTTCCATCCCATTCAGATCTACTCTGTCCTTAATAATATTCTCACGTCCAGCCAGCGTGGCTCAGTGGTTGAGTGTCAACCTATGAACCAGGAGGTCACAGTTTGATTCCCAGTTGGGCAGACGCCCAAGTTGCGGGCTTGATCCCCAGTAGGGGACATGCAGGAGAGAGCCAATCAATAATTTGCTCTCATCATTGATGTTTCTATCTCTCTCTCCCTCTCCCCTCCTCTCTAAAATCAATTAAAAATGTTAAAAGATAATATTCTCAGTTCTCAGCATCTTCATGAACCTCCCCATTCCTATTCTGGTACTTACAGTGAACCCATCTGATTTCTGAGTTTGCATGACCAGGGCCTGACAGTATTAGATATTTGCTAGACTTGATTAGTGATTATTAGATAGACTAGAGGCCCGGTGCACATAAATTTGTGCACTGAGGTCCCTCAGCCCGGCCTATGCCCTCTCAGTCTTTGGGAGCCCTTGGGTGATGTCCAACTGCCACAGAGGCAGGAGAGGCTCTCGCCACTGCCCATGCACTCACCAACCATGAGCCTGGCTTCTTGCTGAGGGGCACTTCCACTGTGGGACTGCACTGACCATCAGGGGGCAGCTCCTGTGTTGAGCATCTGCCCTCTGGTAGTCAGTGCACATCATAGCAACCAGTTGTTCCTCTGTTCAGTCAATTTGCATATTAGCCTTTTATTATATAAGATAGTCATTTTAGAATCAGTTTTCTAACA
>NW_006287459.1:2087701-2091743 GCF_000327345.1 Myotis davidii | reverse complement strand
TTGAAACAATGTATAACTCCAGCTCTGACTCCAGCTCGGAGATCCCAGCTCACTGAAAGCTGGTTTCTGGGTTTTTTTTTTAGCTTCTGTATTTGTTGCAATGTTTCAAACTGCAGGCTCAGAGGCCTGCAAGGCAGGCGGGAACGTTGGTTTCCTCTGTCACTGAAGCAAGCCTCATGTTAGTTTCAAGCTGCCTGGCTGCTGGCCACCATCTTGGCTGGCAGTTAATTTGCATATCTCGCTGATTAGCCAATGGGAAGGGTAGCGGTCATACGCCAAGTACCAGGTTTCTCTTTTATTAGATAGGATTATTTAACTGAATATTGGAAAAAAACTCATATTGAATATGAATAGATGTCTGGATGATATTTCCTGTGTTATGAAAGTTTTCCTAGAAAAAATAAAATGACAGCCCATTTTATTTTTTTAAATATATATATTTTATTGATTTTTTCACAGAGACGAAGGGAGAGGGACAGAGAGCCAGAAACATCGATGAGTGAGAAACAATGATCAGCTGCCTCCTGCACACCTCCCACTGGGGACGTGCCCGCAACCAAGGTACACGCCCCTGACCAGAATTGAACCTAGGACCCTTCAGTTTGCAGGCCGACGCTCTATCCACTGAGCCAAACTGGCCAGAGCTGACAGCCCATTTTAAAGAAAAATACTTTATTTTTATGAAATTTACAATATACAATACTATTTATATCATTCAATTTTGAGTATTGAAAAAAAGGGGCAATAAGTCCTCTAAAAAAAAAGGGGGGGGATCAGTCCCCTCCATCTGACTAGGAAAATCAACTTGATTACCTTTTTATATGCTTTATTTCCTTCTTACAACTTTTCCTTTTTTCCCCCCTCTGCATCCAGTTTGGTTGGTCATAGCTAGCATTTCAAGAAAAACTAACACAAAATGTGTACACTGCCTATATCAATCTGGATATAATCAGGAATGGAAACCATATAGGGGGTTAAGTTTATTTTTATTTTTTATTTTTATTTTTTTCAAAATATATTTTATTGATTTTTTACAGAGAAGAAGGGAGAGGGACAGAGAGTCAGAAACATCGATGAGAGAGAAACATCAATCGGCTGCCTTCTGCACGACCCGCAGTGGGGATGTGCCCGCAACCAAGGTACATGCCCTTGACCGGAATCGAACCTGGGACCCTTCAGTTCGCAGGCTGACGCTCTATCCACTGAGCCAAACCGGTTCGGCTAGGGGGTTAAGTTTAATATAAAGAATTACTAAGCTCTGATAAGAAATTGGGTATTCTAGGGAGAGTACCCAAGGCAAGACAAATTTGGATAAATGCACCTTTCCAAGGCTAAGGTTCAGATCCTATTGGATGTGTGGTTCAGCCCACTGGGTAGCAGACAAGTTTGCTGGTATATTCTGGCCACAGCTGTTCTGCAGTCCCTCTCAAGTGTAGGTGATCAGGATCCTGTGGGGGTGGGGGGCTTGTAGAGAATGGGGGCCTAGGCACAGGTGTGGCACCCTGGTCTACAGTGAAAGTGATAGCAAGTGCATGGAATGGGGATGCAGGTTTCAGTGAACAGTCAGTGATGACTGAGGGTGCCAGTGTGAGCAGGAGGCCTTGCGAGTCAGTTTTCATGTTGAGAAGGCTGCTAGAAGATTAAGGCCAGGCCAAACCAGACAAAGGCTTCAGGGTTGCTGACCCACTGTGCAACAGCAGAAAATACCAGGAGAACACCTTCACTCCTGCAGTGTCTCTCCAGTGTCCTCTGCTGAGAAAAACTAAACATAGTACTCTCTGTGGAGGTACCTAAAGGAGTTCTTCCTATTATCACAGAGCATATATTGAAGGGTGAATTGAAGCTGAAAGGCAATCTCTCTATATAAAAGCCTAAGCAACTGGCCAACTGTTCAACCTTCAACCGGTAGCTATGATGCGCATGGAACACCAGGGGGCAGAAGCTCAATGCAGGAGCTGCTGAGCTGTGGTGACTTGGCAGCTGCAGTTCTCAGGTGATGAACCAGGAATCAGAAAGGAGGGAGCCCAATTCGAGGGTACGTCACCCAAGAACCACCTTCTCACGATCCGGGACCCCTTCAGGGATGTCAGAGAACCAGTTTAGGCCTGATTCCTGCAGGCCAGGTCAAAGGACCCCACTGGTGCACAAATCCGTGCATCAGGCCTCTAGTAAAGTGATAACTAGCACAGTTAGATGTATTTGTAAAGGACAAATGTATTTGGAGAGCATGTATGGATATGCTGGCAAAAAGAATCCATTATCAAGATACATCTGTAATCCTATATAATAAAAGGCTAATATGCAAATAGATCGAATAATGGAACAACCAGTCGCTATGATGTGTGCTGACCACCAGGGGGGTGTGCGGAACATGGCGGGCGTTGGGAGCACGCAGCAGAGTGTGGAACATGGCGGTGTCGGCCTCAGCAGGATCGTGGAGCAGGTGAATGGGGGCGCCAGACCAAGGCGGGCGCCGGTTGCTGTCATTGGGGTGAGCTTCTGGGGGTTACTAAAAATTCTTTGCATCCATGTGCCACTGTCCTGCCCGTGGCTCGCACCTGCTGCCAGCAATGGCCCTGCTACCAGCCCCGATCTCTCAGTGCCGTCAGTGGGTGTAAATGGTGCTGCCGGCCCTGATTGCCCCTAAGGGCTTCTCCACCTCCCCCTGCTCCTGAGGGGCAATCAGGGCAGCAGCCGCTCGCACCTGCTGATGGCACTGGCCCCAACTGCTCTGTGCCGTCAGTGGGTGCAAGTGGGGCTGGCACCGTCAGCGTATGGGAGAGGCAGTGGCAGTGGGAGCTGGAGCAGAGCTGCTGGCAGACAAGGGACTGGGAGCCACGGTAGGAGGGGCCAGACAGGGGTGAGGAGAATAGGCCCAGACCTGCCCCTGTGCCCACTGCAGTCTCGTGGCCCACAATTCCTTTCTCTTTTTTTTATTCTAAAATAGAGCATTTATTCTTTAAACATGTACTGAGTAGACCAAATAAATGAAAATAAACAAGATTTCCCCTCCCCACCTAAAAAAAGTCTTTTTAGACAAACAACCTAAATGTTTCCAGATGAAACGGGGTACTGGTGGGGCTGCCTGAGGAGCCGGGAGGTGGCACTTCAGGGTTTGGTGCCGGTTCTTCCCCTTTAGGCTGGAAATGTCTTCATAACAGAGCGCTAAAAGCAATGTTTCTGGGGTGGTTGGCCTGCTGTACCATTGACCGCCCCTGTGCCCACTGCAGTCTCGTGGCCCACAATTCCTTTCTCTTTTTTTTATTCTAAAATAGAGCATTTATTCTTTAAACATGTACTGAGTAGACCAAATAAATGAAAATAAACAAGATTTCCCCTCCCCACCTAAAAAAAGGCTTTTTAGATAAACAACCTCAGTATTTCCAGATGAAATGGGGTACTGGTGGTGCTGCCTGAGGAGCCGGGAGGTGGCACTTCAGGGTTTGGTGCCGGTTCTTCCCCTTTAGGCTGGAAATGTCTTCATAACAGAGCGCTAAAAGCAATGTTTCTGGGGTGGTTGGCCTGCTGTACCATTGACAGTCTGACTATGGGTGAGTGACTGTCCTCATCTGAAACACAGGAACACGGAGGGGAGCTCTGTGGTGGCTGGGAGGTTGGCCTTGAAGAACACAGCTGTTCTGAGGTGAGGGGAACACCCAGGCCAGATCGGGCATCGCAGCTGCACCATGGAGGCTGCCTCCTGGGTGCAGTGGCTGTGGAAGGACTTCTCAGTGGCCCCTGGCTCCTAGGTCTGATGGTGGGTGTGTCCTTCATGCCCACTTGGGGAGAGACTGACCCTCAGCCAGCATCAGGGGTGAGGTAGGTGGCATGTCCCTCAAATGGTCTCTTTTGGAACATGCACCACAAGGGTCTGGGTCCCACTGGTGTGGGCACTGGGGGAGGCCGCTGGGAAAGGGCCAGGAGTGTGGGCCCTGCAACAGCCAGCTATGTCCAAGGGCCCGTCAACGCTCTGAACTTGGATTTCCTCAAAAGCTCGGTACCCCATATCTGGGCCCCATGCTGTCCTCCCCGTCCACTCCCC
>NW_006287459.1:2083890-2087360 GCF_000327345.1 Myotis davidii | reverse complement strand
ACTGGCAACGAAAGCCATGGTGATGTGAGTATTCCCACTCGTGGTTGACGATCTTGAAGGCAATGTCCTCGTAGGGCGGCCCGGCGTGGAAGCGCAGGGTGGCGAAGTCCTTGTTGTCGGGGTAGGCCTCCAGGAAGTACTCGGGGGTGGAGCGCTTATCGATGAGGTCGGGGTAGAAGATGTTGAACTTGTAGCCCTGCACGATCTTGGGTGGTGGGTTGTCAAAGTCGTAATGTGTCTGGTTGTACTTGTTCCACTTGAAGCCCGTGTGCACACGGTTGAAGAAGCGTGGCTTGCGAGGCTGGTACTTGTCAGCCCACAGGTAGGCTTTGCCCGTCAGGGGCATCTCCACGCTGAACTGTGCTTCGTCCTGGCCCATACCCTCTTTGGCCCGCCGGAAGATGTCCTCCGCACTCTCACTTGCATCGCCCGTGACCTGGAGCTGCTGCCGGGACAGCTGCAAGCGCTGCAGGTCCTCTTCGGGCTCCAGCACGTGGGCGTCCAGTGGCAGTTCATGGGCCGTGAGCAGCCGGGGGCTGTACTTGCCGGCGTCATAGTCGTCCAGGCTCTGCTGGATCAGGTCCTCCTCCATGAGCACGGCCTCCCCCTCGGCTTCACCCTCTGCCGGTGTGGCCTCCTCTGCCTCAGGCTCCATGGGGCCACCCTCCAAGGAGGGCCCTGCGGGGGTCAGGGCCTGGTCCTCAGGCTCCAGGCTGTGGCCAGGAGACGGGGGCTCCTGCTTGAGGATGGGGAATAGCAGCTCACTCTCCACACCCTGCTCCTGTTTCAGCTTGTAGAGCTTCTGCCGGAGCACGTCCTGGTGCCGCTCGTGAAGCCTGGCACACGTCATGTGGGCACGCAGCTGTTGCAGGAGGCTCTCCCAGTATCCCATGTCCAGGTTGGGGCCCCCGGCCCGGATCTTGCCCTCAATACCCTGGAAGATGACCTGCAGCTGGCTGTACGTCTTCCCTTTGAAGACCAACTGCACATCGGAGCTGACCGAGGTGTTAACGCCCTCTCGTCGCTCGCCTGGGCCCTTGCCAGAGGCCTGCAGCTTGCAGAGCTTAGAGATCTCATCCTCCGTGATGATGGTCATGTCCCGCCAGAAGTCCACATTCTTGCCCTGCTCCAGTTTCATGTACACCTGGAGGCGAAGGCAGACACGGGTGAGGAGAAAGCACAGTCTTGGGGAGGCCAGGGTGTGGGTGGTGGGGCTGGTGGTACCTGGATATCCTCCAGCAGGTCCTCCATGTCAGCCACCGTGAGGCCATTGAGGAAAGTGTAAGGCTCATGCATCTCCACAGCCAGGACATCGTCCTCGGCGCTGATGTACTTGGCCAGCAGGTCGATGGGCTTGGCCCGTCCATCCGGATTCGAATCTTGGAGCGAAGCTTGGCCTGCTGGAGGTGGAAGTTGTCCTCCTGTTCCTCCCACGTCTTGGAAGTGCTCCGCCTCCTTCTCCCGCTGCAGCATCTCCAGCTCCTGCTCACACATGGCCTTTTCCCGTTCCCGCTCTAGCCGGAGCTGCTTCACCTTCTGCAGCTCCAGCTGATTGTCCTCCTGGATCGTCTTGTTCCGCTCCTCCAGGTGGCTGCTCCCCTCCTTCTCCAGCGCCTTGTACAATATGAAGGTGCCCAGGAGGTTGCTGTCGCGGAAGGGGTTGTCGGTGTTGGTAATAGCCCATGTATTCCTCGCCCCAGCCCATCTTCTCCGCTTTTTCCTCTCCTTGGCCTCCTTCTTGGCCAGGCACCGGGCCCGCTTCTCCTCAGGCATCTGGAAGGCCTTCATCAGCTCCTCCTGTTGCTTCCGCCCCTGCAAGTTCTGTTGCTGGCTCAGGGCCGCAGCCACCTGCCTCGAGCTCTGGGAGGGATCTGGGGATGCAGAGCTGGATGAGGAGGAGCAAGAGCGGGTCCTCCGGCGGCGGGCCCAGCGGCCCTGGTGATGCCACTGCCGCTCATTGCGTGAATCAGACTGAGAGGACTGGTCCTGTGAGCGCCACTGAGGTGGTTGTGGGCTCCGGCTCTGTCTTCCTTGCCGCTGCCCCTGGTCTTCCTCTGAATCCGACCTGTGCTCCCGGCTTCGTCGCCCTTCGTCGTCCCGGCGCCGCCGGTTTCGCCACCCATGGCTCCTGCTCCGATGTCTGCTTCGACTCCCGATCTGGCTCCGCCGCCTTCGGCCTCTGCGACCCCTATGACCCGTCGACCGCGAGCGCAAGTGTGTGTCCCGACCCAACATCTGGGACGATGGCGGCGGCGCAGAAACAAATATCCGGGGCCTGCGCTGGGGGCTTTCCTCCGCCGCGGCACGCGCCGGGCTGCCCGGTCCGAGCCTGAGCCGGGAGGTGAGAACCCATCCCGCCACCCTACCCGCGGGGACTCGAACGCCTTGTAACCAACCTCCCAGCTCCTGCAAATGTGGTCCGCGTGATGGACCCCAGCCTGACTGTCGGGAACTCGCCCGTCAGGCAGTGCCAGGGGCAGTCCCACGTGGGTCCTCGTGCCTCAGGATAGGAGGCACCCGGAACTGTTAGTGGGGCCCACAATTCCTTTCAAGGTGCACGGATTTGTGCACTGGGCCCCTAGTGGACAAATAAATACAATTAAATCACACTTCAAATGGCAGCACAATAAAAGTATTTAGATATATTATTTTTCTATACTTTTAGAATTTTTTAAAAAATTGAGGTGTATCAAACATATAGTAAATCACACAAATCATAAATGTATATATATATTTTTAGTTTTTACATATGTACACACATTTTCCCTGTTTTACAGCTGAGAACACTGAGACACAGAGAGAGTAATTTGCCCTTGGAGAATTGCACTTAATAAATGCTATTAAATATTAGATATTATTAGTAATGTAGAGGGATTAGTTAAGTTAAAGGGTTGTATAAGGATTGTGTGTCCCAAGCAATCAATATATTTGTCAATCTCAGACAGACACCCCTCTTCCACACCAATTTTATTTATTTATTAAATATATATTTTATTGATTTTACAGCAAAGACGGGAGAGGGGTAGAGAGTTAGAAACATCAATGAGAGAGAAGCATTGATCAGCTGCCTCCTGCACACCCCCCACTGGGGTTGGAGCTAGCAACCTGGGCATGTGCCCTTGACTGGAATCGAACCTGGGACCCTTCAGTCCTCAGGACGATGCTCTATCCGCTGAGCCAAACCAGCTGCTAGGGCCTCACCCCTTTGTTAAGCAGTGCATTGCCCGGCTCATTGACAAGGCTTACACAGCCCTTCAGCACACACCTTTGCTGTCCTCTATGGCTGCATCTTCCAGCACTCTATTCTGCACTTCCGCCAGTCTGTTGTTCTGTCATCTTTCCTCCTCCAGGCCTCCACATTTCTCTTCCTAGATTAATTCAGTATCTCCTCCTCCCAATGACCTGCATTCTCTTCCATGAGACTAAAGAGGACTCACTCGAGGGTCTCAAAGGCACACCAGTCCTCCTCA
>NW_006287459.1:2080055-2082106 GCF_000327345.1 Myotis davidii | reverse complement strand
TGTCTGTCTCTGTGAGAACATGAGACCTGGAGCTGTTCTGCCATCTTGGGCTCCTGAAGAGTCAGGATTCATTGGGCACAAGCTTCCTGTGATACAACCAGAAACCAAACCTTAGAAAATCATTCAGATTCAGAGGCTTGGAAGAGGACACGAAACCCATGAGACACAGAGAAGTCAGATGCGAGGAAGACAAAGAAATCAAGTTGGGTTCTGAAGTCAAGGTATTGCAGGGGTGGGCAAACTTTTTGACTCGAGGGACACAATGGGTTCTTAAACTGGACCGGAGGGCCGGAACCAAAGCATGGATGGAGTGTTTGTGTGAACTAATATAAATTCAAAGTAAACATCATTACATAAAAGGGTACGGTCTTTTTTTCAATAGTTTTATTCATTTCAAACGGGCCGGATCTGGCCCACGGGCTGTAGTTTGCCCACGGCTGGGCTAAGGCAACATTTAAATATATTTCATTGATTTTTTAAAGAGAGGAAGGGAGAGGGATAGAGAGCTAGAAATATCAATGAGAGAGAAACATCGACCAGCTGCCTCCTGCACACTCCCTACTCGGGATGTGCCTCGCAACCAAGGTACATGCCCTTGACCAGAATTGAATCTGGGATCCTTCAGTCCGCAGGCCGACTCTCTATCCACTGAGCCAAACTGGTTAGGGCCACACTGTCAGGGCCAGCCTGACAGGGTTGAGCCGGGCTGAGGCAGGGAGGTGGGAATTGAGAAAAGAAAGAAAGACAGGAAAGCGGGGTCGGGAGGACTCCAGTTCTCTTGATGAACTGAAGTGAGTTTATTAGCTCTACAATCCTATTTATACACAACACACCAAATTGGAGGTCTATCAAGAGGAATGTATTCTTTGTTCCTCTTAATCTCTAAGGGAGGGATACAGCAGAAGGACAAATTCTCAGTGCAGCATATCTCAGTAAATAGGTACAGACTTCTTGGCAAGCTATGAAAGGCTGTTTTCATTCTACAAATGTTACTCCCATTTTACTGATAATCGCCATCCAAACAAGCCTGGGAAAACTGTGTGGGTAAGGGTCCCAGCCTTGCTAGCCCCTACAGGTGCAAGGACCTTGCCAGCCTACATCTGGCCCCCAACACCACACCAATTTTGAAATTTATTTCTTATTGGAAAACTAAGAGAAGTCAGAAGATTTAGTTCCTGGTTCTCAACTACTTTCCTTAATAAAATCTACTTTACAGAGCTATCCTGAAGGTAAAAATCAGCCTGCTCAGGGAAAGCACATTGTCAGTTATAAAGCACTAGTATAATAGGTGTTTGATTTATCTTCTGCAGGGCTTCAGCAATTTAGAAGAGTGCTTTCTCCATTCCAGCCCTTTTTGCAAAACTCCCTCATCCTTCTCCACCCCAAGAGTTTTTAATTAAGTACTTCTTCCGTTCAAGAGAAAAGTTTTCCGCCAGCTGAAAGCCCCAAGGCCAGGGTAAAGATGGAGGGCGGTCAATTACAGCCACTCAGACAGAATCCCTCTACTCAGGGAGGTTTAAGCAGCTGTATCTTCTAGTGTAAACATCTCAGGGGAGACCCACCTCCCCACCTGGCGCCCTCTTCCACTGGGATCCAGAGGACGCCGGGAATTGTAGTTTCCCAAGGCCCAGTTCAGTCAGCGCATGCGCTCGGAACTCCCTATCCTCCCCATCACCGCCCTTGCCCCCGCCACTCCCGGATAAGGAAGTGGCCAGTGATGCCACGCGTTCTACGGGCCGTGGCCGTGGGCTTCTGGGAATTGTAGTCGCTGGGGGCAGACTCGGTCGGTAAGGAGACGTAGACTTCCTTGAGGTCCGCTACCGCAGTTGGCTCCCCACGGGAGCGGCGAGGTCAGTCCGCAGCTCTCCCCTCAGGGCTCTCCGCCCGAGGCTGAGAAGGCGCTTTCCTTCGCCCCCGGGTTCCCCTCTGCGGCGCTGGATGCTCCTTGCCCCACATTCCATTTCCCTGCCCAGGTCTCTCCCGCTCGGGTCCATCTCCGAAGCCCGGGGTTAGCAGGCGCTCGCCCTCGGGGAGAGACAGGGACTTTCTCC
>NW_006287459.1:2064378-2079456 GCF_000327345.1 Myotis davidii | reverse complement strand
TCCTCCTCCTCGTCTTCTCCCGGCAAGCCTTCCTGGCTGCCCCTCTTCGGCATGCTAGGCACAGTCCCGTCTTAATGTTAAATTAACTGAAAAAACCTTTTCTCTTAATTTTCATGCATCATTAACTTTCGCCAGTTCTCCGCTCTCTGCTCGTCCCCTCATTCATTTTGCCTCCTGACGTCCTAGACCCCGAGTTGCACGTTGTGGTCCGGAGGGCTCGCTCGCCTTACCTGCAGTTTGGTTTGGTTAGCGCAGGTTGTCAGGCTGGATTGGCGCTCGTCATTGTTGCTGTTGTGTGTGTGTTTGTGTGTTTTAATCTCATGCACACCTGGCCAGCTTTTCTTGGGGAACACTCTGACGAGTGCGTGGCCACCGTCCGCTGGACGCGAGGCGGAGGTCCCACCTAGCCCGGACCGAGGCAGCGCAGTGATAGGGTCTTGTCCTTCCCCGGCTCTGCCCGATGGCTCTGTTTACTGACTTTCACGCTCTGTGTCCCGTCAGCTCTGCAGCTGCGGTGCGTTTCTGGTTCCTGTTCACAAACTTCTGGGCTTTTCCTCGATGCGGCTGGTGTGGCCTCCTCCCGTCTGTCCGTGTCTTTCGTGCAAGGCTGTGTTTCAGGGGAGCTGGGAGCAGCGCACACACCGGGTGGTCTTTACTAACAAAGTAAAGTGCGTGGGGCCATATAATTTTTTTGGGGGGTGGGGGGAAGAAGCAAATTGAGCTTCTATGTGCTTTTTTTTCTCCTAAGCTAGTTGTAAAATGAGGTGGTGTTCTACTAGCTTGCAGTTACTGAGTTGATGATGGTGAGGTTTGTGAGTTGGAGACCCGACAACAGTTTTGGTAAACCTTACTGGGTTTTGTGGCTAGTAGAAAAGCTAGCCTTCTTAGCTTGTGCTGTAATTGAGATTTTGCTGTTACAAATAATAGATAGGAAGGTTGCTTTGTCAGCTTTTCTTGAGATCGTCTTAGGTGGTTACACTGATCAGGTGATGAATGTTTTTATTATGTCTTCTAACTCAACCTTTTAAAAAACATTTCCTTAACTACTAATTTCCCGTAATGAGTGAGGTTTGTCATCTCTCTTGATGTGCACCAAGTTTGGATTCATATATCTTATAGACATTACTTTTCTCTTAATACTAAAAGATTCCCAGGTGGGCACACTGTACATTTCCCTCCAGTTTTATTTGAAACACTGCACAATCCCCAACCAAACTGGCTGCAAGAAGAAAGGGAAAACATTTCCTGAGGGAAAGAAAAGATAAAAATACCACCTAAAATAAGAAGGCTCATTGGTTTCAAGCATAAAGTGAATTTTAAACTAGTAATTTAAATTTTTTTTAATTTAAAAACATTTTTTATTTGATTTTTTTAGAGAGAGGAAAGGAGAGAGAGAGAAACATTGATTTGTTCCACTTATTTATACATTCATTGGTTGCTTGCAACCTTGGCATTTCAGGATGATGCTGTAACCAACTGAGCTGCCTGGGCCAGGGCCAATTGAAAATTTTAAATGAGTAAATTTAAAATCCTCTCAATATGAGCACTAATTAATTTAGATCAATTCAGTATGTTTGTGGCTCCTTTCTTAAAAGGTGGTTGCTGTCCATTAGAGTTTATTAACACTTAGTGCTTAAGAAAAATTCCCATGGTCCTTGCTCTTGAGGAGTTTGCACTCACTGGGAATGCGCTATGAAGTAATCTAATTATTTTTGCATTATTATTTAACCCTGTAACAAAATGAGAAGTACAAATAGTGCTAAAGAGAATAGTGGAAGAATAACCCAAAACTTAGCATTTCTTTTTGGAATGACTGGTAAGTAGTATATTCTCTGTGTTAGCAACATTTTGTTTGGATTAATGTTAAATATGTATGTTTTGTGACCACATTTTAATACAGGCAAAAAGTTCTTGAGCTTTCTAAAGAGCAGATTACATAAATGTAGTACAGTGAATATTACTTGTTCAATCTTTGGTGGGCCAGTCAATGTTTTTAGAACTATTTGCGGCTTTTAGCAGGGTATTTTACAAACATGAAAGTTTTTATTGTGGCATTCTCATTTGTTGTGTGACAAGAAATTTGAGAATACTGTTTTTTCATGGATGTTAGTAAAATAGAATGCTCCAAAGGTGACGTTTAAATCTGTATTTTAAAATGATATATTAATACTTAGGACTTGCCTTTTGAGAGATTGGTTTGCAGAAATGAGACTCATTTTTTTTCTCCCTTTAAGCAGAACTAATGGCTCAAAGGAAATTTGAGGAAATCAAGAAGGCTAATCAAGCTGCGGCCAAAAAACTTGTTGAAGAACACTTCAGCTCTTCCTCTGAAGAAGAAGGAGATGAAGATTTGGAAGGAAAACAGGGAAAAATAGTTGCTAATACATTTATAACTTACACTACTCAGACAGGTACTGTATGATGTTTTAAATTTAGACCTTTTTGATATTAATGAAAATATACTCCTGGCTTTTAAAAAACACTTTTACTCCATGTGGAATAGTTTTTGCACCTTAAGAATGAGCATTTTTGTGTTGTAGAGTTGATGTTTGTACATTTTACTATTTGAGTTCTATACTGTATAATACTGGTCTTTCGGTAAAGCAGATGGGATGGCAATGTCCTGCACAGCCTTAGGCGTTCTCCTGTGTGTTTAATTGGTATTTCATTAGAATGCTGGGAGGGAGATGCCAACGCTCTCTGTGGGATGAGTGGGGTCAAGTTGTTCCTGGTTATGATTTGATTGCATTTGAGAACTTTGAATCCATTAAGTCTATTCACCTTTTTCTCTTTTTTTCTCCTGTTAAATGTGTCTTGAAGTCATTTTCATTTCATGACTTTATTTCTTTATATCTTACAACTTCTGACTTTCATACCATTTTTTAAAACAAAGTACTCAGGTTTGACAGGTACGATCACATCACATGTTGTTTATATCTGGGTTGCTCTTCAAGTCATATTTGTTTATGAGAGAGGTGGCCAGAGTGGTGCTGCTATGGAGGATTTGGTACTAAGTGTAAAAATAGATCATTTTAAATGTAAGTGTTTTATGCTTTCCACATTTTATACTTAAAGTCATTATTAGAAGCATTCTTTCGTGAATTATCAACATTAGTTGCCTGAGTATGTTGATGGCACATGAGGATAGGTACACACCGTCGTATAGGTTTCCAAGGAATTTACCATATCTGCTATGGAATTAAGGTTAGGAGGCTTGACTAAGAAGTCCGGCTCAGCCAGGTAAAAGTTGATAAAGAGTAGCCTTAAGGTTAGCAGGTACTTACTTCTAGAGCAGCGGTCGGCAGCCAGCGGTCCGTGAGGTCAGAAAGGTTGGTGACCGCTGTTCTAGAGGACTTCATAGAAAGCAACCTTAAGAAGGTTCCTGCTTCAAGAGGACTTCACTTAAACCATCCTAGATAGATTTTAAGTAGGAAATTCAATGGTGTAACTCAGTATTTCTTTTTAGTGTTTAGGAAACATTTATCATTTATAAGTTTTACTAATTTTTAATCAGGCTTTCATCTTAAAGTACTAAGATAGTTTTTCTTACTTTGTTTTGTGTCACATCCATAAATATTTTGATTCTTGTTCCTTTGTGTAAGTAAGGAAATTTGATCACTTAAGAACAATATATGCCAGCATTCCCATCTCATGTTAGTGAATTGGACATCAGAACTTGATCAGAGAAGTTCATTCTTTTTCTCTGCGCACAGACTTTGTACTTTTTTGTGACTCTTCTCTCAGATTTAAGACTTGCATGGTCAACTTCCTGATGGGTATCCCATCTTACTCGCCATGGATGCATCAAGCATATGTTGAAAGATAGCATTTCTCCTTTTGTTTTCTTTATCTCAATTTGTAACATCACAGTTTTCCAAGTCACACACAAAAACCAGAAATCTGGGAGCAGGGATGGCACATTCATGACATGAGTGTGTTTTATTCACTACCACTCCTCCCCTCTGCCCATGTCAGGCATCTCAACAAATACAGCATTCTTTCCTTCTTACTGTTGACATGGACATCGGCTTTTAAAAGCAGCATAATTTAAATGTTACTAAGTCCTGCTGAGTTTTACTTCCTAAATTTCTTGAATCCACCCCTTTTCTCCCATATACTAGCATTGCCTTAATTCAGGCCCCTACAGCTATTTAATGTGTGAATTAAATCCACATAATAACTGTGAGGTAGATATTAATATTATTATTATAAAGATGAGAAAAATGAGGTAGATACATTAGGTAACTTGCTCAAGGTCATTTTTTTATTTTTCTGCTATCACTGCCTCTTAACTGGTACTTTAGCTTTTAGTCTTAGCTGCCTTGTACTTACTTTTCTTTAGTTGCCAGGATGATGTTTTTAAAATGCATGACTTTAAATGCCATGCTATCCACCATGACATTTGGGCAGTATACTGTATTGTCGCAGCCAAACTTTAATACAGTTTGTAAAGAAATCTTACAAATATGAGATTAGAATTTATTTTGTTAAAGCCTATTTCATCTTGTTCTCATTCTGTGTTAGCTGTTAAATTAGATGTAATTTAAAATGTTATACATTTGTTAAAGCCAGCTATGAGAAAAGCAAAATAAGCACATAGAATATGATTATTAAGTGTGCTTCTAAGGATACAATTGTATTTTATAATTTAACAATATTTTAAAGTTTTGGGATTGTTTTTATGTATATTTTGTTTACTATCCTATATTATATTTATATTATGTAGAGCATGTTTTTGTAAGTGTTTCCTGAGGTGATCTTAGAAAATAAAGAATTATCCAAGCAACCTATTTATTTAATTTTTCTTTTTGGTAACTTAAATTTTGATTTGAACCATTTTATTGCCATAAGTTCTGTACTTATGATAGTTTATATGATTACTCAGTCAATCTCTATTGAATAGTCTTTATTGTACTAAAGGTATGTAGGTTTATTTCTCTTACACTAAAGTGACTCAGATCACTGCCCTTTTGGTCTCATGTGTGCTTTGGTTAATTTTTCTGCCTTTCATTTTGCTTTTACCTGTTATTTCTTGGACCTTCCTGTGGTAATCCCTTGTTGCAACCTAACAGTGATTAAGGGGGCTCATAGTGGTTAAGTGTCAAATTGAGATTACTTAATTGTTCTGTGCTTCAGTTTTCTCATCGGTAGAATGATGATAAAAGTAGCTCATTTAACCCTACTGAATTCTAATAGTGCAGTGCCTAGCAAATAAATGCTCAATAATTGCTTAAGAAAATACAGTCTAATAATCTTTTTATAAGAAGTTCATGCTTCCTTTTTAAGCAGAAATAGTTATTATACTCTACTATAATGACCTCAGGATATTTTTATTCAATAAGTTTTTATTAAAACAATGCTGTGTGTCACACACATGCACACACACATACATGTATGTGCTTATATTTAGGCTAAATGGCTCTGTTGAGCTTTGACATTCAGTGTCTTTCACTTTGCTCTAATGTGCTTTCTCTTGTTACTCGCATCTTGCTGCTCTTGTCTATGGCTCTGCCCCTACCAGATTTGGTAAGCACTGTAACAACAATAAAAGCAAGTATGCTCTGAGAGGCCAAGATACTGGTTTTGAATCAAATATATAAGATTTAATGCACGCACTTTGTGACCTTTTGGCAGCTCGCTGGTTGCTCTTTTTAAACTTCTAATTTTAAGCTATATTTTGAGCAATTGATACTGCTAGACATTTCTCACCTACTATGTAGTGCTATTAGTGAGTTTGTGTTATTTTCAGATGTTGCTTAACATGAAGTTTTCAATTTTTAAATTTCAAGATGGAGATGTACGTGAATTAGAGCGAACGAAACAGTATTTAAATGAAGCTTTTCAAGCAGGGGCTATGACATGCTTAATTTGTATTGCTTCAGTGAAGAGAAACCAGGCAGTAAGTTATTCTCCTTATCTATATTAATGGATCTCCCCAAAATATCTTACATTGCATTTATAATACTTAATCATTTATTATGTTTTTGCTTATTTTTGTTTAAAAATGCTTCATTTGAGAATTTTTATTGACCTTTATTTTGTAAAGCTGTAATTTAAAGAAAGCTTCTAAATGAGCATCCAATATATTTAGCACTATTAATATAGTTGAAGCAAGTATCTTCAGTTTTAATGTTCATGTCATTGTGATAAAGCATTTTTAATATCTTTGTACTTTAGAGATTCTCACAAATACTGAAATGTTTAAATGGACTATATTTCATTACTTCTGGCAGGTTGGAAAAAAGATGCCTTCAAAGAAGTAGAACCTAGCAGTGACCATGGTTTATTTAGTGAGCTTTTCTTGTGTTGAAGCCATTGTGGAAAGTGACTGTTGTCACTGGGGAGAGATGGATTCAGACATAACTTATGTAGTACTTAGGGTTGAGATGGCCTAAGGGTGAAGTTACGTATATGTAAATTTAAAAGGGTGTTAATGGAGCAATTAAGAGGAAATGATGACTGACTATGATAAATTCAACATTTAGACCTTAGATTAATCCACAGCTATTACAGCAGTATTGTCTAGGAGTGGTTCTCAACCTTCCTAATGCTGCGACCCTTTATTACAGGTCCTCATGTTGTGGTGATCCCCAATTTCATTGTTACAAATTGAACATAGTTAAAGCATAGTGATTAATCACAACAACAATATGTAATTATATATGTGTTTTCCGATGGTCTTAGGCGACCCCTGTGAAAGGGTCATTTGACCCCCAAAGGTGTTGTGACCCACAGATTGGGAACTGCTGGGCTAGAGGAAAAAAGGCCAAATAAAATAGGTTGATCATGTAGAGTGAATCAGAAACTTAACACATTGGATAGGATAGCATAGCAAATGCAGGTACCTTTGTGCTTGGAGTCACATCTGGTTGGTTTATTCTGATTTCAACTGCAGTGGATGAATAGTCTCTGCATGTGGATACAGTTCTACCTTAAACACTCTGTATGTGTATGGATTTTTTTTTTTAAATATATTTTATTGATGTTTTACAGAGAGGAAGGGAGAGAGATAGAGAGTTAGAAACATCGATGAGAGAGAAACATCGATCAGCTGCCTCCTGCACATCTCCTACTGGGGATGTGCCCGCAACCCACGTACATGCCCTTGACTGGAATCGAACCTGGGACCTTTCAGTCCGCAGGCCGATGCTCTATCCACTGAGCCAAACCGGTTTCGGCGGGTGGTTTTTTTTTAATGTTAATGCTTCTCCTTGGGAACCAACTTGGCCAGTGCATGGGTGCAGTGCAGAATCACAGGGGAGTTAATCCCCTTGGGCCAATGTTCCATCACAGGGAATTGGTAGATGAGTACCCCAACCTCCTCTCTGTTAGGGGTTGGGGCTGGGGATAGTTCTAGGTATGTTTTAAATGGTTCTTCAGAGGGTCCCTAGCAGGACTGAACTTTGGTCCTTAGCTGTAATCAGCTCAGCTGTTTACCATTCATTGGCAATTCTTCTTTCCCACCTTGTCCCCTCTTAACTCCCACATCCTGGTTCTTTTCTTAGCCACTGATTGAGGAAGAACACAACTAAAAAGTTGGCTTTTTAAAAAAATGCTGTTGCCAGTTTATGCAATATACTACATGTCTGATTTTATTAAACAGTTGAGAAATGTTATAATGAAAGGAGAACTGATTTTTGTCAGTTATATTAAAGCATTGGTAGGTTTTAAAATTAATTACTATTATTCCTTAAGCCTTTAAATTGTGTGTGTGTGTGTGAGGCTTTACTGTACTATATTAAAAGAAAAGGCTATGAAGTTCATATCAGTCAGTATGGCATGACTCCTTTTAAAAATTATGAAACACATTTTTAAAAATATTAGAGACGGGGGCTGGGGGAAGGAAATCTATGTAATACTTTCAACAATAAAGATTTTAAAAAATTAAAATAAAATAAAGGTATTAGAGTCTGACCAGAATGTTAGCAGTAGTTATTTCTAGCTGAATGAATCTGGATGGTTAATGATATTTTTCTTTAAAGAACATTGCTTATGTTATTCTGGAAGGAAAAATTATATTTCTTTTTTTAAGTATGTTTTTTAAAATTGATTTTGAGAGAGAGAGAGAGAAACATCGATTGGTTGCCTCTTATATGAGAGGGAGGGAGGGAGGGAGAGAGAGAGAGAGAGAGAGAGAGAGAGAGAGAGAGAGAGAGAGAACATCGATTGGTTGCCTCTTGTATTCACCCCGACCAGGGATTGAACCCCTGGTATGTGCCCTGTCCGGAAATTGAACCTTTGACCTTTCTGAGCATGGGATGATGCTCAACAAATTAAGCCATACCAGCCAGGGCAGAATTATTTTTTGTAATCTGTAGTTTGCTCTTGAAAATAATTTACTGTGGTGCTTATTTTGAAGTATTTTTATGTAATTATCAAAGAAAAATAATCATTGCATATATGTTAATATCTGATACTTTTGTCTTAGGTTTGGAGTTGTTCAGGATGTTTCTGTATATTTCACATGCCCTGTATCCAGAAGTGGGCTAAAGACAGCCAGTTTCTGGTATCTTCTCTGACAGATGACGATTTCGGAAGGAGAGATTATCCCTGGCCTTGGTAATTTTTCTAATTTTGGAATATCAAGTTGTAAAATAAATGAAAATGTAGCTCATAAGTTGCTTTATTGGCAGTTTCAGTGTCCATGTTTGGCCTTCAGTTAGTCATTTGGTTTGTGAAGATATGGGGCTTGGTAGTGGCTTTTATTTCCCACTAGTTAATAAATCATTACTCAGACTATTTTTCCCCTGCAAAACTTTCTTTTCTGTAAGACTGGAATTCTTCATGATTCTGGTACTTCTCTCCCAGAATTCATATTAGTATACATTAATATCACATTGTATAAGACTGTCATCTAACACATTTTGATCATAAGCTTTTCAATTTTATCCCCCAAATCTCTCAAAACTGTAGGTGTATATTATTCAATATTATTATTTTTTCTACATTCACTTTATTAGATGGTTTATTCATGATTTGATCTTGAACTTCTGTAATATTTCCAGAAAGAGTTGGGGAATGAAAATTTTATAAATCTGCTAAATAAGGACAATAAAAAAATTTACTCACACTGGCAACCAAAAGAGTAAATTTACTGTCAAGATAATGACACAGAAAATACAGGGGCTCTGTGTGGTCACATAATACTCACTTTTGTAACTAATTTTATATTTGTAATTTTGAGTTCTTTCTCTTAACAGTGGCCCCTAGATTATATAAGATTCAGGATTTAGAAACCCTGAATCCACCTTAGGCCTCTTGTTACCATAGCTGATATACGAGATTGAGCAAAAGTAGGTTTGCAGTTGTTCGTATGGAAAATAATGTACTAATAATTAATTCAAGAATAAACTTTGTGTTTCACATACTTAGAATTGTAAACTACTTTTGTCCCACCCTGTATTTATCAAATTGTGATAGAATGTAGTTTTTAAAAACATTTCAGATATAATAGTTTCGTAAAAGTAATTCTCAGTCATTTGTGAGAGATTGTATTCCCATGTTACCAATGAGGATATTAAAGTTAGTTGAAATAAAATGATGTGTTCAGGCTTCTCTTACTCTTATATGGTGAAGCTAGGTATTTATGCTGTTTAATACATTAACAACTACACCTGTGGTTATTTAAATTTTTAAAAATTACCAAAGTTTGGTTCCTTTCTCAGTTGTATGCATCAGCCACATTTCAAGTGCTCACTGGCCATATATATTTAATAATTACTATATTGGACTTGGCAGGTATAGAACTGTTCCATTACCTCAGGAAATTATATTGGATAAAGCTGTGCTAGCTGGTTGAAATTTATTTTAGTAAAATCTTGTTTTTCACTAATATAAAAATGGAGCAGAGTGCCTTAAATAAAGCAAATTGAGTATACTATATTGCTAAGTATATGTATATTCCTGTCTCTTGTATCACTTTTAAAAATGAAATTAACTTTGGTAATTCTTTGTAGTCCAAAATGTAGGTTTGAGTACAAACGATCTGACACACCTAGTAGGTACTATTGCTATTGTGGAAAAGTAGAAGATCCACCTTTAGATCCGTGGCTTGTGCCTCATTCATGTGGCCAAGTGTGTGAAAGAGAATTTAAACCTCCTTGCGGCCATAAATGTTTGCTCCTCTGTCATCCAGGTAAGTTATATATTACGTTTGTAATTGTTTGTGGGTGGTTATTACTTTGAGGCAAAAAAAATGTGAAAGTTGAATTCAGAACTTAAATTTATAGAAGAAAATTTTGAAAGGGGATGTCTTTCGAAGTATAAGCAAGGAAAGCTTTAGAAATCAATAATAGGTATGGGAATCGAAAGTTCTCTTTGACCTCTGATTTCCCCCCTTTTTATTGGATTCTAGGGCCCTGCCCTCCTTGTCCAAAGATGGTCACAACTACTTGTTACTGTAAGAAAGCAAAACCCATCCCTCGTAGATGCAGTGCCAAGGAATGGTCCTGTCAGCAGGCATGTGGGCGGAAGTTGCTTTGTGGACAACATAAATGTGAAAATCCTTGTCATGCAGGTGAAAGACCGTACCTTCTAGCCAAAGTGAAAGCAGTCTCTATTGCTTTGTCATGTGTCTGTGCTAATTTATAATTGTGATTTTAGGAAGTTGTCCGCCCTGTCCAAGAGTTAGTAGGCAAAAGTGTGTCTGTGGCAAACAAGTAACTGAAAGAAGCTGTGCAAGTCCACTGTGGCACTGTGATCAAGTAAGTGTCCATGCATTTTGAGGGCGTGAGCATTAAAGAATATGGAAAGCATATCAGAAATGCTAATCAGGATTTAGCTCATTTGACTTAGTGGTATAAAATGAAAGGAACGATAGTAACTTAAATGAATTATGTTCACATTTTAGGAAACTTTTGCAATTTAATACTGTAATTTTTTTCAAATTAACAACTATTTGTTGAATTTTGGATTCAGTACATATACATGCTTTCTTGCTAGCTCGTTCTCCCTTCCTTTCCCCTCTCTTTAAACAACACCCCTCCTCACTTTTTGAGTTAATCCAATTGAGGAAGTAGAATTGATTTTATAGATTTTTTTTCCTAGAACTGGCACGGTTTTAGTACCATTTGGAAATCTTTGGTGGATGGCCATATGATGCTGTATATACTTTTTTCCTGTATTATATTTTAAAAATATATTCTTTGGTGCATAGGAATGTGTCTATAAATATGTATATGTATGTATGTGTATATACTAGTATATGTGTATGTATTTATGTATTTACTAGAGGCCCGATGCACAAAATTTGTGCAAGAGTAGGCCTTCCTTCTCCTGGCTGCTGGCACCAGCTTCCCTCTGGCACCCACACTGGGGCACCAGCACCTGGGACCCAGGCTTCCCTGACCAGCCTGCTGGTCAGTTGCAGCCTCGTTGGCTTGCCTCGGCCAATCCCGGCCGCGTCTGGAAGGTTGTCATGAAGGACATCCAGTCTAATTAGCTCCATATTATGCTTTATTATTATAGATATGTGATACCTAAGAGAGAAAAACAAATTATGAGGAACATAAAAAAGTGGCTTGTGATTGAATAATGGATTATGTACAAAGAAAAAATGGATTATGTAATGTAAAAAGTCTTTTTTGTTAACTTTTAAGTTTTTCACTAGTGCTTATTGCATTTTATTTTAGGTATGTGGGAAAACCTTGCCATGTGGTAATCATACATGTGAGCAAATTTGTCATGTTGGTGCTTGTGGAGAATGTCCTCGATCTGGGAAAAGATTCTGTCCATGTCAGAAGTCAAGTAAGACTATTTTTAAACCTTTAATGGGATATGATTATTTTTATGCTAACTAGAGTACTTTCCTCATTAGATTTCTCTGTGAGTTCATAATGTAGTTTCAATAATTATACACAGTTAGTGTTAGATTTCTGTACCTTTGGATGAGAAGACAGTATAACATGTTTAACCTCAGACTTTGGAATCAGGCATATCTGGCTTCAAATCCCACCTTCACGAACTCTGATTTTCTCAAGTTAAATGGACACAATGATGGTACCATCTTTGTAAGATGTTTGTGAGAATTAAATGATAAAATGCTCATAAAACAGTTAGTGTAGTGCCTAACATATAAAGGAAACCTACTAATTACAGGCTGTTGTCATTATTGTGTATTGGGCTATAAGTGAATTTAGTTTTGGTTGCTTTGAGTTAAAGGTATGGAAGGGCTGTAGACTCTGTACCAATGCCAGCACACATGCTCATAAGATTATTGCCAGTACTTGTCATATTTGTGTCAAAGGTGAGTTTCATTATGTTTTTGAATCTACTTCTTTTCTTTTATTCGGCGAGGTTATTAAGAGCAAATTGTTTTTATAATTCTATATTGTGGAATTCTTCATAGAGGTTACATGACATTATTTCTTCAGATAACTATTTCTGAAATAGTTAGCTTATAAAAGTGCTTCTTGAAGTAACTTGTAATATGTCAAATTTTTTTAACTTCACAAATATTACGGATTATTTTTATTAAAGTTAATTTTTCCAGTAGTTACATAGATTAAAAAATTCATAGTCTGAAAGGGCTGTCATTCTTTAGGGAGTCAAAAGAACATGGCATGTTGTTAGTGCTTCATAATAATGTGTGTTACTAGTAACATTGACTTTTTGTCTGCTTTTAGAGTTCTCTTTGCCTTGTACAGAAGATGTGCCAACTTGTGGAGATAGTTGTGACAAGTTACTTGAATGTGGAGTCCATAGATGTTCACAGCGTTGTCACCGAGGTCCTTGTGAAACATGTAGACAAGTTAGTCATCTCCTGTAATAATTAATTCTAAGAGCTCTCTGTTATGTCTGATGGGATTGTTCTGTAACTGTTTTCTATTACTTAGTTTTATAAATACCTATATGATGACCTGAATGAGTTTAGTGACCTAATGGGTATGGTGAAGAAGCATGAGAGTATGCCAGCAATCAAGTCCAAAAATCACCTTTTGTTTGATTTTGCTTGGTTAAAGTTTGAACTTCTTATTTTTATGGCCCAAAGTTGAGGTTATTTGTTCCCATAGACATTCAAAGCAATGAAGAATTAGGCTTAGTGATGATGGAAAGAAATGCATGCTTAGGCTTAATTGAGACTTTTAAGTTATATGTATGTCACCTTGGTTATGACCATACTACCAAGTCAACAAATTAGCTTACAAGATAATCCAATTTTCTTGCTTTACTGAAATAAGATGTGCAGACGTCATGGTATAACCACATGTAAGCGATTTTAATGTGTGGTATTGTTTAACGATTTAGTATTAAATTCCTACTAAATTTAATAATGAAAATTCATATGGAGTCTTTTTTGGAACAAAGTAAGATACAAACAACTATTTTAGGAAATTCTGATTTAGTTTTGGTAAAGTCTTCCTTTCGTACACGTTTGCTCTTAAAGCTTCCCTCTTTCATTTTTTTCCAAAAATTTATGTGTGTGTGTGTGTATAATACATGTATTATATATAACATATATATATATATGTATATTTTAAACTTTAAAAAACACATTTTATTGATTTCAGAGAGTAAGGGAGAGAGAGAGATAGAAACATCAATGATGAGAGAGAATCATTGATCGGCTGCCTCCTGCACGCCCACACGGGATCAAGCCCGAAACCTAGGCGTGTGCCTTACTGGGAATCAAGCTGTGACCTCCTGGTTCATAGGTTGACTGACGCTCAGCTACTGAGCCACACTGACTGGCTTCCTTCGTTTTTTAGTAATTATAAAAATTGGCAAGGTGAAAAAAAATCATGTTAACAAAAGTTAGTTTTAATAGCATTTATTTGATTCTTCCAGGAAGTAGAAAAGCAATGTCGCTGTGGAAAGCATACAAAACGAATGCCATGTCATAAACCTTATCTCTGTGAAACTAAGTGTGTTAAGATGCGTGACTGTCAGAAGCATCAGTGTAAGAGAAAGGTATGTGTAATAAGCTAGGAACATTGCTTTAAAAATTCTTTTTAATTTTTCCTCTGTAGGCCTATGGTAAGAACCACCTTGACATGTTCCTCAAATATCCAAGCATATTCTATGCTTCTCATATGAAATATTAATACATATTCTAGATTAATCCTAATGGTTTATATTAGTGGGAAATCTTACCAAGATTTTTAAATGACGAGGCATTTTAATCTTGTGCATAATTCTCTCAGCTTGTTTCTTAAGCGATTTTTGTTCCCTGACTTTAAAGCATCATAGCAATGTTAAGAGTGATAGTTCATTTGCTGGCTTAATTTTTATTGTTCAAATCTTATTTATAGACATTTGGTTCAGTATATGGTCAACTGGAGTATTTTATTGAGTTTGTAGATTTGCAGGGTTTTTTTTTGGGGGGGGTCCTCTTTATTATTATGAATTATCCCTCTATCTCTGGTAAGATTCCTATTGAAATATAGTGATTTCAACTTTCTTTTGCTTAATGTTAGCATGGTAAATCCTTTTCATTCTTTTTTAACCTATTCATACTTTACGTTTAAAATGGTTTTCTTATAGACAGCGCTTAGATAATTATGGTATCCTAGCAGAACAATCTTTGTCATTTAATTTGGGTGTAGGTCACTTACATTTAATGTGATCTTTAATATGGTTGCATTTGAATATCATTTTACTATTTATTTCTTATTTGCCTATCTGTTTATTCCTTTTCTCTTTTTTCTTATTTCTATTTTATTGCGTGTTGCTCTTCAATGATTCTATTTTAATCCTTTATTTGATTCTTACTACACATTTTATACCCATGTATTTTATAACCCCCAAATATAATATGTTTATTTTTGCTCTAATTAGTCAGGTATCTTTTAAAGAGATTGAAAAAATAAGAAGTAGTCTTTTATAATTTACTAGATGCCCGAAAATCGTGCAAGGTGCTCAGCCCTCGAAGCCACAGTGGCTTGCCTTGGCTTTCACAGCCCCAGCTTTGTCCAGAAGGTCATCTGGAAGGATGTCCGAAAGGATGTCCAGAAGGTCATCTGGCTGTCCAGTCTAATTAGCAGATTATGCTTTTACTAGGGGCTCGGTGCACGAAATTCGTGCACTGGGTGTGTGTGGGGGGGGAGTGTCCCTCAGCCCAGCCTGCCCCCTCTCACATAC
>NW_006287459.1:2042857-2063746 GCF_000327345.1 Myotis davidii | reverse complement strand
GCTTCGACCGTGCCCAGCTCCCATCGCTGGCTCCACCCCTACTTCCTGCTATCACTGGCCAGCGCGGCAAAGGCGCCTGATTCTCCGATCATGGCTGGGGGGCTTCTTCCTGCTTTCCTTTTCGCCTCCCTGCATTGTGCCTACATATGCAAATTAACCGCCATCTTGTTGGCAGTTAACTGCCAAACTTAGTTGGTAGTTAATTTGCATATAGCCCTGATTAGCCAATGAAAAGGGTAGCATTGTACACCAATTACCATTTTTCTCTTTTATTAGTGTAGATTATTATAAATTATCAAATTCATTATTTTTGGTGTTTTTCAGTATTTTTATATGAACTTAGATTTCTGTCTGCTTTCATTTTCTATCTGAAGGACTTCCTTTAACATTTTTTGTAGTGCTGGTCATTCTTTCAATTTTTGTAAAATATCTTTAGCTTTTGTAAAATATCTTTAGTTTGTGAAAAATACTTATACTGTGGAATTCTAGTTTGAAAGTTTTTTTGCTCCACTATCTTTTATTTTGCATTTTCCCAACAAAGTGTGTGTGCTATGATTATCTTTGTTTTTCTGTTTTCAATATATCTTTTTTTCCTTTGGCTATTTTTAAAAAAATTCTTATTACCATTTTTTAGCAATTTGTGGTATTCCTTGATATAGCTTTATTCCTGTTTCATTCATTTTTTTTTCAAAGTTTTTTTTTTTTATATTTTATTGATTTTTTTAGAGAGAGGAAGGGAGAGGGATAGAGAGTTAGAAACATCAATGAGAGAGAAACATCGATCAGCTGCCTCCTGCACACCCCCTATTGGGGATGTGCCCGCAACCAAGGTACATGCCCTTGACTGGAATCAAACCTGGGACCCTTGAGTCCGCAGGCCGATGCTCTATCCACTGAGCCAAACCGGTCAGGGCTCATTAATTTTTTGTTGTTGAATTTCTTAGATGTGTAGGTTTATAGTTTTCATCAACTTTTTGAAATTTTCAGTTTTTATTTCTTCAAATGTTTCCCCCCTACCCATTTTCTTCTAGACTGCAGTATGTATATTATGCTACTTGAGGTCTCTCAGCTGACTGATGTTCCATTTATTAATTTTAGTTTTTAAAATTTGTGTTTTAGTTTATATGGGTTTGTCTTATATTGTGGAATTAATTTTCTTCTGCTTTGTCTAATCCATTTTTTATCACATCCTATGTTTATTCATCTCAGATATTATAATTTTTCATTTCTGAGAGTTGGGTTTAGATCTTACCTATATCTTCCATGTCTGTATGTTTTGTCTGATTTCCTAGTTGTTTAAGGCAGGAATATAAATCGGGTTGTTGTTTACTCCACCATGGTCAGACAGAAGTGTCTAAAGGCTTATTCAAGTCATGGACCACAAAATTTCTTTTCACACACTGCCACTAGCAAAGTGATAGGCACATAATCTTAGTAAATATTTGACTGATTTAGTGAACTATTTTGGCTTTTAATTGCTTTTCAATAAAGTATATTTTTTTGAGCTATTTTTATATACTGAAACTTGTTCTTAAAGTAGGTTTCAATCCCAAGTTCCTTTAAGACAATTATAGTCTGCATTTTCTCTCCAAAGATTGGATATATGAGAAGTCAAGGAGGGAATTAGAATAGCAAGGTGGAATATAAGTAGTTGCCTTTTGTTCATGAATGAAAATTGGGACAAGTTGTAGACAGGTGTATTTCTTACAAACAGATTGGAAATCAGGGAAGTTAAAAAAGTTAGAAGCAAATAACTTAATCTCTGTTTTTCTCCCTTAGTTAATCTCTGATTCCATGGCTTAAAAATAATTGCTAAACTAATCTATACATTTAACTGGTGTTTTTTTTAACTAAATTTTTAAAATAATCAGACCAATTGTTTGCCTGAATTGACTATAGGATTTGACCAGATCTATTCCTTTGGTTAATGTTGTCAATCTCTGCATAGATAAGTAGAAATGAAATTATGGGAATGTTTTAAGTCATAGAATAATCTACTGAAATGCAAGTAAATTTATCGTGGATTTTGGTAAATCAGGACATTCTCTATTTAAACTTACAAGTTCTTAATATGGCATATCTACTTATCAGAAGAATGTTGATACTCTTGACTACTTTTATTCTTATATTGAAAAGAAGTACAGTATCTTTTGCTTTCCATAAGTTCTGTGAATACCTAGTAATGACATTTATATTATGCATGCTTTTCAGAGGACCTATTATTTATATATTGCTTTCTCTTCAGTGTTGTCCTGGAAACTGTACACCTTGTGATCAAAACTGTGGACGGACTTTAGGATGTAGAAACCATAAGTGTCCATCTGTCTGCCACAGAGGTAAAATTTAACAGTAGCTGTACTTTCATGTTTGTATTTACATAGTGTTTTTAAGGTTGATAGAGCGCTTTCACATTTATTATCTTAGTTTGTCCTCTTAATAACTTTGAGAAGGTAGGGCAGTTGCCAAGATCATGATTTTATGGATAAGTTAAAGTTAAGAGGGTTCAGTGATGTACATGCACAGGGAAATACCTAGTAAACCAATATAGCCAAGATTTAAGCCCAGGTCTTCTGAATATAAAAGTTTTGTTATTTTATAACACCATGTTGTTTCCTTCCTTCCAATCTTCCCCACAGAATTTTTGAATTGTTCTTAGGTTTTTCAGTTTTACTTTGAATTTTAGACATTTTTATGGAATTAAGTTTAGTAAGGAATTGGATATATCCTAAGCCAGTAGTTCTTAAACTTTTTAGTCACAAGACCTCTTCAAACTCTGGGACCCAAAGAGCTTTTGTGAGTGTGGATTTTATCTATTGATATTCATTATATTTTAAGTTGAAATAAAATGTAATAATATTTATTATTTTATTTAAAAATAGCAATAAAACCCCATTACTTTTTTTTTTTTTTTTTAACAGAGGGGAAGGGAGAGGGATAGAGAGTTAGAAACATTGATGAGAGAGAAACATTGATCAGCTGCCTCCTGCACACTCCCTACTCGCGATGTGCCTGCAACCAAGGTACATGCCCTTGACCGGAATCGAACCTGGGACTCTTCAGTTGGTAGGCCGACACTATCCACTGAGCCAAACCGGTTAGGGCCCCATTACTTCTTAATATAGTAACTTTTTTTTGTGAAAAATAACTTCTGAAAAAAATTTAGTGAGAATGGTATTTTTTACATTTTTGCAAATGTCTTTACTGTCTAACGAGTCTAACTTAATAGGAGATGGCTGGAATTACAGACCTGCTTCTGCATTCAATCTCTTTTGATATCACTTGTCATATAGCTTCTGGACAACTCTATGTATGTGAGATCTTGCAGACCCTCTGAAGGAGTCTCAGGGGTGCCTAAGTTATTAGACATTAAAAACTGAGTTAACTTTACCCATTTGGAATATGTCAGTATAAAATGTAATTTATAAACGATGGTATAAGGTAGTGGTAAGAACATGGACTTAGGGTAAGAGGTCCTGGTTCAAGTCTGGACTCTGCCGCTTAGTGGCTTTATGACCTGGGACAAACTACTATTTTCCTTTGGGATTATGTGCATGTTAGATATCTTAGTTAATGTCTTAATCCTCTCAGAGCTCTTACAAAGCACATGGCACTATTGTTGTTTACTATAATAAGGAAACTGCCCAAGAGACTATTCGCCCAAGGTCATAGAACTAGTTGCAGGTTCAGGATGTAAATTTAGACTTTAATGATATTTCCATTATACCACATTGCCTCCCCATTAGGAAAAGTGGCAGATTCCATTAACCCTGAAAAGGATCTTATTTCCTTTATAGTCGTATTATATAATTGACTCAAATTTAAATTTCATTAACATCCTCTGCATTAATCATTAATTTATTCAGTAAGTTTTTTGCCTTGTCTTCTAAGTACCAGGCACTGGGATTACAGGAGTGAACCATATTGACAAAGTGCCTGTTCTTATGGAACTTTTTTATTTTTACTTTCCCTCAGATAGAATACAAATAACTAATCAAATTCATATAGAATATCAGTGGTGCCACATATAGAAAGGAAATTAGAGTAAAATTTAAATGGTGACAGTGGGGATGGTATATACTATTTTATATAGTGTGATCAGGGGATGACTGAAAGGAGGACATTTGAGAGAAGACCTGAGAAGTAAGAGATCAAGCCCGGTGGCAATAGGGGAGGGTAATGTTCCAGGCAAGAAAGCAGCGATTGCAGCAGCCCTGAGACAGGAGCACTTGAAGGAACTGAAGGAGCATGGAAGAGGTGCTCAAGGGCACAGATGGTAGGAGATTAGGTCAGAGAGATGGTGCGATAAAGATGGGGGGGCGGTGGTGGGAAGGAGAATATGTATAGAGCATTGTCGACTATTTTTAAAAACACTGGTCTTTACTTTAAGTAGAAAAATCTGAGTAGTCGAAATGGCCATTAAAGAAATTGGATGTGTAGTTTAGGATTTTCTTACCAAGAAACACCAGTCCTACTTGATTTTTACACACAGTTGTTGTTGTTGTTTTTTTTGAAATCCTCACCCAGGACATGTTTTTATTGATGTTTTCATTGATTCTACTATTGATAGACATTTGGGAAGTTAAGTAAATTTTAACTTTCAGCCTTTTTTTTCAGGGAGTTGCTATCCTTGCCCAGAAACTGTAGATGTGAAGTGCAATTGCGGTAGTACGAAGGTGACAGTACCCTGTGGCCGAGAACGTACCACAAGACCACCCAAGTGCAAAGAGCTATGCAGGTCGGTATGAAGCTTTGCACAAACTTATATTTGTGTCTTACCAATTTAAATTCATATTGATTTTTAATATTGTTAATATTTTCAATTTTGCTTTAATGTGTTAAAATACTAATATTCACAGTATATTCTTATTCTATATAGAATCACAAGATATATAAATAGATGATTTCACTTTAAATATAATTCTTCAATGATCAAAAGTAATTTTAAAAATTGTACTTTATGATTTAGTCGCCCACCAACTTGCCATCATACAAGTCAAGAAAAACATCGCTGTCACTTTGGCTCTTGTCCTCCATGTCATCAACCTTGCCAAAAAGTGTTGGAGAAATGTGGTCACTTGTGTCCTGCTCCATGTCATGATCAAGCATTAATAAAGCAAACTGGCAGGGTAAGGAAACAATATTCTGACGAGACAGTGGATTGCTGTGGGTCATATTTTCTGAATTTCTCTTAGTCATTCAACAAGCAGTAAATAAGTACTTATTTGGTATTGAGCACTGTGATAGGAGCTGGGGTACAAAGTAACCAAGACTTGATCTTTTGTTTTAAGAAGCGTATAGTATAGAAAAGGAGAGAGACCAATAAACAAATATTTGCAAATATAGTGTGATAGTCATTTTATCTTCAAGATAGAGATAAATTTGGCAGTTTTTCTTCACATATGTGGTTTATGGTTATAGGTATCTTTTGGTTTCCTCAAAGATTCAGTCACATTTTTGATATATTTATTGAGTCCTTACTATGTAAGCATTCTTCTCGGTGCTAGGGAGACAACAGTGAGCAAAATAATGGAGATAACATTGAGCTGGTGGAAGGTAGCATTTACAATTCTGTTTCTCATTCTCCCTTTGGCCTATGAGAAGGGAGGGAGGCTATGTTGCCTCTGTTCTGGCATTAAAACACTGGAGTCTGCCTCAGTTTTTAATATCAAATGTTTATGGAGCGGAACAAGCTGAGAGAATGCAGATGGAATGGAGTATTTCAGTAAACACAATTTGTTGGTATTTTTGAAAAACATTCCACCTGCTTGAGTGGAGGACACATGGAACAATTTTCTAAGATTCTTTTATTGGCCATGTAATTTTACCCCTTTGACTTAAAATTGTTATGCATTTTACTTGTAGCACCAGCCTACAGGCCCTTGGGAACAGCCTTCAGAGCCAGCATTTATTCAGGCCGCATTACCTTGTCCTCCATGTCAAGTTCCTATTCCTATGTAAGTGTTAGAATTTTAACTTTAAAAAATACCTTTTACATAGTTAAAAGTGTATCTTTAAAAAATATATATATATAATTTGTATTTGTATTGATTTCAGAGAGGAAGGAAGAGGGAGAGAGAGAAACATTAATGATGAGAGAGTGTCATTGATGGACTGCCTCCCGCATACCCCACCCTGGGGATGGAGCACGCAACCCAGGCATGTGCAGGACCAGGAAATCAAACCAGGCCCTCCTGGTTCATAGGTCGATGCTCAACCACCGAGCCATGCCGGCCAGGCTAAAGTATATCATAAGTCACCTTTTCCCATATTCTTTGTTCAATTCATCATTTTAGGCTTAGCATATAAGCTAGTTAGTTCTCTGTCTTTAGCTTCGTTCTTGTCCAAATGTATTTTGTGTACTGCTTAAAAACTTCCTCTAGATTTCTTTTTTGAGTTTTTCCCTAGCTAGTTAGTGTTTGATGCCCTTCTTAGCTTTTATAGCAACTTGTGCTTACATTTACAATAATGTATCCAGTTTTTCTGACTGATTCCCATGCTAGTCTGTAAGCTCTTTGAGGACAAAGGAAAACCGGGTTTTGTGTAAGACAAACTTAAAGGAGAGTGTTTGAGGGAGATACTGAAAATGAAAGGAAGTGGTGTCTTGGATTGGCCAGCCAATGACCTGTACTGAGTCAAACCTGGGGTAATAGGGAATCCTGGAATAGTTCATACTTCGAGCAGAGGTTATGGAATATAGGGGAAAAGGAAGCACAGAACTAGGAAGCAACATACAATTACAAAAGGGGCTGTTGTCTACAATTGAAGTTCCAAGTAGAATATTCGTATGTCTGTGTATTGTTCTTTTAAAGAGAGGGTTCTTGTTTTCTGTGCTTTTCAAAGCGTTCACTCCTGTTTTGTCCTTGCACAACTTTCCTTTCAGTTTGAATAGCATGTATATTTTTATGTATTGGTTGGGCATTCAGGTTGGGAGGCAGAGTTTTAATTGGGAGCAATAGCCACTAATAGGGTGATTTTAATCCATAGATTTATTAGGGGGGGAGGTATAGTTAACAAAGAGGTTCTTTATGTACATATTCAACTAGTAATTGTTAGAGACTATTCTTTTATTGAGGACTTGTATTTCATGAGGGACCAAGTTGTCTGTAGTATCTCTTACTAGATTTGAGTTATTAGTGATTATCAATAGCCTAAATTTTTCCTTTTGAGGAAACAGAAGAAGAGACATTTATATTCTGATTCATAGGCACTAAAATTGACATACCATAGTCAATTACCTTTGAATTCCTTGATCTGTTTTATAGGAAGACTATTTAACATACATGCTATACAGAGTAGTTTCACTGCCCTAAACATGCCCTATCTCATGTTTATCCCTTGCCTCCCTCCCCGATGAATGCCTAGGAAACCACTGTTGTTGTTTTTTATTGTCTTTATAGTTTTGACTTTTCCGGAATGTCATATGGTTGGAATCATACAGTATGTAGTCTTTTCAGACTGACTTCTTTCACTTAGAAATAATGCATTTAAGGTTCTTCCAGGTCTTTTCATGGCTTCATAGCTCATTTCTTTTTATCACTGAATATTATTCTATTTTATGGTTACCACAGTTTATCTCTTCACCTGTTGAAGGACATTTTTGTTGCTTCCAAATTTTAGAAATTATGAATAAAGCTGCTATAAACATTTATGTGCAGTTTTTTGAATGGCCATAAGTTTTCAACTCATTTGGGAAAATATTTAGGAGTGCAATTGCTGCCTCATATGGTAAGCCTATGTTTATTCTGTAAGAAATCGTTAAACTGTATCACTTTGCATTCGCACCAGCAATGAATGAGAGCGCCCGTTGCTCTACATCCTTGCTAGTATCTGGTATAGTCAGTGTTTTGAGTTTTAGCCATTCTGATAGATGTACTGTAGTATCTCATTTTAATTGGCAGTCCTCTAATGACATGATGTTGAGCATCTTTTCATGTGCTTATTTGCCATCTGTATGTCTTCTTTTAAGATTTGTCTGTTTTTTGTTCATTCAAATCTTGTTCATTTTTTAAATATGTGTTTGCTTTCTTATTGTTGAGTTTTAAGAGTTCTTTTTATGTTTTTGGATACAAGTCCTTTACTGGGTATATGTTTTCCAAGTATTTTCTCCCAGTGTGTGGCTTGTCTTTTCATTTAATACTTTTAAATGTTTATAGAGAAGATGTTTTAGGTTTAATGAAGTCTATCAATGGTAATTTAGTCCATTACCATTTTCTTTTATGGCTCATGCTGTTGATATTATATCTGAAAAGTCATGACCAAACTCAAAGTCACCTACATTTTCTCCTGTTTTATAGTTTCACATTTCACATTTAGATATATTACCCATGTTGAGTTAACTCCTGTGAAAGGTGTAAGGTCTGTCTGGATTCTTTTCTGTTCCATGTCCCTTTGTTCCAGCACCAGCCATTTGTTGAAAAGACTATCCTTTCTCCATTCAGTTGCCTTTCTCTTTTGTCAAAGATCAGTTGACGATATTTATGTGGGTGTATTTTGGGACTCTCTTCTGTTCCAGTATCTATTTGTCTATTCTTTCACCAAATACCATCTGCTTTGATCACTGTAGCTTTCTATAAGTCTTGAAGTTAGGTAGTGTCAGTCCTTTGACATCATTGCTCTTCAGTACTGGGTTACCTGTTCTGGGTCCTTTGTCTTTTCATATAGATCTTAGAATCACTGTGTTGATATCCACAGAATAACATGTGTTGAATCTGCATGGAGTAGGGAAAAAGCAACATCTTAAAAATATTGCACTTTCCTATCGTGAACATGGAATGTGTCTCCATTTATTTAGATTTATGATTTCTTTCATGAGTAATTTTCCTCATATGGATCTTGTAAATATTTTGTTAGATTTATACCTAAGTATTTTTCCTTTTTTGTGTGCTAACATAAATGGTGGTATGTTTCATGTTTTTAATTTCCAATTGTTCATTGCTGGTTTATAGAAAAACAATTAGCTTTTATATATTAACTTTGTATCTTGCGGTGTTTCTATAATCACTTATTTCTGTATGTGTTTATTTTTTACTCTTAATAAAACAAATAATAGAATTAGCATCTTTGCTTTGGGTGTTTTTTTCTTTTGAAGAATTTGTAATGTTTTTATTTCATTTTATTTTTTTCTTGCAGGCAGTGTCTTGGGAAGCACGAGGTGAGTTATAGGTACAAGTTTTGCTTGTTTGTTTTTAATATATTTTTATTGATTTCAGAGAGGTAGGGAGAGGGAGAGAGAGAGAAACATTAATGATTAGAGAGAATGAATGATTGGCTGTCTCCTGCATGCCCCCTACAGGGGATCGAGCCTGCAACGCCGGCATGTGCCCTTGACCAGAATCAAACCTGGGACCCTCGGGTCCACAGGCCGATGTTCTATCTGAGCAAAACCAGCTAGAGCTAGGCACAAGTTTAAGTAAAACTTGTCATTTATATTTTTCCTATACTAAGATTGTTAGAAATAATGAAGTCAAAGTATTGTTATTTCAGTGTTGTAAAGACAATAGTTTGTCTACTAATTCTAAAAATACAGGTTGTGGCAAAATACTATAAAGTTACTTTTGCCACACCCTGTATACAGTGCTCTTATTTGAAAATTAGTTTATGAATATGCATTTACTACAGAATCGTATTGCATTTCCCTTTTAGGGAATATTTTGCTTCTCGGCCTTCATGTTTTGCATTTTTTTTTGGATAGGTTACTTTGGTTTTGATGATGATTATTAGTGAAAATGTTTCAGACCTTTGTGAAACTTGTTATCAAGTGACAACAGAGTTAGTTGTTTTGGAAACATGGGTCTTGGAGGTATGTGTATGTGTTGTGCTATTTTTTTTTATTTTTAAGGTGAGTCCACTACCATGCCATGCTGTAGGACCCTACTCTTGTAAGAGAGTTTGTGGACGAACCTTAGATTGTCAGAATCATATATGTATGAAAGAATGCCACAAAGTCACTGAAACTGAAGCCTGCATTGGCAAAAATAAGGTAATGTATGTTTATTCTGCGTTTCTTCTCATCATCCCACTACTTAAAATTAGGATTGCTCTCCTCCCTGGATTTCCAGAAAGTTGGATGAATTGAAGAAAGCTCATTTTAAAAGCTGATAATGAAAAATGTTGAACCTTTAAGACTTAGTATTCATATTTATAACTCTTATTTTATCTCAGTATGATATGTGAAATTCAACACTATCCTGTAATAAAAATCTTTAACCTTCTTTAGTAGACAGATACTACTTAAATTATTACTAGAGCAGAGAGGTGACTTGTTAAGTTACAATTTTACAATTGAGATAATATTTATTTGTACTAAATGTGATTTAGGTTTGCCTTATTGGAGTGCATTAAAAATAAATTAAACTGGTGGTCATTCACCTTTTTTTTCTATATGTGTTTTCCTTTAGCAAGATGAGATGACTATCTCCAGAACATTGAATGCTTTTTTAGTTTGATGATGATCATACTTGTTGGGTGTAAATGAATTGATAATGTCTTACTATGTATTTTTTTCTGCCATTGATTACTCTTTAGGAAGTAATTTATGTTTTTATTAGATATTTAATGTATTCATGTCCATTTTAAAGGCGAGGCAGATTGATTTAATCAGGTTTGTAGACATAAAAATCTTTGTGAATAATGGTCATATTGATAATCTTCCTAGTCTTCATTTTGAATATTTTTAAGCTGTATTTCTAAGAGCTGCAGAAGTACTTTGTTTTAATGGGATATGTAAATTTTATAACTACTGTATAGAAATGTTAGACTTCTGTACGTAGGTGATTTATTTCCTTTTAATTTGGTAGGCTGGTCCAGAATGCCTTCAGTGTGAAGAAGGGTGCTCTAAATCACGGCCAGCGGGTTGTCCTCATCCATGTGTTTTGCCATGCCACCCTGGAGAATGTCCTCCTTGTGTTCAGATGCTTCGAATAAAATGTCACTGCAAGATCACAACCTTATATGTGGAATGTAGGTAAGAAGACTGAAGAAATATTGTTGTTCTACTAAAATTATTTTCATGATATCTTTTTATAAATCAGAGCTCTTCATATGTAATATACGGTAAGGAATATTTTTCAGTGGTGATCCTGAGACTCTAGAGACCTAGATTTTCCCTAGTGACCTGGAGGCAATGTAGACTATTTCACTTGGTAGGTACTTTATCCTTTTTTAACCAGGGCGTTTCCGAGTTTTCCCATTTGGGGATTCTATAAGATTTGTTAGGAAAGAATTATATGACTGCTTTAAAAAAAAGAAAAAAGGAGAAGCATTCCTATAAATAAACAGCATATTCAAATAACAGTGTCAAACTAGAATTTCATTGGATCAAAAATTGATTTACGCATAATTACTTAAGTGTAATTTTTAAATTGTAGAATTGAAAGGTACAGTTTTGTTTATTACAGATATCACTGTTATAGCATTTATTATATAAATGCTATGACCTTTATGTTTTCCTTACTTAAAAAAATGCAAGTTAATTATGGTCTAACTCAATGAGCTTCATTTCATCCAAGTCTATAAAATGGGCTTTTTAAAAGTCTGATTTACTCAAAGTCAAATTTGGGAATATAATTTTATTTCTGATTTTTTTTTTTTAGCTTAAATGCTTTTTGAAAAATGCCTGTAAATTTGCTTTTGTCACTTATACTCTAGATTCATGCTTTGTAAAAGTCAGAATTATTTTGTTGAAATTTAAAAAATAAAATAACATACTATAATTTTTAGCTTTAGAAGTTTTGTAGGGGGAGCTTAGAGGGCAATTTTGCTTTATTAATGGGTGATACTGACAAAAAGGGATTGTTTTCTGTGGTCTTGCAGGGTCCTACATTTTCTTTTCTTCTTTTTCTCTTCATCGTGTAGTCTTCAAAAGGTGACTTTCCCTGTTTACCTTCAGTTCATGGCTCCTTGATTGTTGTGCCTTTTCCAAATCTCTTCCCTGTAGTTAGTGCTGTGATTACCAAGACTTTTTTAGTGCTCTTACACTGAGGGTTGACTTTCTTTTTCTGGAGTGATGTTAGCTCCCTGTCTCTTCTGTTCAGTTTTTCCAGAACTTCACTGACTTCTTGAAAAGATTTCCTATGGGAGCTTGAGAAATAGCTCTGCTAGGAATTGATACTTACTTTTCTACTTACAGGTAATTTGAAGCTTGTAGATATTTCTGTCTTCTAGTTATGCCAAGGTCATGGGATTTGAATGATTTTGTTATTAATGAGCTGAATGGTTTTTGGGGGAATGTGTGGATACATTTGGATTGAGATGGCTTTCATTATCTCAGCTATCCAGAGTTCCTTTTTCCCTTTCTTGAATACATATTTAAAATATATGTTTTTATACAGAATTCCTTAGTCTCGGTATTTTGATAATTTTATTTGCTCTAATTCAACTAATTATTTTATAAGTCATCTTTTCCTTTTAATCCTTTTCTGCTTCATGTGTATTTCTTCTATGGAAATTAAGTATAAAAGATATCTTGAAAAGTAGGTAATTTTTCCTAATTTATAGAGTAACAGGAACAATATGATTTTAATCCTTAAGTTCAGAGGTGAGCACCATACTTTAAGAATGAAAATATATAATCTTTAGTAGAACTAGCATAAAAACTCTGATAGTAAATGAAATTTTGCCAAGAAAATTGTGTATGTTAGAGTACATTTATAGATAATTCGATATTAAGATTACACTTTTGACATTAGTGAGGCTAACCTTATGCTATAATTTGGCAATTATGTCTAGTAAAAGGAAATAGAAAAAGCAGGAAAAGAAAGAATTTAAAAAAAGAAGAAGAAAAAGCAATCTTGGGCAATAGGTATAGTAGGGATTTTTAGATTGTCACTAGTTACTGACTCATATAGTATCTCTTCTGTTCTATTCAACTCCCTATTAGGAAGTGGTTTTATTCCTTGGTATTTATGACTATTTCTGAATTACCTATTGAGTCATATAAAAGCACAGACTGATCTAAAATGATGTAATCTAAAATGAATCAATTTCTAACATTAATAGCCTATCCAAAACAACTGAAAGGCTTTCATAATAAGCTTACATTTCCCACTGAATAGCTTAACTTTCTTAATTTGAAGTAACATATTAAATGACTAGTTTTTAATAATTTATGTAGCGGCTTTAAGAATTTTAATTATGAATAATAATCAAACTATAGCGAAAGATAGTACAGGAACTTTTAAAGAGAGGCCAGATACAGTGATGTTTCATGTGTGTTTTGTGCTTCCTTCTTGCAATGATTGCCCTTTTGGCATTTAATTTGTTGGTAGTTGATGATGGGCTGGAAAATTTGATTTATCAGAACAGTAAAGTAATTGGAAGATAATTGTTACAGAAAGAAACAATTAAAATAGGTCTCAAGAAAAAATAAGAAAGATGATTTTATAGACATGTTTGAAATTGTGAGTTGTTTTTGGAAAATATGCTATGAAATGGACTTGGTTTGAATGTCACCAAATCTTACTCTCCTATTTTTAGAAAAATAACAACAGCTGACATAAATGAAAAGAACCGCCTCAGTTGTTGCAAAGATCAGTGTCCTAAAGAGGTAAGCTTTAATAGAATCTTTTAAATTGTATTTTTGGGGCATTGTTTTTCTTGGATTTTCTTTTTTCTTGTTTGGACATCCTATTTCAGGATTTTTCTGGACCCGCTAAAAATGTGGGTCCAGAAATAAAAATGTGATGTTTATAAAAATGTAATACATATGAGTAGTGTAGGTGCACATCTCTTTATGAAATTTGGGGAGTATGAGGTCTAGGATGACCCTTTGAAGATTTTAAGTATTTTTAAAGATAGCTTATATACTTTATGCAGTAAGGTATTCACCTAATCCTTACCTCCCATGTGATTCAGACTTAAAATATAAATATATCAAAATCTGTGTGGGTCTTAGGCAGTTAGAGAATAAGTTCATAGTAGGTTATTTAAAAAAGACATGTATGTTTGTGTGTGAACTTTAAAATTCATCATTATTTTGAATTAGTATAAAGCATTCATATATAAAGTTTTGTTTTTAAAAATTCAGATGTTTGTCTATGCATTATATTTGAACTACAAGTATTGAAAGTGGTTCCAAAAAATTGTTCAGAGTAAGATGGTAAAATCTCCTATTGATTTATCCTGGCAATAATGTGAGAAAACAAGGTTATCCATCTGTATTGGGCCAATCTAAAAGTCAATATTCTCTTTGTTGTTGTTGTTGGAGCTAGGGCAGTGACAGTTATTTGACTTGCAAAGGTGGGATTTATAAAGGAAGCCTTTTGACTTATGGATGTACTAATAGTACCTCTTTTCTTTTAATTCTTGATCAGGAAGAGATAGCAACATAGTTTTAAATATAGTAATCAGTCTCTTTGACTAAATAAAACAAATCAGTGCATGATATGCCATTTTGTTAAAAATGTATTTTCTTTTAACTAAAACTTTGGATACTTTTTATAGATTTTTGTTCAAGAACTAAGATTTGACAATTTCAGAATTTATGGAAGATTATAAAATATGAGACCATTTCAAGCATTAAATGATTATTTTAATAATCCTGTCTTTGTTAATATGAGTAAAACTGGAGGCATGACTTATTTCAAATTTAATTTTCTGAATTTTTCAATCCTGAGTTTTTCTTGTTAAAATATATTTTCTTCTGTCCAAATTCAGATTTGGGGTAATAAGTAGTTGAGAATGTAACTGCTTTATTTTGATTTTATTTTAGCTTCCTTGTGGTCATAGGTGCAAAGAGATGTGCCACCCTGGTGAATGTCCTTTTAATTGCAACCAGAAGGTAAAACTTAGATGTCCTTGTAAAAGAATTAAAAAGGTAAATATTTTAAGTTATTGAAAATTTTTTTCTATGTACATATTTTTGTCTGTGTTTGGTAGTTCTTTGGCTTTATTTTTTGCTTTTTAATTTTAAGGTCTTATTTCTTAGAATTTTTATTATTATTATCCCATCTATTTCTGTAAATGCTTGTTTTAAAAATCATCTTTGTTTGGCAATTTAGTTTTTTGCAATTTAATAGTAAAAGATTGTTTTATGTTGGAACCAAGGTCAGTGTCCTTTTTTTGGATAGAATCAGCTTTGCCCAGGGAACACAATGAGTAATAAAGTGAGTTTCATGGTTTAAGAAATGGTCTGGAATTAACCTTTGTTGCTCTTAAGAAACTTTTTTTTGCCGTCAGTATTGTGTTTTGAAAATGCCTTAAAAAGGACCTTACATGCACAGCCTTATAAAATTTTAAAATAATATTCAAACTTGTAGAGAACTAATTTTAATGTAGAGTAGTAGTAACAGAGGAGCAAGAGGGCAAAAACTAACGATTGGAAAGATCAGTCGCAACAAATTACATAACGCTGGGCAAAACTGAAGAAAGAGTCTGAATTCTCAGATGCCAGTGGCTGAAGGGTCTTTTTCCAGTTCTTTTCCTTGACTTTCATGCTGACACTGTTTTCTCCTTTGGAGCTTTCTTCTTTCTTGACCTCTGGTTTTTCCGTCTCAGTTATAGTCGACTCCTTTTTGTCTTCATATTTCTATGGTCGTTTCTTAAAGGTAGGCTCCTTTTTTTCTTCTTCTTTAAATTCACTCTTTTATTTACCCATTCAACAAATACTTATTTAGAATCTTTTGCTTTTATTAAGGTTCTCTCCTCTTCTTTTGTTTTCACAGCTCCTACTATTATTATTTGGGGTAGATAACGTCTGAATTTAAATGTATAGGCTTGACCTCTTCTGGAGTTGAATTTCCTAAGTTTTAATTGTTTAAAGTGAATCACCTTTACATGAAAATCAACACTTAAAGTCAAGCCACTTTTAACTTGGGCTGTCTATCAGGTTTTCTCTCAAATCTCATGTAATTGTCCAGGTGCAGTTTGTCACCCATTAGAACTTTGGCAACAGCTTGCTCTTGGACTTTGACAACAGCTTCATGATGGATTTCCTTGCCTCTAATCATAGCACCTATCTATGTTCTTCATTGGTTCTTTATGCATTGTGGGGAAAATATGCATTTATAAGAAATGTGTATATACATAGACTCGATGTACAAGAGAATCTATGATGTTACTTTGCCTATTTGTCCAGTCTCGTCCTATAGCACTCTGTGAATCTGTTATTTATAAGTGTCCTAACATACATGCTGTACTCCCCTTTAGCCTGTGTGTGTGTGTGTGTATGTGTATACATATATTCCTTCTTTTCTGTAAAATACAATGTATTTTTCCCTTACCATTTGCTTGTGAGAATCCTAATACTCAGTGTGAACATTTCCTTGTTAGGGAAGGTCTTTCTTCCCTGACTCCCTTGGAAAGACTTAGGTGCTCCTTCCTCTGCTTTCTTTGTATTGGATGCTATAGAGTTTTCTCAAGAGCTTCATGATTCTAGGCACATCTGTAACTTTGTTTCCTCATCTGAAATAGAGTTTATACATAGATTTACTGAAAGGAATAAAAGTAACGCATATATAGCATTTAGCACAATGACTGCGATGTTTCTCATAACATTGGAGTATGTTTAATATCATAGTAGTAGCTACTAATAGTAGCTTCTATTATTATTTTTAGTTTAGCACTTATTATTAAGCTCTTTTCCTTATGTATATCCCCTGTTATAACAAAACACTTGGCATGTAATAGGCACTCTGTAAGTACATCTTGAATGAGAAAAGATAAGATCTTTCTTTCAGGCTTATAGCCTTAATGTCCACAAACACACACATTTAATTTTTTGTCTTTAATGTTTGGTCATCATATTTTTTCTTTTTCTGGACTATCCTTAGAGGACAAGACTGTTTATCACTAACATCAGCCAAAAGTGAAGAACTAAAGGGAAAAACCTTCTAAGTAATAAAATTTCATTCTATAAAGTGCTTTCATTAAAGTATATGCACTTTATTCATAGGAATTGGTGATCTTATTTCTTAACTGTCGTAGATTTGAACTAAAAAACTAGAATCTAAGAGTGTGATGCGAGAGGAAAAATTGATACAAATATTGTACCCTGACATCTGACAGCAAGAAACAGGGATAAATAAAAGGTTTATGGAAGATCTATAAAATCAGAGTCTCAGAGTATCCTATGTAATAAAAGCCTAATACCCTAAGTGTCCGGCCGTCTGGTCATTTGTTCAACCAATCAAAGTATAATATGCTAAGGATATGCTAAGGCCGCTCAACCGCTCACTATGATATGCACTGACCACCAGGGGGTAGATGCTCCAACTGGTAGGTTAGCTTATTGCTGGGGTCTGGCAGGGACTGAGTGAGACAGTCTGGACAAGCCCTAGAACCCTCCCGTAGTCTCTCCCCGGCTGGCCAACCTCCCGAGTTCCTCCCTGGCCCCAATCGTGCACCAGTGGGGTCCCTCAGCCTGGCCTGTGCCCTCTCACAATCCGGGACCCCTTGGGGGATGTCAGAGAGCCCGTTTAGGCCCCATCCCGCAAACCAGGCTGAGGGACCCCACTGGTGCATGAATTCGTGCACCGGGCCTCTAGTTTAAAATAAGGACCACTTAATTCATTATAACATAGTACACAAATTGATCATAGTATTGATAGCAAGTCATTAAGATCCTCCTTTATTTCATTAAGGAGGCAGTGAAGTGCAAATACAAACTATAGAAAGATTTTCATTTAAACTGAACAAAGGTTTACTAGTTTAGAGAAAAATTTGTAGCTCTTTAGAAAATTCTAGAATTACATTGAGTTGGTAGCCACTAGCCATATGTGGCTATTTAAGTTTGAATTTTAATGAATTAACAGTAAATAGTATTAAACGTTCATTTCCTCCTTTCATTAGACACATTTTGAATGCTCAGTAGCCACACGTGGTTAGTGCTACTCAATTGGGTAGTGAGTGCAGATTTAGAATATTTCCAGCATCTCAGAAAGCCACTGGATGGACTGCTCTGGAGCATTTTATTACCTGGAAGCTTTACTAGATTAACAAGAAACTAAAGAAAAACTGACGTTTCTCAATAGTTGTACTTAGTAAGTGGATGATTTTAATTTTATGGTATTTGCTTTTTTGTATTTAAAGGAAAATAAAGTAATAATCACTCTTTGAACCAAGAGATTTGATACTTGCAACCGTATCAAATTATTAAATATTAATGAACATGACTTAAATAATTTGCATAACCTTTAGCTCTTAAGGAAATTTTGCTTTCTTATGACATACAGTTAGGAGGGAAAAATCTTAAAATCTGAAATGTAAAAATTTTCATTTGTTAGGAATTTCAGTGCAACAAAGTACGTGAAAATCAGATTTCAATAGAATGTGATGCAACATGCAAGGAAATGAAGCGGAAAGCCTCTGAGGTACTGTCACATTAGCAGTAAATATAATTTTCAATGTGCTAATGGCCTTTCCCTGTTTATTTTGTGCATTTCTTTATGTGCTTATTGCGAATGACTGGAAAGCTCATCTTTTTTGTTTTTATAATTAAAACCTGGTTTTATAGGCCTTCTTTGAATCTTCAGGTGTGCTTTTTATTGTCTAATGTGTACTAGATTTTCCATTCTCTTAACCAGTTAGAGTATGTGCTGTGGGACATGGTTGTTAATGTTAGTGTAAACCTCCTGAAAATTAGGTTAAAATAATATAAAGATAAGGTTTTAGGATTCTTTGCTGTGTGGGTTACCTCTTACGTCATTTATTCTTGCACTCAACCCAGTCCATGAGTGAACCGTTGATTTTGTTTGAAAGTAAGGTTTCCCTTCAAGACATTTAAAGTAAATGATTGATTATAACTCCAGAAAGAGAGTGGTATTAAATAATTTCGACTATAGCTTGTTACTATGATTACTCTAAAGAAAAAAAAACCATTTTAAAAGCATTTCAATTAATACTATTGTAGCTCTTTGAATTGTGATCTAATATCTGTTATAGTTAAATTGAAGTGTTTATAGAAGGTATTACATTCCATCTCTCCTCATCCCCAGTCTGTTAGACAGTATCTTGGTAACACTTTTCACTATAATATTTACATTTCTTTAACTGCCAGTATAAAGCCTCCAAAAGTCATTATGGGTTTGTGGAGCCTCAGTGAGATGATGCTAACATTCTGTATAGAATTTGAAAATTACAATGTGTTACTTTACTTTTAAATGTCTGTAAACAGATAAAAGAAGCAGAAGCCAAAGCTGCTCTGGAAGAGGAGAAACGAAGACAACAGGTAACTGAACAGAACACCCAGAGTTGTGTTTCTTTGCATCATTGTTAGTTTTTATTCAAATACAAAGTATATTCCAGGTACAAACTAGGGGCTAGTCAACTCTATTCGGGACTGAAAATAATATAATGCATACATTAAAGTAAGCCATTCACTTACTTTAATCCAGGTACACTGTACCTCTGAAGAAGCACAGGATCTCGTATATTCCCAGATATTTTATATATTCCCAATGTTCTTCCTTTGCTTCCTTGCCAATTTCATCCATTCACCAGCCAGAGTTTTAACTCATCTTTTAGTCTCGGGGGAGAGGGTTGGGGTGCAGTGCCATCCATTTTAAGGCATTTCCTGGAGCCCATGTCTTCACTCATCTAAAATTATTTGAGTTCTGTTTTACTGAGTTGTAGATTATGTGTAGCAAATAAGTCTTAACCATAACATTTGTGTTAATAATACATTCTCCTATGTCCCCATTAGATTCTTAAATAAATAAACAAACAAATAAATAAATACATATCTATCTATCTAGATATAGATATATTTCAGAGATGAAGGGAGAGGGAAATAGATAGAAACATCAATTATGAAAGAGAATCATTGATCGGCTGCCTCCTCCACACCCTCTACTGGGGATTGAGCCTGCAACCCAGGCATGTGCCCTTGACTGGAATCGAACCCGGGACCCTTTAGTCAGCAGGCCGACACTCTATCCTCTGAGCCAAACCAGCTAGGACCCCATAGGTTCTTAAAAGTAGGATTATTATCTGTTTTTTTGTTATTACCTAGATAACAAATTCATTCCTGATACCTCCAGTTTGTTCAAATACTATATTGATCATATACTGCAAAGAGTGGTTTAACTTTCTTATAGTGATATGTAATTATTTGTTAATTTGCATTTTGGGATGCTTTATACTTATCAAGCAGGGTACAGTATATGTTAAAATGCTGCTTTTATGAATGAGGAAATTAAAACTTGCATGACTTGAGGAAGGACATTAGAAATAATTTATGTGGCAAATAAAAATGGGCCAAAATGACCTATGATATTTTATGGTTCTGTAAAGTTGATTTGCCTAATATCCCAAAATAAGTTGTCAGAGGTAATGCAGTAAAACATGTTGGCTGAATTCCTGGGAGATTAAATTATTAAGAATAGCTTAGGGTGTCCCTCACCTTTTTATAAACCATTATGAACGGTGATTTCAAATATATTCCCCATTTACTGACCTTTTAAATAGAGTATTTAGAACGTAATTTAAACTATATGCATTGTCTGTGGATCATCATTAAAGCATCAATTATTTTACTGTCAGTGTTTCTCACGTTTGGCTGCTTTTAATGTATTTTGATCTTCTTCTATATGTCAACAGCCCCCTGACAATATTCTGACAATTTGGTTCATTGAAGAATGTCACTTTTGATTAAATTAAGTACACGATTAGGTCTTCAAATGTAGTTTATAGACTACAAATAAAATAATGGAGTGTTAACTGAATTTTATATTTCTACTCTTAATAAACATTTGCAGTGGTTCTCAACCTTCCTAATGCCGTGACCCTTTAATACAGTTCCTCATATTGTGGTGACCCTCCAACCATAAAATTATTTTTGTTGCTACTTCATAACTGTAATTTTGCTGCTGTTATGAATCGTAATGTAAATATCTGATATGCAGGATGTGTTTTCATTGTTACAAATTGAACATAATTAAAGCATAGTGATTAATC
>NW_006287459.1:2042243-2042655 GCF_000327345.1 Myotis davidii | reverse complement strand
AACATCGATGAGAGAGAAACATCGATCAGCTGCCTCCTGCACACTCCCCACTGGGGATGTGCCCACAACCCATGTACATGCCCTTGACCGGAATCGAACCTGGGACCTTTCAGTCCGCAAGCCGACGCTCAATCACTGAGCCAAACCGGTTTCGGCCAGTTATCCTTTTTTTAGAAGTAGTTTTTATATAATTTACTTTCTAAAATAGTCATTTGATTTAAAGCATGAAGCATTTTTCTCCAGAAGAAATTTTATTCTATGATTTTAACTGTGTTTTATCAAGAGAAGAATGAGTTTCTGGTGGCTTTTTTTTCTCTCTTTACTCAAATTTCTTCTACACAAGCCACTAATGTTACTTATCAACATTGTAAGAAACTGGAGTTATTTTCACTGGGCATCTCTTAGCACGGCA
>NW_006287459.1:2041903-2042216 GCF_000327345.1 Myotis davidii | reverse complement strand
TTAATCACAAAAACAATATGTAATTATATATGTGTTTTCCGATGGTCTTAGGCGACCCCTGTGAAAGGGGTCGTGACCCACAGGTTGAGAACCGCTGATTTATAGAATCTTGCATGCATGTTACATATATTTTAATTACCTATTAAGTTTTAGTTAATAACAGTGCATGTTACATTATTATGTACTAAAGTTTAAGAAGTTCTTAACAGTAGAATAGAACTCCACATTTTATAATGAGTGTCATCCAGTTATCCTTTTTTTTTTTTTTTTGTATTTTTTTTTTTTTTTTTTACAAGAGGGAGGGGAGGGCGAG
>NW_006287459.1:2035251-2041476 GCF_000327345.1 Myotis davidii | reverse complement strand
TTCCTAAACTCTGTGTTTGTTGAATACAATTAGTAGTAGAGAGTTTAAGACAAAAAAATAAAATCACTATATTTATTATATACCATTACTACTAAAACATTTCCCAAATTGATTTATTTTCATCTAAGTGGAAGATTTCAAGTTAATGTATACATTGGATTTAATAAAAATGTTACTATTTTGATTTAGGCTGAACTGGAGGCTTTTGAAAACAGACTGAAGGGTCGTCGGAAGAAGAACAGGAAACGAGATGAAGTGGCAGTTGAGCCATCACTGTGGCAGAAGTATAAATATCATCTCCTCCCAGTGTGTGCAGTTTTGGTGTTAGTGTTTGCATGGTACATAGCCCCTGGTGCGGCTTAAAATTTTTTGATCTGTTAATATACCTCAGATTGGATTTAGACACATTGTTAAATTTGGAATATTAGGAAGTGTACGTTGTACAACATGATATGTATTCACACTCATCTCTCTGTTCTCTTCCAGCTGCTGTTAGAAAGATAGAATGTTAAGCTTTATCTTAATATATGAAAAGTGGCAAGATAACATTGTTCGATATTAAAAGCATGACTGAAATGATAAAATATTTCATAAGGCATATATAGTGGCAGGAGAGCATGTTAGTTGTTCATTGTGCTTCCTTGTATTAACATAGTTGTTTCATTCACTATTTCAAACCAACTTACCCTCCCCTCCCCACCCTCCCATTAAGATGAAACTGAGCCACATGTGTAGTAAGAGGAATATTTCATAATGCTTTGGTTACTTATTAGAAGGTACTTTTCTTTATCATGTGATATTGTACTTTTAAAAAGATAATTCTCTAAAAGGCCTCTTAAATTGTAACATGAATTTATATAATTAGATTCCAGAAACTGGCTTATCAGTTATTGAAATAAATTTTTATGTAGTATGTTCCTTAGAGGAAAATATTGTTTTCAAAATATGCCAGACTGGATTCCTCACATGTGGGTATTTCTAGTGTAAGAAGCTTTCAGCTGAAGTCGGCATGTTTTATAAAACTTGTATGTGTCTTTTCAAAGTAATAATAAAAGAAAAACTGATATTTATGAGCACTATGTGCTGAACACAGGGCTTATGAGTATTATGTACTTCATTCTCATTTTTTCTTACCACGGTACTCTTAAGTAGATTTTTATCTGGAAATAATTAGTTCTTATGAAAAGGTGATAGAGAAATATCAGTAAGCCAAATCTGTTTAAATTGTAAGTCATTTTAAATGGTTTTGTTATTTAATTTTTGTATGATTAATGTTTTCATTAAAGTTTTTCATACCAAATTTGTAATCTAGAATATTTATTATTATCTGAAATATTCAGGAACCTGTAGGTTTAGGCTAGGTATTAGTATCAATGCATGAAAAACTCCAAAATTTGAGTTTATTATTAGCAAAACATAGTAATTAATAGATAGTAAAAAGTGGTAGAAATATATTTTAAACAGAAGTACAAAGAAGGATTTTTAATTTTTGCTAAATTTAATTCAGCTTTTTTCTTTAAATGTCTTGTTGATTAGTCAAGTATTAGCTGGTGTCTAAAATTAAAGGGCACTCATTCCTTTCTTTATGGTTTTTGCGTTTTTGATTTTAGTTTTTTTTACTTTAACTTTCCCAGTTACTTTCTCAGTAACTCAGAGTTACTGAGTTGGTGTTTAAGCTGCTACTCTCAAGACATTACCTTACTCTGATCTAAAATAAATATTAGAGAATATGAACACAACTTGGTGTCTGCCTGGGAGCCTATTTTCATGTATGCCGGAATGTTGGCCTACTAAACAAATCTAAAGCCTAGTTCATGTCTGTCTGTTGGGCTGCTGATCTTGTTAGGTTTTCTTTCTAAAAAAAGAAAGTAGTGAGCTGAGGAAGGGGTTTGAATGAGTGACAAATTAAACTGCTGTTTTTTTATTTGCTTGGCTATTATCTCAGAGCTTAATTTACCCAAAGTCACACAGCTGTGTATTCATTTATTCAATCAACAGATGTGTTTCCTCTGTGACAAAGATACTTACTAGAAGGTAAGTGATCTTTCTCTTGGGGAGCTGCTACAGGAGTAGAAGAGATTTTAAAAAATGAATACAATGTCATGTGTAATACATGGTATTAAAGAAATAAGAGAAATATTCCAGAAAGTGGTGAAAGGGGGGGTTGAAGGGCACTAGCTACTTTAGATTGGGAAAGTCCCTCAGGGATGGGTTCATTTCAGCTGTGACCTGAATGACCTTCACTTGAAGATCTGAGGGGAAAGTCTATGAGGGAGAGAAAGCAGAAAGTACAAAGTCCCTAAGTTGGCGAGATGCTTGGCATGGCCAAGCAACAGAAGGGTTGGTGTGGCTGGAGCTAGAGAATGAGAGGGGGAGAGAGTCTAGGGCCAGCCAGTTCATATAGTACTTAATAGACCATGGTAAGGAGTTGGGATTCTATTCTAGTCACAGTGGGCAGCACTGGGAGGTTTTAAATGGGAAATAGTTATTTTTTGTTTTTCAAAGATGGCTGGCTGGGGGATTGGGGAGACAAAGAACTTACATACTTACATGCATAGTCCATGGACACGGCAATAGGTGAAGACCTGGGCGGGGCGGGGGGGTGGATGTATGGGCTGGGAAGAGGAGGGAGGAAGCGGGGTGGGGAAATGGGAGATACCTGTAATAGTATCAACAATAAAAAATATATTTTAAAAAATACAGATGGCTGGCTGTTGTGTGGAGAAAAGACTAAGGAAGCAAGTGTAAAAGCAAGTGAGTTTTAAAAAAACCTAAAAATTAAAAAGATGAGTTGGGAAGCAGTCTAGGCTGGAGGAGCCAGTGGTACTCAGATTCAAAGATACATGCCTCCAATTTCCACAGTTCCCTGTTGCCCACAGCGAGTGGCATGAGGGTGCTGCAGAAACCACTGCTTGATGTGCAGAAGGGGAATGAATGAGACTGGAGTTTTTAAAGATCAAAATGAGCTTAAATTTGGTGTAAACACACTAATTTGTTCTGAGGGAAATAAAGCAATACATGTCCTTTTCCCTTCTGAGTCAATTGGAGAAGGCATGGAAAAGATTTTCAAGTAGCCACTAAGAATAGGTAAAATTGACTGATGGCCTTAATTTCCTATTTATTTTGTGACACTAAAAAAGTTTATTAACTTACTATTTGAAGTTTGTGGAACATTTATATTGAAATCTTTAAAGTTTTTCAGTTTAAACACTTTCTCAGAATGGCAATACCTCGTTTTTATATTTCAATTAATTTCACTAAAGTCTAAATTAAATCCAGATAATTCCAAATGATTTGGTATGTTCTTTGCTGAAATTGCCAAAGGAACTTTATTGAACAAAAACACTGAAAACTTGCTTTTTGCAAAGAAGTCTGATGCTTGAACTTCACGGCTATGAATGTTAAAATTTTTAAACACAGGTAAGCATCTGTGGTAGTGTTTAAAGATGTCCTGTAACAATTGTTCGGCTCTTTGTGTAATTTTATTTTATTTTTTTAAAAATTTATCCTTATTGTTGAAAATATTAAGATGTTCCCTTTGTTTTTTTTCTTCTGATTGTCCCCCTCTGCCCCTCACTCGCTCCTCCCAAGCCTTTACCACACTATTGTTGTGTTCATGGCCTGTACATATATGCATATAAGTTCCCCTGTTTATCTCTCCCCTCCCACCCCACATTCTGAAATTCATCAATCTGTTCCATGGTTCTATGTCTCTGGATCTATTTTGTTCATCAGTTTACTTTGTTCATGAGATTCCACATATGAGTGAGATCATGTGATACTTAACTTTCTCTTGTCTTATTCTGCTTATCATACTCTAGGTCCATCCACGCTGTTGCAAATGGTAAGAGATCCTTTTATTTTACCGCTGCATAGTATTCCGTTGTTTAAATGTACCAAATCTTAGCTATTGTAACTTGTGCTGCTGTGAACATAGGGGTGCATACTTTCTTTCTGATTAGTGTTTTGGGTTTCTTAGGATATATTCCTAGAAGTGGGATCTGCCTATTCAGCCGTCATTTTCTCCCCTCCTCTATATGTAATTTTAAATGACTCAGGTGACTCCTCCAGTTGTTAATGTTTGCCCGTCCTGAGATGTCTAAGATCGGAAGGTAGAGTTGACATAAGGTAGTTATAACTGTGTCTCTTGTCCCGTCTGTGGAAGTTGCCCTCTTAATTGAGTGGCAGTGTTTAAACCTTCCTAGGCCTTGGCCTTCTGTCTGCCTATGAGGTTGATGATCTTCATAGAAGGAGGAAGCAGCAGAGCCCTGATCACTACCTCTAGAAGAGATGAGAATTTGGGAGAGATGGAAGGAGTTAGGGATCTCTCTGCTCTCTAGAAACTTAAGGGGCAAGAGAGACCAGGTGTCCATCTAAGAAACCATTTTCATGTATTTCAGAATCTCGGTCTATTGAGCAAGTTTAGGTCTGTTTACTGAGCTTCTGTCCTTGCTTTGTTTTCTTTCTAATTACTGTGGGGCATGTATTTAAATGGTGCTGTGAAGAATTACGCATTCACCACCTAAGGCTGAAATTCCACAGTTCAGTTTCATTTAGTTAAAATGCCTCTAGAGAGACATTCCCTCCCTACCCTTATCACCCTCATCTGGCCATTCTCTATCTTCACAGTATTTTCCCACTGAGCCCTAAACAGTACCTGTTCTTGTACATGCATGTGTTTATTGTCTGTCTCTCTCACTGGATTGTAAGCGCCAGGAAGCCAGGGGTGTGGTTCTATTTACTGCTGGAACTTCAGAGTGGGGAACCATGCCTGGCCTCATAGTGGGTGCTGCCATAGCAAAATACCACCGTGTGGCTTGAAACAACATAAATTTTTTCTCTTCCAGCTCACAAGTCCAGAAGTCCAAAATAAAAATGTCAGCAGGGTTAGTTTCTTCTGGATTCTGTTCCCTGCCTTTCTTCTAGCTTCTGGTTGTAGGTGTTAGTCCTTAAAGTTTTTTGGCTTGAGACACATCACTCCAATCTCGCCTCCATTTTCACATGTCTCTGTGTATCCTTTTCTGTCTCTATTATAAAGACCCTCTCTGTACTTAGGGCTCATTCTATTCTGATATAATCTCATTTAGTAAATTACATCTGCAAAGACCCTATTTCCAAATAAGGAAGGTTAGTCTTAGGTTTCTGATGGACATTAATTTGGGGGAGGGGCCCTATTCAACCCACTGCAGTGCTCAATAAATATTTGATGGAGGAATGAATGAATGCACAGTATAATTCTAGGCTTCAACTCCTTGGGCATTTTCCATTACTGTCTTAATAATTGTGCTACCTTCTGTAGAGGTTAAGAGGTCAGTTTAGTCCCAGAACGCTTGGGCTCCTAATTCTGGTTCTGTCATCTTCTAGTTGTGAGATCTTAGGCAGTTATTTAACTTCTGTAAGCCTCAGTTTCCTCTTCTTCAAAGTAGTAACCAGGAGAAATAAGAGTAAGTGTTCTGTAGGGAATGGCTATAGGGTTAAGCCTCGGACTGACCTGTTGGCAAAGCCACAAAAAAGTCCCAGGTTAGAGGGCACAGCCCTCTTAGCATAACTAGGCTTGACCTTAGGATGCCCCATAGATCTTATCTGGGTAGCTATTGGGCTAAGGGAGATACAGCAAGTGCTGCCAAAACAAGTGAAACTCACAAGAACATTGTAACTATGGTGACCACTACCTTGTTTACCTCTGGCTATAAAATAAAGGCTCAGCTTGCTGTCTGGATCTCTCTCTGTGGCCTCAGCCAGGCACAGGAAGAGCCACCTAGACCCAGCTTATTCTCTTTGTCATTTCTTCATCCATTTGCCGCACTCAGGCTTTCGAACCCTTGGCTGAGCTGGCTTGGCACAGTGTGCAATAAGTGTTAACTAATATTATGTGTCTGCAACTATTTAAAAACACTTTACATATTTAATTAATCCCCATTATAGCCTATGGAGTGGGTATATCATTATTCTCATTTTAAAAACAGAGGAAACTAGGTTTATTTAAAGAATTAAAAACAGGAAATATATGTGTCATTTTGTGAAGTCCCTGGCACAGAGTGCTGAGAAATTCTTTGCTATAATAATATAAACTAGTGGCTTGGTTAATTAGAAGGGGTATTTTAATATTGCTGTTCACCCTTTCTCTATAATAGAAGTGTCAGCCAAATTCATGATCGACAATGACAGATGGAAACACACATGTGTGATTGGCACCAGTGAGAGCTTTATATGTGTCGCACATTC
>NW_006287459.1:2030889-2035177 GCF_000327345.1 Myotis davidii | reverse complement strand
CCTACTCCAGGACTTCTGTGAAGGTCAGATGGGATGAGGCATGGGGAAACGCTTCACAGACATTTGGTTAAAGTGTAAGATGTTTGCACCTGGCTATAAAACAAGTCATGTTCCTGGGCTGAAGAGACTGCAAGGAGGCTAGTTGTCGCTAAGGATAGGAAGCTGGGCCTTGCAATGTGACATCATTACCTGGTGCCCACAGCCATAGTTTCTGGGCTGGGCTGGGCTGTGGGCTGCATTTTGCTCCATGGGGTCTTGGCAGCTTTGGCTGTGATTTGGTGGTATGTTGCTCTGGGGTGGAGGCGGGGCCTGTGTCCCACTTGGGGAAAACCGAGTGTTGCTTTGTGGACACCAGGTCTGCGGTGCCATTTCTCTGTAAACTGCCAGTGCGCATCTCGGCAGCTCCTACATTGAGTGTCTGCCCCCTGGTGGTCAGTGCGCATCATAGCAACTGGTCAGACACTTAGACTATTAGCCTTTTATATAGAGAGATGTGACTTAATCTCATAACCTCAAGACTTCTCTTACAAATTTATTCATAATCAGAACAAAATTATGAAATGAGGCACCTCAGTTTTTGCTCATATGATCATCGTTGTTGAGAAGGTACTATTCCTGGGAAGACCAGCAGGATGGTGGCCAAAGGTAGGGGCATTTAGGTGGTCAAATTACAGTATGGGGCCCCAGTGCTGGGGGAAACTAGCACTGGGGTGTGAGGGTGCTAAAAGTACAATTCCTTTGAAACTTGTTATGGGCCTGTTCTTATTACCTTCCCCCCATGACTACTCTGGTATATTAGAGTAGGATATTGATGTCCCAGAAAAATGATACACAGCAAACAGAATGTCCACACAGGCTACTTTTATCATGTTTCAGGGTGCCGGAAGATACTGCTTCCGATACTGTGTTGTTTTCACCTTTTGATTAAACTCCTCTCCCTGCAACAGGTAAATGTCCAATTTACTTGTTTTTTGCTTTGTTCTTTAATTTTTTCAGTTTAAACGCTTTGCATTTTTAGATCTCAGCTAAATATCACATTCTAACTCTTTAAAGCCAGGCACACATTAATTGCAAGTATTTTCGTAGTTTATGTATTTTTGTGTTATGTATTTCACTAGACTGAGGGTGGGAACTCTATTTTATTCATCTGGCAGCTAGCAAATCCTAAGTGTTTTCTGAATGAATAGCTAAATAGATAAGCCAAGGGGTAACAGACCTGTTTTAGCTGCTGCTCACCTGTTACCATCCCTGGGTTCTGACTGCTTATCTGAGATGTCTCTGTCTTGTTTTAAGACTGCCTTTACTTGTAGTACTGACCTCTGACTTGGTCTGCAATATGATATGTAACCAAAATTTGGTGTAAAATCACCCTTTCCAGAGGTCTATTCACTGCCTATAAATTAATTTTTCCATAAATATATGCTTTTTTCTCTTAGCTCATCTAATTATTTTGGATATATGCTTGACATACTAGATGATAAAAGTTTCAAAGGCAAGAAATGTTTCTTTTTGTAAAATTAAAGTATTTTAAGAAACTGGATGATGGTTGTCACTTTAAGTTGAAAAGCAAATGGGCAAAAAAAATTTAAGGAATAATTGAAATAGTCAAATTTTGAGACTTATAACATTTTTATGATTTCTTACATTATAAAGGTTGTTGCAAAGAATATGAAAATAGCTGTTTACCCTCATGCAAAAAGTATCTCAAATATTCACTCTGGTGCTTTTGCTAACTAGAACTGGGTGGGGTTTCTTGCTAAAAGGAAGTCTAAGGAATGCTTTTTTACTGCATCAGTGCAGTCAGCTTTAGTTCTTAGAAGAACGCAGTACTGTTGTGGATAGAAGGGAAGACTTATCTCCAGTCTTTCTCAAATTTGCTTTTTAGCTACTTTATTTCACAGTTTCCGGAGCACTTCCACCAGAGGGCAGCACGTGGAAGAGAAACGAGGTGAAATAGAAATTTATACTTGTATTCAGAGTGCCTGTGCAAACCCTGAGGATTGAATCCAACCTCACTTTATAAGCAGCTAGTGTGGCCCAGGAAGACTGAGGATTTGCTCACGGTAGAGCTGGCAGATAAATCACCCAGGCTCTCGATATTTCAGGCTGGTGTCCCTGTGGGGATGCCCTGTGATGAGGCAGGATGGTAGCAAGAACACAGCCCCTGGGGAATCCCAGCTCAGCACTTGCTAGCTGTGTCAACTTAGGCTGGCTACTTCGACTCCCTAAATCTTTTCATCTCTCAAATAGTAATAGTACCTACCTCATAAAGTGGTACTAAAAGAGAATACTTGCAAAGCTGGCCACTAAAAGTTTAATTTTTGTGAGTTATGGTAAACTTGTCAGGTATTGGACTTCAACTCTGATGTTTGGAACACTGATGGAATCAGCATTTCAACTATTGTAGCATATACACATGCAATATTTTCCACTTTCTCATCATTTCAGAAACAAAATTTTGTAAGTTCCCTTTCCCCCACTGTAACATTCAAGGGACAGGTGTCCGATACATACATACATACTATGCATGTCCTCTTCCAAAATAATGGCGATGGGTTCATTCAATAACCTCGTGAGTAGTTTTGGCCATTTCCATTAGATCTTGACTCACGTTGGATGAAAAAATCATTTCTAAGAAAAACGCAATGTCTTTTTTTGCCAAACATTTGACCACTGTCTGGGGCTTCCAATAAAAACTAGTCTTTACCTGCCGTGCCCTCCTTGGCTGCCTGAGGAGTGGCTGCCAGTGAAACAAAAGGGCGCAGACCTCGGTCCCTAGGTGCAGCTGCGGGGCGCTCCCTGCGGGAAATCCCAGCCAGGTCTCTGGAAGCGGGCTGGCTCTCCCTGTCCCTGCAGCTTCCGCGCGGTCTAAGGCAGCCTTCACTAAACGTAAGTCAGAAGGCAAGTTTCCATTTGTTTAGTGCAAACAGTGCTCGCCCTGGGGACGTTAAACCTTTTTAAAGATGAACTTGGCCTTTAACTGCCAAGTGCCTATGGTTATTTTGATTTTTACGTGGCTGCGCTCTGTCTACTAGGAAAGGGTCTAGGACAGCGGTTCTCAACCTGTGGGTCGTGACCATCAGAAAACACATACAGCATATCAGATACTTACATTATGATTCATAACAGTAACAAAATTACAGTTATGAAGTAACAACGAACATAATTTTATGGTTGGGGGTCACCACAACATGAGGAACTGTATTAAAGGGTCGCGGCATTAGGAGGGTTGAGGACCACTGGTCTAGGATGTGATAAGGTGGTTTTGGAGAGCCCGGGAGTCATTCCTTTACTCCCAATGACTGTCTCATGCAGCCAAACTTTCGCGTCTCATCTCTTTCCTGCTGCCATCGCGAGGTGTGAGCTGGAGGTGTGTGCAGTGGAGGGTGGGGGAGGGGACAGCATTTCGCTTGGCTTCCGTCTGCCCCTAAGGGTAACTTTTTTGAATGCGAAGAGGTGGGGTGGCGGGGGATCTGTCATTAAGGGTTCCTACGGGTGGGACGCGGAGACGGGAGTGAGGAGGGAGTGGCCCGCGGGTGGGATCTGTGGAGCAGACAAAATGTGGGGCCTCGTCCCTTGAAGTTCAACTTGTCTCTTCCTGAGCGAGGAGCAAGGCGTCCGTAGTACTCTCCCAGGGGCACGGAAAGGAGAGCAAAGCGACCAAGATAAGAGTGAACAGAGGAAAAAGCGAGACATGTTCTCCATGAAACAGTCCCCTGCCCTCGCTCCGGATGAGCGCTACCGCCGAGCCGGGGCCCCGAAGCGGGTAAGATCCACTAATTGCGCCCTGTGGGCAAACAGGTCCGTTGACCTCTCAGTCGGGATGAATTCAGGGTTAACCCCTCCTGCCGCTCGCCCCCTCCTCCCCTTGGTCGCCACCTTCTTTCCCCACCTTTCGTGAGCTTTCCCGGCCCCTCGCTCAGCATCCGGTCCTGCAAGCAGTCCCAGGGCGCAGGGTCCTCTCCCCCGGTGCCCAGCGTCCGGGACCCTCCCCGGGTCCAGGGCAGGGTCTCTAGGTTCAAGTCAGGTCAGTCCGGAGACCCGCTCTCCCTCCGCTCTCCTAGCGGAGCAATGCCGAGTCCCCCCTCCTCCCTGCGCCGTCCACACATCCACGGGACCCGCGGGCACCTGGGGGGGATGCTGAAGGAGTTGTCGGGAGTGGCCCTGGGGACCCGGCTTCCTCTCTGCGCGGCGCTGCTGACTCCCGGCCTCCGTGCGGACTGCGCAGCCGGCTTGCCTGCCCCAGACGCCAACCTCCTTCAACTGGGGTGCGCGTCTTCTTGTCCCC
>NW_006287459.1:2019861-2030832 GCF_000327345.1 Myotis davidii | reverse complement strand
AGCCCGGAGACCACCGGACCCTTCTGAGTGCTGGCACCTCAGAACCGGTTCCACTTGCAGGGCGCCGGGGGTCCCTGCGGCCCTGCGCGCACACTTTGTCTCGGGCGCACACCTGGCCAGGCACCCCCGTCGCCGGTCGCCGAAGGGCGCAGATTCAGAGCGGCTCCGGGTTTGGCGAGCTCCGATTCTGCTGGCGAGAGGAAAGGTGGGGAGGCGCACCCGATGGCCCGCACTGCCCTTCGCCTCCGGAACCGGCTCTGGTTTGCAGCTGCCCTTCTTCAGTGTTAGGAAGGTCCCTGCTGTGCGGAGCCAGGTGCGGTGACCGCTCGGTGCGGAAAGGAGTGTGGGCCGTGAGGGCGGGAGGACGGTGGTGCGCGGGATCCGGCGGGACTGATCCCCAGCTCCCGGGCGGTGGCGGACGCCCCACGCCGCACGCCCGGCGCCACCCGCCTCCTGGGGCCGGTGGATGGCGGTGCAGGCGCTTTTTGCGCGGCAGGTAGTTCCCGGGACCCAGCCCTGGGCGCTGGCCGTGGAGCTCCTCAGGGAAGTGGGGGGGCTGGGCATTCCCAGGGAATCTGTCCCAGCAATGCATTCAGTGATACTTTCCTTCCGCGGGGAACTCCTGAAAACAGCGCACTGCAAAGACAGCTCTGGTATGACTCTTCCCGTATCCACAGTGGTAGTTTGTAGGATTTTGTTGTTGTTTGTTTTTGTAATTTAAGGATAGAAGCCCAGAAACAGAGCCACGTCAAAATTTACTGGTGATCACTATCCACAGACAGACATTTTAGCTGAAGGCGTTGACATGAAAGATGCTGCAAAACATTCATTGTGGCATCATCCAGAGAGAATGAGAAGGAACAATGCATTTTTTTTTTAAGTTACAAATTTGTCAGTCACAGCATTCTCCAGCGTGTTAGTGTTATTTGGTGCCTGTAGTTTTTGTTGTGCAGAAGGGAAGCTAAAAATCAGTTCTGGAAACCAGGTTCCTCGGGGTAGAGCGGTCAGACGAGATGTCTGCCTGGACATGTGTGAGTCTGGGCTGAGCGGCCAGGTTTTCCATGGAATCCTTTCCACTGAGAGTCGTGCTCCAGTGTAGAGTTATTTGGGTGTAGAATCACATAAACCTCAAAACCTCAAGATGCTGGAAAGCTTTATTTAGGGGAAGAGGGCTCTTCCCAGAGGTTCCTTGTAGAGTTGGATTACAGTTCCGTGATGACAGACACTGTTAACCTGCCAGGAGGTTAAACAGACAAGGGTTGCCTTATTAATCTCACCAAGTATATTTCCAGGCACAGTGAAACTTTTAAAAAGAAACTTTTTAAAAAGATGCGAAATTCATCACATCAGAAATCTTCCTCTTAGTGCTGCAGAAACCTCCACAGCAAGAGCTCGGAAGACATCAGTGCCTCCAGCACAAACCAGCTGAGCTTTTGTTTGGGGAAGGTCACGTTTCTGCCATGGCTTCCTTTGGATTTCAGCGCTTGCTGGCTTTATGGCCCTCCGTTGCCCTTCTCCATTGCTGCGGACAAACAGGAGGTTGCAGGAGAAGACTAGCCCAGGATCTCCAGGGAATTAGCCTCACCACTCTCCGAAGCCTGCATTACAAATCTCCACACTGCTAGTGAGGTACTCTGCTGACCATCTCCCTCCTTCCCTGACCTCCAACCCCCCTCCACATGGAGATGTATGGCCTCAGGGCTTCTGCATGGCTCTGCCGCTGGTGGGACAGGCGCTCCTGGATGATTAAAGCTGTGATTGAGCCTTTTTGCTGACTGTGTCCAAGGGAGAAAGGGTTCTTCAATGTGCCACTTCTGCCTTAGAAAGTTAGTCAGCAAGGATGCATTCATGCGTCCTGTTTGCTCCATTGTTGTTCTTGGCATTCCATTTTGTCTGCCCAGGTGGAGAATGGGGCTGGTTGGCTAAAGTATACGGACCTGTATAGAATACTGGATCCAGACTAAGCACTCAAGGACACCTCTCCCCCCTCCCCCCAGACTTACCCGTTCCTCACAGTCTACTCAGACAGGTGCACACAGGTATACACACACTTTTGTGTTTAGAGTGTTCAGAGAGGGTGGGAATGGAGGAAATCACAGGAGTGAAAAAGGTGCCATAGGTGAGGTGCCTTGGTGGAGAGCATGGATTTTGGTGTCAAAGCCTAGTCCAAATCTCTTAGAAGCTGCAAGACACTGAGCAAGTCAATCTGGTTGAGCTTTGGTTTCCTTATCCAGCCAATGGGGGTGATACTACTGACTCTCTCTAAGGACACTGAGAGGACTAGGAAATACTTATGTCCTAGAAACACTATATTTAGCAGTTGTACATTCTGTGAAGGCTCCCTAACCTGTTAGTAATTATGGAGCTGTCTCATCCCAGACGCAGCGAGTCTCCCGGGCCTTTCTCCTCAGCCAGCCTTCTGCGACCTGAAAGCTATGCTGTCCAATAGTGTAGCTGCCCGGCACTGAAATTAATCACAATTACATCAAATTAAAAATTGGGATCTTCAGTCTTACTAGTCATACTTCAAGTGCTCAATAACCACGTGGACCAGTGGTCGCTGCGTTAGGTGTAGACAGAACATCTCCGCTGGGATGTTTTCTCAGAGCTGTCTTTCACTTGAGTGATCATTTCGCTGGACTCTCAGGTGATAAAAGTTTTCTTAGCCAACACCTCCCTTTGCTTCTTTTGCACATGCTAGGGCATTTGTTGAAGGTTAAATGGCTAGATTCATTTATACATCAGCCAACAAATGTGTATCAGTCATAAAACCCTTGGGAAGTCTCCCCTCACCTTGATGATTTTTGCTAACGTATGGTTCTTTCCCCTTCACGATGAGCTCTATGGCTGGTGGTTTTCCTGCTTTTAGAGCAGAAACACTGATATAATAGAGGGAGAATTTATCTTCCCCATTTACCCTTGCATGTTTTATCGTTTTTCACAAGAATGACAATGCTAGAATACAAGGCTCAATGTTTGGGTCAGATTCTACTGGGAGTGTTCGATTTCTTCTAAACGAATTAGATTCAAAACTATTTCTCTCTATAGGACCCCTTCCTGAACTTGTCACCGTTTGACAGACTATATATGTTACTTCTCATTTTTGGTTATTTTCTGTCTCCTCCCACTCTAAGTATGAACTCCAAGAAGGCAGAGGTTTTCCGTGTTTGTTCATTGCTGGGAGAGTGTCTGGCACATAGTTGGTACCTATTAACAATGTGTGAGTGATGACTGTGCAGAAGTACATTTGTAACTAGCTAAGAAAGATAACTGCTGCATTAGCTTCCTAGGGCTGCTGCAGCAAATTACCACAAACCAGTTGGCGTAAAACAACAGGAATTTATTTGCTCACAGTTTTGTAGGCTATAGGTCCAAAATCAAGTTCCTTGGTGTGGGAAGAGCCCCCTCTCCCCCCTCTTAGCTTCCGGTGCTGCTGGAAATCTGTGGCTTTCCTTAATTGTAGCTGCCGCACTCCGATCTCTGCCTTCTTAGTCATGTATCCTTCCCTGTCCCACGTGTTCTTTCTCTTTATAAAGACACCAGTCATATTGGACTTAGGGCTCACCCTGACTCACTACGACCTCACGCTAACGAATTACAAAGGCAAAGACTCTGTTTCCAAGTCAGGTCACATTCATATCACAGTCCATGTGACATGAATTTGGGGATGCTATTGAAGTCAATACAGATGCATAGATCCTTTCCCTGTCTCCATTCCTTACCCCCTAGGGTTTATTCTGTTTCTGGGACTTTGCTAAATGCACTTGAGAGCAAGTACAGTCCACAACACTTATTATTTTTATAGTCACCGTGCAGGTGGGCAGATCACGTGTGCTTTCCTCATGGGCGCGGAGTACAGGGACTGCTCACCTTTGGGTTGCTGCATCAGTTGCCCTGTCCTGAGCCTGTCACTGTCTCCAGTCCCAGCTCCTCTCTCTTCTGACTTTTCTGTCTGCCTGACCCCGAGCATTCTGCAGCCCTGTTTGCTCAGCGCAGAGCTCAGCTGAAGGTGCCCAGGAATTCTGTTTGCCTCTCAGCCAAATGCTGGCAGTTACCCCATGAGCTCACCTGATGGCAACTGTTTGAATATTCTCCTACGGTACATGTCTGTGTGTCCAAATCATCAGAGTGGGTGATGACAAGCACAGTGCCAGTGTGTGATAGGACCAGAGGACCCAGGTGGCCCTGCTGGGGATCCATCTTGTCCTCGCATATCAGCGCTGAAACTGTCAGCACTCAAGAGGAGCAAGGCCAGTGAGCCAGCAGGCTGGCTTAGCAGGAGGGCAGGAAACATAGGGGTGAGTTGGGAAGACCATTTTGGTGCCACTAGTTTGTGCTTATCCCAGAGCCCCTTCAAACCTTCAGGCTGACAGCTCTGTTTGCAGAACTTGGCAGAGTTTTAAAAAGAACAGTCCTGGTGCAGCTATGAAAGTAAATGTCAGTCTGTCCAAACCCATGAAGGTCATGCTGCTAGTGTCACCGCAGAGAGCTCCCGGAAATCTTAATCTGGGGCTCTGTGAATCCCATGAGTCAGAAAAAATCTCTATGAACAGTTCAGTGTGAATTTTTCTGTCTCGGGCACCAAAACACCCTGAGAAGTTACGAGCCATCGGTGAGTCCTAACTAACTTCAACTCACAAGAATTCAGTGACATAGGCTGGCCAAAAAGAGGACTAGATTCCTTTATTTAGTCAGCAAACATTTAGGTGCCGGCACAGTTTGGGGACTTGGCATCCACCAGTGAACAAATAAAGATTGTGCATGTGGGAAGCTTCATTTCTAACTCGGTGATGAGTACTGTGTCAGGAGTGAGGGGAGGGAGAGGACTGCTGCAGTCTTATACACCACTGGCCTGCAGTGAGAGCCAGAGAAGAGAAGGGAATCTGCTGTTACTTTCAGAACCCGGGTGCCTTTTTAAATGTTTATTTATTTACAAAAATTTGTGCACTCGTGGGGTGGGGGGGTCCCTTAGCCTGGCCTGTGCCCTCTCGCAGTCTGGGACCCCTCGGGGGATGACCACCTGCTGGCTTAGGCCCACTCCCTGGGGGATTGGGCCTAAGCTGGCAGTCAGACATCCCTTTGGCAGTCTGGGAGCTCTTGGGGGATGTCCACTTGCCAGCGGGGAGCAGGCCTAAGCTGCAGTTGGACATCCTTAGCGCTGCTGAGGAGGCGGGAGAGGCTCCCACCCCCACCGCTGTACTGGCAGCCGTCAGCCTGGTTTGTGGCTGAGCAGAGCGCCCCTTGTGGGAGTGCACTGACCACCAGGGGGCAGCTCCTGTATTGAACATCTGCCCCCTGGTGGTCAGTGTGTGTCATAGTGACCAGTCATTCCCAGTCGTTCTGCTGTTAGGGTAAATTTGCATATTACCCTTTTATTATATAGGAGTGCCTGGCCAGCCTGGGTGAGGGGCTCATGGCTGTTTGCAGGCTGGCCACGGCCCCCAGCCACCCAAGCTTCATGTCTTGCTAATGAAAAGAAAATAGGATTGTACTGAGTCTATCTACCTATTCCAGGACTTCTGTGACGATCAAATAAGGTGTGGCATGGGAAAAAGCTTCACAAACTTTTGATTAAACTGTAAAATGTTTGCACCTGGCTATAAAGCAAGTTGGATTCCTGGGCTGAAGAAACTCCAAGGAGGCTAGTTGCTAGGGAGAGGAAGCCAGGAGTTGCTACATGACGTCATTACCAGGCGCCCGCAACCACTATTTTTGGGCTGGGCTGGCTTTGGGCTGCATTTTGTGCCATGGGTCTTGACAGCATTGGCTGCGTTTTGGTGGGGTATTGCTCTGGGGTGGTGGCAGGGCCTGTGTCCCACTTGGGGGAAACCGAGTGTTGGTTTGTCGGTGCCAGGTCCGTGTGTGGTTTATTTTTAAATGGCCAGTGTGTATCATGGCAGCTCTTGCATTGAGCAACTACCTCCTGGTGCTCAGTGTGCGTCATAGCTACTGATCAGATGTACGACACTTAGCCTTTTGTATATATAGATTTTAATTCTCACCTGAGGATATTTTCCCCTTTTTTTTTCTTTTTTTTAGAGAGAGTGGAAGAGAGAGGGAAAGACAGAGAGAAATATCGATGTGAGAGAAACACATCAATTGGTTTCCTCCTGCATGTGCCCTGACCAGAGCTCTGGGCCGTGGAGGAACCTACAACTGAGGTATGTGCCCTTGATCAGAATCAAACCCAGGACCCTTAGGTCTGCAGGCTGACACTCTATCCACTGAGCCAAACTGGCTAGGGCCCAGGTGTCTTTTATCCGTATTCATCCTGCAGTCCTCCGTGTCATCCTGTGTGTAAGGATCCGTGCCTCTTTGTCCTCTAACCTCAGGCCAGTTAGTTAATCTGATGCTCCACTGATGAACCTGATCCGTCTTTGGAAAAACTGACCGTGTGGGATTTACTGACAGAAGCTATATTGGTCTCCAGTGTGGCACTTTCCGAAGGATTTTCAAGGATTATTGCCTGTGCCTGATTTTCACCCTTGCATGCCTGTTTCAGAGCCTCATCCTGCAAGAGAGATGCCGCTCTCTCTAGTGTGGTTTGGAAATCAAAGCTGAATGGTTTTAATATTTCTCTGTGATCCTTTAAAACAGTGGTTCTCAACCTTCTGGCCCTTTAAAACAGTTCCTCATGTTGTGACCCAACCATAAAATTATTTTTGTTGCTACTTCATAACTGTAATGTTGCTACTGTTATGAATCGTAATGTAAATATCTGATATGCAGGATGGTCTTAGGTGACCCCTGTGAAAGGGTCGTTTGACTGCCAAAGGGGTCGCGACCCACAGGTTGAGAACCGCTGCTTTAAAACAATTTGGTCCAAGTTGAACAACATCAGAAAGGGAGTTCTAGTCTTTGTCTGATGCTAAATTGCCGTGAGACTTCACAGAAAGCAGTTAACCCTTTTGCTCCCGGTTTCTGTGTAAAATGGGGTGGTTGGACTAGACACCCTCCCAGGGCCTTCCCAGGTCTGAAATCTGAAATCTGAAATCTGAATGTGGCAGAGAAAACGAGCAGCACGTCGTACCCTTTCACTTTCCTTTTCCTCCTCCCCAAGCGTTGGGCAGTGCTGCCTGGGGTAGGGGCATCCTCGCGGACCTTAGTTTGCTTCCCTCTTCCTGGGTCTTTGCTAATCCTTCTTACAGAGACTCTCTGCTAAACTGCAAAACTGCCTGTTCAACCCCAAGGAAGACTGATCAGAAGAAATCTGACCACCAGAGCCCAGGTTTGTCTGGGGCGTCTTCTCTGTGTGTAAGTCAGAGCTGAGAATTTGACCCGTGCCTGCAACTGGGTGTGTGTGTGTGTGTGTGTGTATGTGGTGGTGGGGGTGGTGGTGGTGGTGGTGGACAGGCAGTCCCTGGTGTTGGGGGCTTTCCAGCAAGTGGCCCAGAGTCAAGCGGGGAGCCAGGCACGCCTCTGGTGCAGCTGGGCAGGAGTTTGATGCAGGATAAAACCTTCCTTAAATAGCCAGGCAGGACATCGCCCTCTGCAGTCAAAGTTGAAAAGTAATGAGAATGTGCTCAGAGTAGTCAAGGGACAGAATTTTTAGGTAAAGAGTAAGAATTCTGGGATCTTTGAAATTTGGGAAGATTGAAGAGGAAACAACAACAAACCCTCAGGAAATAGAGTGAGCCTGACCAAATCATTAACCCCACGCCCGGAAAAATCCTCAAGGCAGCCCTGGGTGCCGAGGGCTCGGGTCCTTGTTCATCACTAATTAGTTGGGTTCATTTCTTTTAGGCTCAGCTCCCTTCTCTGAAAAATGGGGACAATATCCCTTTCACAGGGTTGTGACCAAGGATTTAGTGAAATAACGCTTTATGAAGGTGCTTTGTAAGAACACGAATTGCTGGATAAATGTGTGAGCTTTGCTTTTTTTAAAATATATTTTTTATTGATTTCAGAGAGGAAGGGAGAGGGAAGGAGAGAGAGAAACATCAATGATGAGAGAGAATCGTTGATCGACTGCCTTTTGCAATGCCCCTTACTGGGGACTAGTTCATAACCCGGGCGTGTGCCCTGACTGGAATCAAACCTTGACCTCTTGGTTTATAGGTTGATGCTCAACCATTGAGTCTCTCAGGCTGGGCTTGGGTTTTGCTTTTTTTTTTCTTTTTAATCTGGCGAAGAATTTCATTTTTTCACATCCTTAATGTAATAATATCCCTCTTGATTTGAAACCTCAGTTGCTCTCCCTAGAGAAGGTTGAAAGAAGAGATGTTGCTTTCAAGGTCTAGACTCCATTATAAGTATGAGTAAGACAAAAATAAGACAATTGAAATTTAATACCATCCTGCTTCCCTTTTGGTCTCTAGTATCACCGTCCAACAGAAATAATGTCAGCCACATGTGAGTTTAAAGCTCACTGGTAGCCACATTTGAAAAGCAAAAAGAAATAGATCAGTGTGATTTTAATAATTTATTTAATTCAACATATCTAACACTTTATAAATTTAACATGAAATGAACATTATTAGTGAAATATTTTACTTTCCTTTTTCTCATGCTCAGTCTTTACATTCCAATATTCTTATAGCATGACCCATTCAGATGAGTCACATTGTAAGTACTCAATAATCACCATGGCTCATGTCTACCATAGAACACGGTACAGAGCAGCGGTTCTCAACCTGTGGGTCATGACCCCTTTGGCAGTCGAACGACCCTTTCACAGGGGTCGCCTAAGACAGTGATGGCGAACCTTTTGAGCTCGGCGTGTTAGCATTTTGAAAAACCCTAACTTAACTCTGGTGCTGTGTCACATATAGAAATTTTTTGATATTTGCAACCATAGTAAAACAAAGACTTATATTTTTGATATTTATTTTATATATTTAAATGCCATTTAACAAAGAAAAATCAACCAAAAAAATGAGTTCACGTGTCACCTCTGACACGCGTGTAATCGGTTCGCCATCACTGGCCTAAGAACATCCTGCATATCAGATATTTACATTATGATTCATAACAGTAGCAACATTACAGTTATGAAGTAGCAACGAAAATAATTTTATGGTTGGGTCACAACATGAGGAACTGTATTTAAAGGGCCAGAAGATTGAGAACCACTGGTATAGAGTCACAAGGCATGTGGCAGTTTGAATATGACCCCTTAACGCCCCCCAGCCCCAATATATCCATGTCCTAATCCCCAGGACCTGTAAATGCCACCTTACATGGCAAAGGGACATCCTTAACATGTGGCTAGTTAAGGATTTGAGATGGGAGATTACCCTGGATGATCTGCAAGGGCCTGATGTAATCACAATGTCCTCATAAGAGGGAGGCAGGCAGGGCCGGAGTCAGAGGAGAAGGCAATGAGGTGATGGATGCAGAGATGGGAGAGATGTACTTTGAAGAGGCGGGATGGGCCACCAGCCCAGGGGCAGACAGGCAGTCACTGGAAGCTGACAAAGGCCAGGAAAAGATCCTCCCCTCAGAGCCTGCAGAAGGATGCAGCCCTGACCATACTGACTCTAGCCCAGTGACACGGATTTCTGACTTCTCACCTCCAGAATTACAAGAGAATATAAATTGTGTTGTAAGCCACGGTGGCAATCTGTTAAAGCAGCCACGGGAAACTAATACATTACTAACACTCTAATAGTACCATCACTTTCAAGTCCCTGTTAAGAAGGCGCTCCCTGGGCTACATCACAGGCAGTTACAGTTGGCTTCCTGGCGGCATGGCCGAGGGCACCCATGTACAGTCGGGCACCCTAGGGCTGGTGTGCACTGCCGCCCTCCTCACTGGGCGCTGGCGGCTGTTTCTTACTCTGACTCCACTGTAGCCTTTGATGGCAAACACTTTGCGTCTTACCACTCTCCTTGAGGATGAACAGGGGCGAAAGGCTTTTACCATGAGGGTACACACACAGGAGGAAGAAATGGCTTAAAAAGTTACTGGCTCTCTTTACTATCTATCTGCTCAATGTTTTTGTAAATCTAAAAATATGCTAACTATAAGGGCTCTTAATTTAAAAATGTACTGCCATGTGGGTTTGGTAGGGACAAAGTTAAACTCATACCATGGTCTATGAATGTTAGTGAATGTGTGGTTAGGCCAGTCATTCTCAGAGTGTAATGTGCGTGAGAATCACCTGGAGAGCCTGACACACTACGGATTGCTGGGCCCACGGCCAGTGTCTAACTTGTAGGTCTGGGGGCGGGGGGTGAGGGGGGGACCATTTGCATTTCTAACTGGTTCCAGGTGATGCTGATGCAGAGGGCAGGTAGGTAGGCAGGTAGGCAGGCAGGCAGGCAGGCAGGCAGTCAGGCAGGCAGGCAGTCAGGCAGGCAGGCAGGTAGGCAGGGAGGGCCCCTCGGAACACCAGGCCTGCAGGAGGGACCCGCAGGCCTCACCTTTACCAGTGCAGGGGAAGACCCCAGGCCTGTGTTCCCTTCCGCACCAGGCACAGAGTCCCCTTCCAACAATAAGCTCCGCAGTGGTTGCTAAGGGACTTCAGACTCAGCACCACTCCTCTTGCTGGGCTCTGTTTTGTGTTTCCCACCCGGAGGTCTAAAGTAGATGACCATCCGGAGATCCCCAAGTCTCAGCTAAAAATACCTCATTTGTCACAGGCCAGCTGGCTGCTCAGGTTTCCCAGCTGGAGTGCCTCCCCCAGCCCTGGGGCTGCCCCAGTGGACAGACAATCAGCAGAAAATACCTGGTTAAAAATAGCCCTGGGGAGGCCCCTCAAAGCTCTCAGCCCAGCTGCCCACTAGCGGGGACCAATTCTGGATGTGGGAGGATGGCCTGGCATGGCCAGTTTCATTCCCTAGAAGAGTTAGGGCAAACTGGGGAGACCAGCTCCCTCCATCCCCTGCCCTTTGTGTTTATTCAATTTAAAATCTAGACTTGGTAACTATAGTCCTAATCTGGCGTGGGGTGATTTTCATTCTGCCTTCTTCGGCATAACAATGATGCTGAGCTTTCCGACCTTTCACAATTACACAGAAGCCTGCTGA
>NW_006287459.1:2003119-2019848 GCF_000327345.1 Myotis davidii | reverse complement strand
GCCTTGGTGAGCAAGTGCAGTGGCCCCTAGGAAGGAAGGAAGGAAGTGCCCAGAGGACTGGATGAGCTGACTTGTATGGTCGGGCCTGGGCCACCTTGGGACAACCTCAGCTGGCCTGCTTGATCCCTCCTGACAGCACCTACAGTTCTGTTTGTATTGTTTTAACTTTATTCTATCAGCTGAATGTCAATAAGAGGAACAAAAATGCTCTCTATATTCCCGACTAGCAAGATTCTCCAATCATTTCATGTGAGAAACTCCGAAAATCGGGCAACTGTCTCCCCTCCTTCTTTGAAGAGAGCTTTACAGTTGACATACAATCTTATGTTAGTTTTAGGTGCACAACATGGTAACAAGACATTTATTTAACTTTGGAGGTGCCCCCTGGTAAGTCTAGCACCCACCTGACATCATACAGAGTCATTACAACATTACTGACCATTTTCCCCATGCTGGACTTTACATCCTGTGACCCAGAGAGATGACTTACTCTCCTTAATGAAAGTAAGCAAAACCCATGGGATAAATACTTTAAGAAATACTTTGATTTAGTACTTAAAAATTTTTTTAAACGCAGACTTTTCTTTAAAAATGTTTGTTGTTCTGCCTGGCTGGCATGGCTCAGTGGTTGAGCGTCAACCTATGAACCAGGAGGTCATGGTTTGATTCCTGGGGTCAGGGCATATGCTGGGTTGTGGGCCAATCAATGACTCTCTCTCATCATTGATGTTTCTCTCTCTCTCTCTCCCTTCCTCTCGGAAATAAAAAAGGAAATTAACAAAAAAGAATCAACCAATGAATACATGAATAAGTAGAACAGCAAATTGATATTTTTCTCTCTATTGTGCGCTCTCTCTCCCTCTCCCTCTCCCTCTCCTCTCTTATCTTTCTAAAATAAATTTAAAAAAAAGTTTTCAAGAAGGCTGAAGGATCCAGATCTTGTGATTTTATTCCTCTTTTATGTTATAAGTAAGAAAAGAGTGAAAAAAGGAATAACACCAATTGCTTTCTATAGACTTCAAACCTTTGTTTGCATTTTCTTATTCCTTGCCTGTTGGTGAACAACTGGGTCCTGAATTTGTTCTGTGGGAGCAGCAAGGTGGACTCTCATGGTGCCCAGAAGGGCAGCACAGTGGCCAAGACCCCACAAGTGAGGATGCCCTAGGGTGGAGGGCCAGAGCCTGAGCAGGAGGAAGAAGGGGTGGATGGGTGCGTGAACCAGGGTGGGATGTGAGAGCTCCCTCAAGGTGACCATGGCGCCCTCACAGCAGAGGGTGCTGGGACAGTGAGAGATGTGTTATAGGCTGGGACTGATGGAATAATTGCACATATTAACAATAAGCCAGCTTTCTTACTGTTGGAAAAAAACAGTTAAAGAAAGGTAGAAAACTATATCTAGAACCCTATGATATGGGATTGGAATTGGAGATATGAGTGTAAGTGTATATGTTTCAGCATATAAAGGTAAATACAGAACTGAGGGGGGTAAAGGGGCATAAGAAGTACCAATCTCCAGTTATTAAAAAATAAGTCATGGAGATATTATGTACAGTAGAGGGAAAATAGTCAATATTATCATAGTAACTTTATATGGCGACAAATATTTACTAGACTTATCGTAAGGAATGTAAATATCAAATTACTATCTTATACACCCGGAACTTGTATAATATTGTATGTCAACTATATTTTAGTTTTAAATAAATGTGTGTAAATAGCATGCTCTGTGAGTTCCAAGAAACACCCAGATCTTGGTTTTAAACACCATTTTCTACAAAAAGGAACCAGGCTCCTTAGAGAAATGGTTGATGGCAAGAATGAGTCAAGGAAAGTCCAACGTGAGTCCAACACCTCCTGTTCCAGAAAGCCAGGAACGGCCCAGAGAACTCTGGGTGCATGTTAAAAAGACAGTAGTCAGCTTGAATTGAATCTCACTAGCCAAATGGAGGGCAATTTGACCATCAAAATAAATAATGATAGGAACAGATTATAAGTCATTAGATAAAATAGGAAACCATGCATATGTCAAAAAAATAACTGGAAGTTATTTACATAATTTCAATACCTCACCATAAATTACTTATTGATTACATGGCCAGGGAGAGGAGAACAATCTTACAGGGAGAGCTGGCAGACACTGTCTTTACCATGTGATTAATATGATTATCATTCGTAAAGGAACAAATTGAGAGGATGCAGTGAGAAGAATGTAGTGACACTTTTGTGATATTTCTGCTAAAGGTGTCTGAATTTAATCCTAAATCACAGATAAGGAACATTCTGCAGAATAACTGGCCTGTAATTTACAGAGGGTCAAAGTCATGGAATTTAAAGGAAGACCGAAGGAAACCAAGGACACATGAACATGTGGTCCTAAGTTAGACCCTTTGGTATAAGAGGTATTATTGGGCTTTTAGCAAAACTTGAATGGGTTCTGTGAACTAGATAGTAGCAGTGAATCCATGTAATTTCCTGTGGTTTTGTAGGATAATGTCCTTGTTTGTAGGAAACACCCACTAACAGATTATTTTTCAGAGTGATAGGGCATCTGGTTAGCAATTCACTCGCAAATGGTTCAGATAAAAGGTTCTTTACACTGTACTTCCAACTTTTCTATAAGTATGTGGTTGTTTCAAAATTTTTTTAAAGGGGGAAAAAGTAAATTTCATTTGATAATTTCAAGAGATTTAAAAACATTTTATATTTGTATCTACACTAAGATAAACTTTATTTGTAACCATTGCAACTATTTTTGAAGTTAAATTTATTGGAGTAAAATTGGTTAATAACATTACATAAACTTCAGCTGTACAACTATATAATACATCTGTATATTCTATTCTGTGCTCACCGTCTGAAGCCTGGTCTCCTTCTGTCACCATATATTTAACTCCCCTTACCCTTCTCCTCCCCATGCCCCTACCCCTCTGGTAACCACTATCTGCATCTATGAGTTTGTGTTGTTTTGTTTGTTTGGCAACCTTTTTTTGAAAGCAGTAAATAAGTTAGTGTACTATTAATATACAATTTAGTCTTACATTCCAAAAGGAGAATTTTTTCTAATTTCTTCAATTAAAAACAGGATTATTTTAGTCACTTAATTCACAATCATAATTTTTAACTGTATTTTCTTTGGAAGGGATAAAAGCCAATACATCAAGAATAGGCAATTATTAAACATTTAAAGACATCTTTTTCATTAGTTTAATCTGTCTTAATTTGGATCTAGAGGTTTGCCTTTTCATAAATTAGATACATCCATAATATTACACATATTTTAAAACATTTATCATTTATATGTTTGGTTTTGTCTCAAAATGCAGACAACTTTAGCACTGGTAAGAAACTCAAGAGAATTGACACATGTTATTCTTTGCGAAATACTGTATTATGATTTTTAAAATGTTTTAGTACTTGGGAATACTAACTGTGGAAAGATGTCAAAAACAAAATTAAAAAATATAATGGATGGACCAATGAGGTTTATACTCTCAAAAGCCGTCTTTTCATCAGCAGCTTCTTGTCATTTTAAGAAATGTTATGCACTTCTTAATACTTTGGGCTCCCTAATCATAAATATTAAACATTCAGAACAGTTTATATTGTAAATATGTATTAACATTATAAACACTTGAAACCATCAGTGGAAAGAAGCTGGGAAGGTAAATTATTTAATTATAGCTGAAGTAATTCTAGTAATTCAATTTTGAGTGTTTATAAGAAATATTATTATTTCTTGTCACTGAAGTATTTTCAGCATTAGGCTGCTTCCTGTTGTAGGTTCTAATAAAAGGTTGAAGTCAGTTTTCTATGTTCATTTTGACATTACCACAAATTATTTACCTTGTACTTACCATATAGCACTTAGCACAATAACAATTAAATGACTCTTTGTATAACTATTCTTTCTCCTCTGATAGACTGTTGTTCTGTGAATATTATTTTCAGTATCTGCTTGTCATAGCTGTCCAGTATTGAAGGTGTGCTTCCCTAATTGTTCTTGCATTGGACTGCCTATCTGAAGCTTTAAGGAGCCAACTTTCCAGTAACTTCTCCCATCTTAGCCTCCTTGGGGAAAGTCAATCCATACATTCCTTGAGATCTCACCCTCCTCCTCTGTTCTAACATCTCCCTCTTTCTAATAGCTTCTTTAAGAGTATTAGAAAAAAAGAAAAGAAAAGAGTATTAGACTTTGATGCAACTCTTTACCATTTTGTACCTAGCATAGTGAAATATATGAAGTAGAGTGAAGTATATGATGAATGTTAAGTTTGCTTTTGCTATGGGTATTCACAAAGAAATTGCTGCTCCATCCAAGACATAAAATCCTTACTTGTATGTTTTTTTTACTGCAGGATTCCTTTCAGCAGGTAGGTTCAGTAGGTTAAATGTTTTCAACATCTGTTTATGTTTTACTTTGCATTGAAATGCCTGAAATGGATTATTGTAGAGCATAAAATCCATTTTGTCTTGTATGCAGTCCCTGATTATTTTCAGCTGTAGAAAGTCAATATTTTAGTTCTTGACTCACTTTGCCAATCTGTTTCAATTTTTAAAAGTCACAACATGTCCATTGTTATTGGATCAGTGAATCAATTAGGTCTCTAAGATTTGCACAAATTTAGCAGCTTCCTTAGAGCCACATGAAAAATAGTTTTGGCTTCATTTGGCAATCTATTAGGCTCCTCTGGATTTTGCCATAGCTCCCTTAGAAATGCTGTAACTTATAATCAGGATGTGAAATTTAAAACACTTTTATGAATAAATCTCAACTATTTTAATTTCCGGAGGCATGAATAACCCAACCCTCTTTTTTTCTCCCTGTAGCCTTCATTGTTTCCCTCAAAATATACTGAAAAAAAAAATTACTTCTAAGACTGTCCAATATATGCAGAAAGAATTCTGATATTATATCTGCATGAAAGTAAGTCTTTTATTATGTTAAGACTTATGTCTGCCATAAAATGATAAGGTTGACATGTTTGAGCTTGGGGGCAAAGTCATTTCAAAACAGGGTGCTGGGCCCAGCCAGGGTGGCTCAGTGGTGAGTGTTGAACTATGAACTAGGAGGTTATGGTTCGATTCCCTGTCAGGGCACAGGCCTGGGTTGTAGGCTTCATCCCCAGTAGGGGTCACGTAGAAGGCATCAGATCAATGATTCTCTCTCATCATTGATGTTTCTATCTCTCTCCCTCTCCTTTCCTCTCTGAAATAAATACAAATATAGTTTTTAAAAAGTTAATTGGAAAAAAAAAGTTAATTGGAAAAATCCCCACACAGGATGCCGGGTCCTATTTACCTTGTGTAGGCAGGGAGCTGCCTGTGTTTCTTTCCAAATCATCTGTGACTATCAGAGAAATATGACCTTCCCACCTTGCTCTGAAAAAAACCGGGGTTTACCTTGGAAGGTTCTCCTGTTGCCTCTGAAGACATCTCCTCACTTGAGTAAAGATTATAGCTTTCCACCAGGGAGACAGTCTGTTGAATTGAGCAAACCCCATTTTATGCATGGGAGAGAAATCGGGGCTTAGAGCTTTCTGAACTTGAAACATTGCTAATACTGTTTTTAACTTTTCTTTTGCTTTAACAATTTTATTTATTTACTTTTTTGGGGGTGGATATTTGTGGTCAGAGCAAGACATTTGTTTTCTATCCCGTATGTGCAGATATGGAAATATGGTTAGGATAGGGTGGTGACTTTATAAGGTCTCCTAAATTTCAGTGGTGGAGACAACATTGTTTAAGCTGCCTCCGAAACATTCCAATCTCTTCTCTCATATTTCAGACCTTAGCTAAACAATGCTACCCTCAAATCAGAAACGCTGAAGTGATCCTGAGTATTGGATTCTTATTATCTCGTCTCCTCAAAGGGAGAACATTTTGTCGGCATTTATTCTCCATGTTGAACGCCCATTCTGGGATATGTGCCTATGAAACTCGGGGGACGAATATCTGGGGCTGTTGTTGCGATGTTGATTTTCAAAGGAGAATGTGGGCAGGGTTGGCTTGTGGGCAGGGTGGGCATGCGTTCTGGTGTGAATTGGGTAATTTCATTTTGAGGGAGTGCAGGAGTTATTTGAACTTTGTATGCTTCAATTAAATGCCAGAAAAGGGATGAAAAGACTTACTGAAAACCAGATGCTGTTTCTTCAGCCTCTTGGGACATCAGAAACAAGCAGCACAACAGAAGACATTTGGGTTTGGCAGAGTTCACTCACAGATGAGCTTGGCAGCATTGGTAGAGAGGGAGAATTGTGGAGTATTGATAGATACCTGATTTGAGAAGCGTCTAAATCACTGATCTCTTATTCAATAAATCTACCTTTACTTCATGTAAAGTACTCTTTCACAGTTTATTGAGCACAGAGAGAATAACATCTAGTACTAGAAGATTTTCTTATGCAAGAAGGTAATAGTTGGCTCATTTTTGCTCGGGGGGCAAAACAATTCAGATCTCATTTTGGATTGATGGTTTGGGTAAGACAAAGTTCTGAGGTAAATATTTCTTAGAAAGTGTACTAGTAGTCTTAGAGTCTGCAGTTTTTCAGGACTATGAGGGCATTAACCTGTGACAGTGTAATATCCCCCCAGAGTTTAGAGGGAGCTTTTGTGTCCTGTTCAGGCCACACCTATCGGAGTGACCTTGTCATCCTTGGAGGCTGTTCTCTGCACTTTGAAACAGCCACGTGTGAATACGTTTGCGGTTTATTACCTTTCTGACTAGAGAACTAAACCCCAAACCAATACATAATGTTAATTGTGGATGCATTTTTATTTTTAATTGTTTTTAACATTGTAAGCAACTCTTGTTGTAGGACAGATGGCCATGGAATTCTGCCATAATTTTGAATACACTTCCATCCATTAAAATGCACATTCTCATTTTGTTTTAAGAATATTTTGATACTTTGACTTGGTCAAATCATAAACTTCAAAGCAGTAAAGAGAGTTTTACTATATCCACTAGATCGATGTATGAATTAGGACACCCTTTGGGTAGCAATATTTGTGCACCTCAAATTAACAGACTGTTGATTAAGCATCCTATGTTGGCTCAGACTACATAATTGTATTTTAAGAATATAATCATTTTGGTATTTTATAAATTCCATAGTCTAATATCACATTTTGAAGGTAGAATTATTAGATTTCAAAATACTCTGTTAACCAGTAACAGTTTGTACACTACTTCAAGTTTTCCTGATCTTTGGTTGTAATTTAAACAAATCTTCGTTGAAATGAAAACATCAGCTTATCTCTTTGTTTGATGCTGTACCTTAAGAATAGCAAGGTGATGTTAACCTCCTTGTAGACCATATCTTTAGGTGAATATTATCACTTACAGAGCTATTGTAGGTCAAGGGTGGCACCTGCTTAGCAAAACTTTGAAATAGGGAATAGATTATTTTTTGTTTTTGTTGTTAATTAGGTTTTTGATATGTTAAATGTGAACTTGAATCTCCTTTCTATTTCAATCTTTACTATGGAAAATTATGTTTCTTTTACTACCTATAGTCTACTAAGCAGAATGATATCCATATCTTTGAAAAATAATGATCAGGGCCAATACTTGCATTCCATCCTCAGGGCAAAAGATTCTAACTTATAGACATTGTAGGAGATTACACATGTTCCAGAAGTCTGCCACCAATGGATTTCATGTAACTCATCTACATCCCTTCCTTTGATGGCATTGTATAAATACAGATGTAACCTGCCAGTCTCCAGAGCATTATCTCAATTCGTTGAGGTTCTGCGTCCCGGCATTTGTCGACAGTTTGGCTCAAATAAACTCACAAAAATTCTTTACAGGTTTGAATGTTTTTATGTTAACATTACGAAGCAAACAATAAAAAGTAAGGTTGGTGGAAAGGCTGGCAATATCTGGACTAGGTCATCTTGCAGTCCCTTTAGAGACCCCACATTTTCTATGTACTTCAGCAATCTCCTATCTGGTTTCCCCATAGCCTCACATGCCCCCTTCCAATCTCTAGCTGCAACCCAGGTGTTCTTTTCAAAATGCTCATTTGGATATGTCACCTTAGGCTTAAAACCCTCCAGGGACTTAAGAGACAAAGACCAATAGCCTTAACGTAGCATAGAAGACAAACTTCAATGTGCATGTGAGTCACGTGGGGCCTGAGGCTCCGCAATCCTTACCAGCTACTAGGGATACTGATGCTGGTAGTCTGAGGACCGCCCTTTGAGGAGCAGGATCTGGAGATCTGTCTAAGCCTGCCCTGCCGGTACCAGACTCCCACTGCTTTGCATGCCTGCCACCTGGCTCTTTCCAGCTCCTGATAAGTACTCTCTGCCTGGGAGGACCTCCCTCCAACTCCCAACCTCCTGAAGTCATGCCCTTTTTAACAACTCACAACCTGCTGAAGTCATGCCCAATAACAAGGGTTGGAGAGGTTGTAGAAAAAAGGGAAGCCTCATTGACTGCTGGTGGGAACGTAGACTGGTACAACCACTATAGAAAGCAGTCTGGCAATATTCCTTTTGCTGTCATCCTAGCTGCATAAAGCAGGGTTCTTGGTGGTTGCCGTGTAAAAAGCCATCCCATGTAAAAATCCATGTGGAACAGGGGGTGGTTTCCAATTTGATTCCTATGTTTGAGGGGTTGTGCAGAGCCCAACAGATGCACACATCCCATTAGTAAGTAATCGTGGTTAAGAATGACATGCAAATATTTTTAAATTTTAATTTATGTGTCGTATTTTTTCACCTGGCTACTAAGTTTTTAGGATACAAATATTTATAAAATTGTTGAACTAAACTACCTAATAAATGGAACTGTTAGTCATTTCTTGCTTTTTTGTTTGTTTTAAATATGGAACACTTCACAAATTTGCAGGTCATCCTTGCACAGGGGCCATGCTAATCCTCTCTGTATCGTTCCACTTTTAGTATATGTGCTGCCGAAGCGAGCACATTAGTCATTTTTTTTTTTAAAAAAATGTCCTTATTGATGTTAGAGAGAGGGGAAGGGAGAGGGAGAGAGAGAAACATTGAGCCTGCAATGGAGGCATTGTGCCCTGACCTGGAATCAAACCGGCGACCTCTTACTGAACCTACTGAGCCACAGGGGCCAGAACCTGTTGGGCATTTCTTTTGATCTGGGACTACTGAAACTATTACCTGGATGCAGAGAGTGCTGTGTACCAATTATGTCTGGGGGTCTCTCAGGGGGTCAATAGAGTTACAAGGCTACTTATTTTCATGTTAGCATAGGTGGTATTTTTAAAATGTCTGTAATAAAATCCACAATTTACTTTTTGAAACATAATTTTCTGACTAACTTCGAAGCTCATAATGGTGAAAGTGAGAATGGAATTGAACTAAGAGTGGTTTTTTTTCTGAGCAACATGCAAGGGTGGTTTCTTTCCAAGGTTCTTGTCCAGGTGTATTCGAAGAATGAAGCCACAGACAAAAGGTGGTAGATGAAAAGGTGGAAATTTATTGGAAACTAGTACCGACTTAGAGGGTAGCCCACTAAGCTCCTTTTCCTTAGGTTTATAAAGGCTGCAGGTCTTTGTTTCTTGGTGCTGGCTTCCAATTGGTAGAATATCATCTTCAAAGTGTAAACCCCTCGTGGTGCCCCCTCTCTTGCTCCCCCATCAATGGTAGAATTCTCTGTCTCCTGTGAAAACCTGTTTTCCTCTTTCTCCCCATACCCTGTGGCTTCTCCCTATCTTCTGTGAACGGATATCTTCCTCTCCCCTTATCCCGTGGCACCTTTTGTTCTCTGCGAATGTATGCCTTTTGGCAGCTCCAAGCCCCCAACCAACTATGCCTTTCTCCCCCAAGGGTCACCTAATTCCTAAAGCTCCCTAAACCTGCCAATTTTACCCCTAAAACTCCTTTCAGTAGTCCCATAAAAAATGATTTTATTATATTTTAATATATTTTCCCTGAAAGGAAAAGATTTTTACTTTTCTACCAAATACATTTTCTTCTCCAACTGTTTTTGGATGATTCAGAAATAGTCTTTGTAAGGTGTATATTATTTTTTAAAAAGAGGCAGTATTTGTATAATTATGTACAGAGTAATTTTTGTTCAGGTGCTTTAATCCACTCATTTATTCAGCAGGTAATAATCCATTCCTGACTGTGTTCAGGTGCTGTTCTAGATGCTGGGCTACCCTCATGAGAAAAGGGTAATATTTATACATATAGAGAGATACAGCTGTGTTCGTATTACTTATGCTGTGATTATGTTTTTACAGGGGCAGGAGTAAATTTGTACTTTCTAATCTTATAAGTATTGTTGGTTGTTATAGTTTATAGTCCATGTTGCAGTAGTTTTAGTTTGAGTGGCCCTGAAACTCGTGTTTCCTTTTTGTTCTACTGATGGAACACATATAGTCTTGATAAAATTTGTATTTTATTTTGAAGATTATTTTATGTTTGAACCTTTGTGAAGCAACCATGTTTTACAACAAAAATTAGGCAGTTTTGTCTGCCAGTTGCTACCTAAAAAGTGATATCAGGTTTCATTATGGGCCCTAATGAAGATTTACAAAGGTCTGGAGCTACGAGGAAAGGTCTATGTTTGCTATTTAAAAATGTACCAGTAAGTCACATGTGTAGGGCTGGCGACTGATGCCATGTGTGTGGGTGACATTGTGGGTGCCGGGGTTGTTCCGGCATCTAGAAGGGTTCAGCAATCTGGAGAAGGGCTGTGTGTAACTTAAATAAGAGTCCAGAGACAAAGCATAATTTTGAAAGGCATTTGGGAGTCAGAGGAGCCTAGCTAAAGAAACTAAGATCTCCTCATCTCAGGACCCCTTGCTTTTTATTAACGCAGTGTGTCCTAAGGCAAGGTGGAGATATACACTTCAAAGGGTCAGGTTTCCTATACAGAGTCCATTGTCAGATTGGAAGAATTTGTCTATGGCTGTCCAGGTGTTTGGACAGTAGGAGGCAATAACATGCAGATTAAGATGCCCTGAACTGTCTGGCAGCAAACAATCATCCTTTTTTAGGTTTGGGGAAATGCCCTTGCCACTCCAGATGATTCAGCCCTTGCTGACATGCTGGAATTGGCTTCCGGCATGTGGGGAGAAAGTGGGTGTGAGATAAGAGCTTACAGAAAGAGGAGGAATGGCCAGAGAAGAAGAAAGAGAAGTCTGAGGAGGAGAGTGCTTGACGCAGATGGGCGTGGCTAACTGAGAATCTCTCAGATGACTCTGAGATGTCATTACAATGAGGTCTGGGAAATGTCACTTGGATGTTGCAACATGGAGGTCGTGGGGAACCACAGCAAAAGCAGTTTTGGTACAATTGACAGAAGTGGGTGCCAAATTGCAGTGGCCACAAGAGTAAACAGCAAGTGAGGAAATTTGGACAATAAATGTTAATTCTTTGAGCATTTTAGATGACAAAGAAGGAGAGAGGTGGTGACTGAAATGGGATATAGGCTTGAGGACGGATTAACAAAAACAAAAAACAGCTGGAAGAGACCTGAGCATGGTAAATAGTGGATGGCAGTGTTACAGGAGAGAGATGCTGTTAAGCACTAGGCACTGGAAATACATGGCTTAACTTGAAAGGAAGTTTGGGACTCAAGAGAGATTCAAGAGGCAGTTACACAGAGGTTGTAGTTCAAGCTCTGGAACTGCCAGAGGAGAACATGCAGGAGAGTCCGAAGTCCAAGAGAGAACCGCCAGAAACACCTTCATCAAGGGAATAACTCAAGTTACTGAGTTATTCAAGTCACTTTTAATTCCATCTCAGACCCTGTTGAAAAAGTCACTCACTGCATGAAGCTAGCCATTTGCAATAAACGAGTTTCCAGACATCGTTTCTGGCAAGGGATTGAACTAAGCAAAGTTTAAAGTCTTTGAAGACGAGAACTTTATGTGAACCATCACTATGGCACCTCATCATCCGCTCACAAGTGGACAGGCTGCAGGGTTGATGTCCGAAGGGATCACAAGTGTTCAACTGGACAACCGGGCAGGCTCTTTTATTGTTCAACTTGTCACTAAACACGTGGCCAGTAATATTAAAACTTGCTGAAGTATTAATGGCCGAAAACTTATTTTACCCAGATTCACGCAGATTTGGGTTAGGACTAATGAGCCTAACAACAATGAAGTCTGGAGAATGTCTTGTCTACACCCACTCACCAATGTCTTATACACTATACTAGGCAGTCTTTGCTTATAACTCTGGGCCAACGTGAGTTTTCGCCATAGTTATTTATGGCCCTTTGGAATAATACTGAATTGGCAAATGTGTTTTAAAAAAAAATCAAGATGCAGTATCATTAAAAGTTCATGCACTTCTGAAAAACATTTCAGAAATATTGACTTACTCTTCCCTGAATGTGGTTGTACTGTTATTTGTTAATTTATTAGCATGATTTGGTGTCTAAACCTCATTTCATGTCCTAAAGGACACACAGCAAAATCTTTTAGGAATGCTGCTGCTTTGATTGGATGGTGGCTGTGCTCTGCAATTTCATGCCATGTACTGAGTTGCTTTGTAATATTAAAGCCATGTTCCATATTTCTCTCTTTTTTTTACTAGAATTATCACCTTTATTTTATAAATATATATTATTTATATATTTCAGAGAGGAAGGGAGAGGGAGAGAGAGAAACCTCAATGATGAAAGAGAATCATTGATTGGCTGCCTCCTGTATGCCCCCTATTGGGGATCAAGCCTGCATCCTGGGCATGTGCAATCAATTGGAATCGAACCCAGGACCCTTCAGTCCACAGACCAACACTCTATTCCCTGAGCCAAACCAGCACGGGCTCATATTTCTCTTTTGCTTTAGGTCTTGGGGGCTGAGGAAGATGCCGTGGGTGATGGCTGCTCTCAGCAGCTGACGACTGCTAACGTTCTCCGCTTCCTACTGCTGGTCCTGGTTCCATGTATCTGCGCTCTCATTGTCCTGCTGGTCATCCTGCTTTCCTTTGTTGGTGAGTGCTATCATTATTAAAGAAAAATGAAGTCAAAATTAAAATTAGCATGATTTAGAAGAGTGATTTCTACTTAGTACTTATAGAACCTAAAATATCAACTCAATAAGAGGGTTGGCTGTTGACTAACTTAGGTAAACCTGCAGTTTTAGCCACTATAATCACTCTCCTAGTTATTATTAATACTAGAGACCCGGTGCATGAAATTCGTGCACAGGAGCGGGGGTTGGGGGGTGTCCCTCAGCCCAGCCTGCACCCTCTTCAATCTGGGACCCCTCAGGGGATGTCCGACTGTCGGTTTAAACCGGCAGTCAGACATCCCTTTCAATCTGGGACTGCTGGCTCCCAACTGCTTGCCTGCCTGCCTGATCATGCCCTAACCACTCCCTTGCCAGCCTGATCGACACCTAACTGCTCTCCTGCTGGCCTGGTCGCCTCAAACTGCCCTCCCCTGCCAGCCTGGTCACCCTCAACTGCCCTTCCCTGCAGGCCTGGTTGCCCCTAACTGCCCTCCCCTGCAGGCCTGGTCCCCCTCAACTTCCCTTCCCTGCCAGCCCAGTAACCCCTAACTTCACTCCCCTGCCAGCCTGGTTGCCCCTAACTGTCATCCCTGCAGGCCTGGTTGCCCCTAACTGCCCTCCCCTGTCAGTCTGGTCACCCCTTACTCCCCTACCCTGCAGGCCTGGTCTCTCCAACTGCCCTCCCCTGCTGGCCATCTTATGGCAGCCATCTTGTGACCACATGGTTGTGACCATCTTTTGACCACATGGGGGCAGCCATCTTGTGTGAGAGCATGGCAGTCAATTTGCATATTACCACTTTATTATATAGGATTAATTAATGGATTAATTAATTCAATACATTTAAGGAGTGATTACTAGGTAGCAGAAACTTTGAAAGTCCCTGAGAACTCAAGGATGTTTAAATTAGTCCTTCTTTCTCAGGAACTCACAGTTGAGAGGAAGAAATGATTGTCACACAAGGCAACACACATTGATGATAAAGGTATATACAAGGTGCTTTGGGAACAGTCACCAGGCTTCATGGGGCATTAACATTTTAACTTTTGGAATAAAAATAGAAATTCAGGTTAGAAGGCAGTAGTACATGGGTCACATTTGGCTGAGAAAAAAGCCAGGGTAAAAGTATAACCCATGAAAGATGCTGATGGACTTGGGAAATGGGACATTTTGGTAGGAAATGCAGCTAGGTTGATGGATAAAGTGCAAATGACACAAAATCTTACATGCCGTCCTAAGGGATATGGGCTTTAGCACCTAGGTCATTGGTTTTCAAAATCTATTCCATAGAACCAAGGTTCTGAGAAAAAGACTCAAGGATTACACAATTATTTGCTTTAAATTTCTATTTAAAAAATTGAACTCAAATGTACCCTCAAACTCAATGTTACATATCAATTTTTAACAAAGCAGAGACCAGCGAAGTAATTTGTGCTGACGGATTTACTCATTTGTATTTAGATCTTGCTATCTCTCTTTAAATGAACAATATACTAAGTTTAAAAGGTGAGTTATTGGGAAAAAAACACACACAAAACAACTCAAAATCTTGCCATTGATAGATACTTATTGCTATGAATCAATTTATTTGAACATGTGCAATCAAATAAAGTACAGAAATAAATAGCAAGATGATGCAGATCTAGTTGCACTACCAATGGTTTTAAAATATCTTATTTCACCCAAACTATCTATTATTTTTGTTGCTCAATTTATAAGTTATACATTTAGAATTTACACTGAGTGGCCAGATTATTATAATAGGCCAGATTATTATGACCACTCCATCAGTACTTCGTTGGACCACCTTTTGCCTTCAATACTATGGTGATTCTTCTTGGCGTTGACTCCATGAGATGTTGAAAGGTGATGTGAGGAATCTGACACCATGCCTGATGAATAGCACTGTCCGGATCTGTGAGATTTGATGGTTAATGGCTGCCTTATGGCTCTTTTAACTTGGTCCCACAAATGCTCAATTGGATTGAGATCTGGTGATTGTGGGGGCCACCTAAGCAAGGTAAAGTCTCCCTCATGTTCTTGAAAGCACTCCTGCACAATACGAGCACTGTGGCATGGCGCATTGTCTTGTTGGAAGAAGCCATCTCCATTGGAATATGCCATCAACATGATAGGATGAACTTGATCAGCAACGATACTTAGGTATGTTGTGCTATGCAGACGTTTATAATGATCTGGCCCTCTAGCAACTTCAGCGCAAAATTATAGCTAATTTGCCTACAAATGTCAGGTGGTCATAATAATCTGGCCACTCAGTGTATAAGGTAAATTAATCTCAATAAAATACAGCTTATGTCTATGCTGTGGGTATTAGACTCTGAGCGGAGGAAGGATGTTATTAAAACAGTGCTTAAGTGGGTTATTATTTATTTATTTAAATAATGTTTTACAGCTTCTTTGAAATATAATCCACATACTATTCAATAGCTTTTAGTGTATTCACAGATAAATGCATGTCACCATAGTCAATTTGGGAATATTCGCATTATCTCAGAAAGGAAATCTATGCCCTATAGTTGCCATTGTCTGTTCTCTCCATCCCCTCCTTCTTCCCCTCTGCCCAGCACTAAGTACCAGTAATTGACTTCCTGTCTCTACAGATCTCCCTGCCCTGGACATTTCATATGACCATATGTGGTTTTTGTGACTGGCTTCTTTTGCTTGGCATAACACTTTTAAGGCTCATCCATGTTGTAGCATATATTAGTACTTCATTCCTTTTTATGGCCAAATAATATTTCATTAGGTACATATGCCACAGTCTATTTACCTATTTAACAATTGATGGACATTTGAGTTGTATCTATCTTTTAGCTATTTTGAATTACGTTGCTGTGAACAGTCATGTACAAGTTTTTGTATGGACACATGTTTCATTTGTCTTAGGTTTATACCTGGTAGTAGAATTTTTTTTTTCCCATTTCTGTACGGGATTAGGAGGTACACCAATTTTTAACCACTTAAATTAAATTTTTAAAAAAATATATTTTATTGATTTTTTACAGAGAGGAAGTGAGAGATATAGAAAGTTAGAAACATCGATGAGAGAGAAGCATCGATCAGCCGCCTCCTGCACATCTCCTACTGGGGATGTGCCCGCAACCCAGGTACATGCCCCTGACCGGAATCGAACCTGGGACCTCTCAGTCCGCAAGCCGACGCTCTGTCCACTGAGCCAAACCGGTTTCGGCTTAAATTAAATTTTTTTAAAAAAATTACTGTTGATGTACAATATTATATTAGCTTCAAGTTAGTTGTAATTCTGATGTGGTCATGGGAAGATGCCAGTACCATGATTTCCTACTCCTCCATCTTGAGTGGAAGAAATTAAAATCTGTAACCATTTTTTTTTTTTAAATTAATTCTCACCTGAGGACTTTCCATTGATTTTGTAGAGAGAGTGGGAGGGACGGGGGCGGGGGGGGGAGAGAAAGAGAGAGAGAGAGAGAAAAGAGAGAGGAGAGAGAGAAAGAGAGAGAGAGATGTGAGAGAGACACACCAATTGGTTGCCTCCCACACACACCCTGGTGCAAGGCCAGGGAACAAACCTGCAACACAGGTACCGTATTTGCCGGCGTATAAGATGACTGGGCGTATAAGACGACCCCCTAACATTTCCACTCAAAATACAGAGTTTGTTATATACTCGCCGTATAAGACTACCCCCTCTTCCGCACACCTTCCACACACCAAATAAAAGGTAAAACCATATCAGATTTGATTTTAACATTTTAATTTATATTCAAATGTTT
>NW_006287459.1:2002095-2002614 GCF_000327345.1 Myotis davidii | reverse complement strand
AAAATCGCATAACAGCCGAGCATACACCCAGCAGCGCTGCTGATGCCTGAACGGTATGTGGAATGAAGTGGGCGGGCATCGGGAGGCCACTATGGCACGGGGCAAGCACTATGGGCAGTCTATCTGAAGTGTACCTGGCGTATAAGACGACCCCCCACTTGGAGGCATATTTTTCAGGGCCAAAAAATCGTCTTATACGCCAGCTAATACGGTATGTGTCCTAGACTGGGAATCGAACTCATAACCTTTGGGTGTGAGGGTGATGCTCTTATCATGGAGCAACACCGGCCAGGACACTGTAACCATTTTTAAGTGCTATTTTGGCCTTTAAATACTCTTTAGAAAGTAGAAGTTTTTCAAACATCTTCAAAAGTATTCGTTTTGTAGTTCTGCATCAGTTGGTTTGATACAGATATATTGAAGTATCTGTCCAAATAAACATTTTCTATTTTATAACTGATATGCTTGTTGTAGTGAGCAATAAAATCACTTTATATCTTTTTTTTTTTAAAAAAACCC
>NW_006287459.1:1997947-2000533 GCF_000327345.1 Myotis davidii | reverse complement strand
TCCAAGATGACCAGGCCAGCAGGGGAGGGCAGTTAGAGGTGACCAAGCAGGCAGGGGAAAGCAGTTGGGGTGACTAGGCCAGCAGGGTAGGGCAGTTATGGGGGACCAGGCAGGCAGGCAGGTGAGTGGTTAGGAGCCAGCAATTCTGGATTGCAAAAGGGATGTAGCCAGTGAACCATCCCCTGAAGGGTTCCAGAATGGAGAGGGTGCAGACCTGGCTGAGGAAACCCCCCCCCCACCCCCCATGCATGAATTTTATGCACCGGGCCTCTAGTTTTTTATAAGAAGTAAACTGGCAGCAGGTTGTACTGTCATTACATGTCTAGAATCAGCTTATGCCATGGAGCACTTTATCAGACATTGAACTAATACCCTAAATTAAAGTAATTAAATGTATTTGCAATTAAAATAAAACTTATTTTGAGAAGCATGCATATAACAGAAGTACAATAGCAGATATAATTTGATACTATTCATTCCTTTAACAAACATTTATTGAGTGCCTGTTATGTGCAAGTCAGTGGGCTACAGGCATTGGGTGCACCTGGAATAAAGCCTATTCTTACAGACTCCATGGGGAGTGAGGGAGGAAGGCATTACAAACAAAAGTCATGCAATCAATTAATTACAACAGAGGTAACTCCTATGTGGGAAGAGATAGTTACTATGAGAGCTTATGACAAGGGACTGAACCCAATCAGGTGAGGGAGCCTTCCTTGAGTGAGTGGCCCTTTCAACATAAACTCCATGAAGATGAAGTAAGGGAGTGACATGATTGACCTGATTGGGGCTTTTAAAAGGTGCCTTTGTTCCAGTCCCCCAACCCCCTCCCCAAAGAGACTTTTTTTTTTTTAAAAAAACCCTCATTAAATTCTGCTTACTTTTAAAAACATTCTGTTTGGTTTGAGTTTACAACTCCCTGCTCTTTCAAAGTTTTGTAGCTATTTCTAGGTCCACAAAGGTTGCTAAGGGATGCTGGAATGCCAGTTGTGCATCAAAGAGCTATAGCTTAAAAAGTCAAAGAGATAATAGTGAGAGGATTATCGATTAGGAAAAGGTAATAAAAGCCCTATGCTAACAAACACAGATGCTCTATGTGTATTTAATTTTGTCTGTTTGGGCTTCTGTCATGCATAAAGTCAAGATGGTAATAAAACAACTTCTGAAGATAAAAGAGTTGGACTTTATGAGAAATTATTTCAGCAATAGGCTATAGAAGAAAGCAGTACAAATAGTTCCTCACCTCAACCCCTAAACTGGAGTTGGAGCTACACATGCTTAGTTTAGTTTGGTATTTCTAAGATCGGCAGATAGTCTGAGCAGCCCGTATGATTCCCAAAGATTTGGATTTTAAAATAAGGTCTTTGAAAGGAAAATTAAAGAGTGAGAAAGCTACAATATTATACCTAGTTTTTTATTTATTAAGTTACAGTCTAATACTGAAGGGCCATGTGACATGGAGAAAGAGCTTAAAATTTGACAGGAAAAGGTCTGAGTTAGCATCTTACTCTCTCCCATTTACTGGATGTGTGACTTTAGGTGCCATACTTTACCTTCTCTGTGAAATGGGGACTATAATCCTTATTTGTTTCACAGAACTGTTATGGAAGTCAAATAAGATAATTGTCAGTGTTTTTATAAGTGACAAAATTCATAATGAAAGTATTCGTTTTTGCTTATAAACATTATTAAATCAGGTAATTATTTTAATGAATAGTTTTATTTTACTTAAAATGAACTCAAATGTGTTTATCTTATAACTCTACCCATAAGAATTAAAACCTTTGATCCTGGCCTGTGTGACTCAGTGGTTAGAGCATTGGCCTGAGCACCAAAGGGTCACAGGTTTGATTCCCAGTCAAAGGCATGCACCTGGATTGTAGGTTTGATCCCTGGCTTGGTCAGGGCACATTCAGGAGGTAACCAATTGATGTTTCTCTCTCACATCAATGTTTCTCTCTCACTCTCTCTCCCCCCAGCCCCCTCTTCTTCCCTCCTTCCCTCATTTCTACTCTCTGAAAAGCAATGGAAAAGCTATCCGCTGGTGAGAAATAATAATAATAATAATAATAATAATAATACCTTTGTACTATTACTATGACCCATTGCCATAGTAATCTTATAATCTACAACCCCCTGACCCCATAAACCAAGCCATTGCCAGAGTATATTTTAATTGCCAATAAAGTAGCTAGAAAGGATAAAGTTGACTGATTATTGGGTTTGCAATGTAATGACATTTATGCTGAGACCCGAGAGTTACTTTCAGAGGTTAATTCATCTATAATAATAAAAGCATAATATGCAAATAGATCTAACGACTGAACAGCAGAACGACCATCTGGAGGACCTTCCAGATGACCTCCGGACGACCACGCTATGACACCCACTAGTGCCAGGCCAGCCAAGGCGGGTGCGATGCAATTGGCCGGGTGGGCCTCTCCATTGCCCCATGATTGCCCCACAGAGGGAGGCCAGGCCACACTTTGTGGGGTGATTGATGGGGGGGCTCCGTGATTGATCACCCCAAAGAGGGAGGCCCAGGCCACCCAGCCGGCAGCCACAGAAGGAGGCCCCGCAGCCTTG
>NW_006287459.1:1969368-1997691 GCF_000327345.1 Myotis davidii | reverse complement strand
CCTGAGGGCTCCCAGACTGTGAGAGGGGGCAGGCTGGGCTGAGGGACTCCCCCCCGCCCCCAATGCATGAATTTTATGCACCGGGCCTCTAGTTTTTTATAAGAAGTAAACTGGCAGCAGGTTGTACTGTCATTACATGTCTAGAATCAGCTTATGCCATGGAGCACTTTATCAGACATTGAACTAATACCCTAAATTTTGATCACCCCAAAGAGGGAGGCCCAGGCCACCCAGCCGGCAGCCACAGAAGGAGGCCCAGGCTACTTGGCTGGTAGCACTATGGCGGGTGGGTGGGGCCTCCCTCTGCAGGGCAATCCATCTGGGGACCCCACTTGAGAAGCATGCATATAACAGAAGTACAATAGCAGATATAATTTGATACTATTCATTCCTTTAACAAACATTTATTGAGTGCCTGTTATGTGCAAGTCAGTGGGCTACAGGCATTGGGTGCACCTGGAATAAAGCCTATTCTTACAGACTCCATGGGGAGTGAGGGAGGAAGGCATTACAAACAAAAGTCATGCAATCAATTAATTACAACAGAGGTAACTCCTATGTGGGAAGAGATAGTTACTATGAGAGCTTATGACAAGGGACTGAACCCAATCAGGTGAGGGAGCCTTCCTTGAGTGAGTGGCCCTTTCAACATAAACTCCATGAAGATGAAGTAAGGGAGTGACATGATTGACCTGGTTGGGGCTTTTAAAAGGTGCCTTTGTTCCAGTCCCCCAACCCCCTCCCCAAAGAGATGAAGGGATTAAGAAGCACAAATTGGAAGTTACAAAACAGTCACAGGGATGTAGAGTACAGCATAGGGAATACAGTCAATAACACTGTGATAACTGTGTATGGTGTCAGGTGGGTACTGGAAAGACCAGCAGAACACTATGTAAAGTATATGATTGTCTAACCCCTATGCTGTACAACCAAAACCAATCTATACTAATAAAAGGGTAATATGCTAATTAGACCAGGTTGACTAGACATCTTTTGGTCATCCGGTCCTTCCGGACAAAGCCATGGTGGCAGAGGCCGAGGCAGAGGTGGTTAGGGGCAATCAGGCTGGCAGGGGAGCAGTTAGGGGTGATCAGGCCAGCAGGGGAGAGCAGTTAGGGGCAATCAGGAGGGCAGGCAGAGGCAGTTAGGGGTGATCAGGCAGGCAGGCAGGTGAGTGGTTAGCAGCTAGTGGTCCCGGATTGTGAGAGGGATGTCCAAATGCAGGTTTAGGCCTGAACCCTGTGGGATTGGGCCTAAACCAGCAGTCAGACAGGCCCCCTAGGGGTCCTGAATTGGAGAGGGTGCAGGCTGGGCTGAGGGGATTCCCTCCCCGCCCCCCGCACAAATTTTGTGCACCGGGCCTCTAGTACAACATAATATTGAAAGTAAACTGTCTTGAAAAATAAAAATTAAAGTTAAAAAGGGTGTCTTTGACAGCTGTGTGGAGAAAGGGTGGGAATGAGTAGAGTGTGTGGCAGGGGAAACATTGGGGGCTTATTACAAGAGTCTTAGAAATGTGGTGCTTGGGGGATGGTCTGCACAGAATTTGCAAACTATTGTTCATTCCATTTAATTTCACCAAAGTTATGGTCCAAAACATCTCATTCAAATGCTCTTAACCCCCCCGCCCCCCAAAAACCAGGCTTCAGAAAAATTGGTTTTAAAGGCTCTTCTACTCATTCACATTGAAAATAAATTTTCTTTGTTTTAGTTATAAATTTATGAAGAATGGCCTAATGTCACCTTCCTAGTTTTTTTAATGCTACGAAAAGTCTATATGTGGCCTGTTAATTGTTTATTTTTGTCTTTAAATGAAGAAAACAGAAACATTATAATGGAGAGTATAGGAAATATGGTAAACAGTACATTTTCTTTGAACTCAAGAGAAATTGTCCTCTACAAAAGTGACTTTTCTCTTTGAAAATGCCAGATGGGATGGAGATCATTGAATTAAAATATAGTTTAGCTCTTAGAAGGTTTTTGAGCAGCTTGTGGCTTTTTATAAGGATTTGGAATTATAAAGATCTTAATTTCCTAGCTTACAATGTATTTTGAAAAGCACCTTAAAATGGAAAACCTCCCAGATCTTTATTTCTCTACACACAAAATTTAAGACGCTCTATGATCCTTTATGACCTGACTCCTCATTCCTTATTTAAATCTACAAATTCCTTTTAATAATCCTGGCCCTTCTGGTACAGATTCATCAACACAGACTTCTCAAACTTGAGAATATATATATATATTTTTTTTAACTACTACGACCTGGGGTTATACTTAAAATCTAAAGCTTTTGAAATGGTAGCCAAAGAACTTGTACTCAAAATGTGGTCCATGGACTAGTAGCACCAGCACCACTTGGGAGTCTGTGAAATGCAGAATCAAATCTTGGGCCCCACCCACCCCTGCTGAATTGGCATTCTAACAAGACCCACAGGTGATTTCTGCATGTTCATCCAGTCTTAACCTACTGCAATCTGACCTTCCTCTCTTTGGCAACTCTGTCCTTACCAAAGCCCCAATGTCTTTTTATCCAATGTGCTGCATTTGAAACCAGTGTGAACAAGACTTTACAATGAAGGTCCTTATGCTTTCTTTCTGTGTTTGTTTACATCAAGTCAGACTGAGCATGCTCACTGTTAGTTGGTGCTAGGAATACTTTCTCCATTCAGGTGTGACATGCAGATATGGTCTGACTCAGTCTTTACTACTGCTTTTTCTTGAAATGCTCTTCTGCTTGACCTGCAGATGATCACTTCTGATTTTCCTTTCATCTCTGTTCTTTCTCCACCTCCTTAAGCTCATCTTTCTCTGTTCTTTCTCCATCTCCTTAAGCTCATCTTTCTCTACTTATCCAATAATGTTAAGGTATCTGTCCTAAGGGCCATTCTCACTTTCCACCCATGCCTCTCTTGGCAATGTCATCCATGCCCCCGACTTCCTTCATCATTCATACTCAACAAGTATTATTGAGACCTACCCTGGTGCCAAGCATCCTGCTGAGGGCTTGAGATGCAGACGTGCATAAAAAACCTTCTACCTTCAAGGAGACAAGAAAACAGACAGCTCCACTTGCATGTATATGTGATCTCAGCAGTGTGTCTCTGGGAACACAAAGACACTTATGTGTGAAAGAGTCTGGCAGGGCTTTCTGGAGGAAATGTTTGGATTGCTCTCAATTTAGACTTTTCTCCTGGAATGTTTCACAGGCATTTTATACTCAAAGCACCTGTAGCAGGGACAATAACAAAGGTAAGACCCTACAAATTCTATTTTTCATTCTCTATTATCTATTGTGACAGTCAGGGTAGGCTATCCTATACTGTATAAAAAAAATCCTAGTGGCTTAAAACAATGAAGGTTAATTTTACGCTCATGCTACATGTCCTTTGCAAGATGGCGGTGGGGCGGGGGTGAGGGATGTGCTTTGCTCATTGAGGTCAGGGAGTAAATTGATGAACAAGCCTACATCTTGAACCTTTGTGGTTATTGTGCCAGAGAGAAAGATAAAGGGCACTGGAGGCTCATTCTTTTTTAAAGTAGATTATTATTATTATTATTAGCTACAGTCAGCATGGTGTACATTAGATCCCAAGAGCTCATAACTGAAAGTTTGTATCCTTTGACCAACATCAAAGATGTGAGAGAGAAGAGAATGAAGCCAGAGAATGTAACCCAAGCATGTGTCCTAGTACAATGGGAGAGAATTGGAAATGTTTGATGAGCAGCACTAATGACCTCCACCTCTATCATATTTGGGGGTACCTTCATTTATCCAGTAATTCAAACCTGAAACCGGAAGGGACCTCTCACTCTTTCACTTATGTTCTCACAGTTCTGCCTTGGAAAGCTTTCTCCCAATTGTTCCCTTTATTCTCATTGCTTTTGTCTTGGGTCGGGCCTTACTCTTCTCTCACTTGGACTATTGCAGTAGCCTTCTCACTGTCCTCTAGCCTTACTCCTTTTAGGCATCAGCTTGCTGCTAGAGTGTTCATTCTAACATTCCACTCTATTTAAGATCCTTTTACAGCCTGGCTTCCACTCCCCGCCTTCCTCTTGCCAGTCCCCTGTGTGCTAGCCATGCTTAATTACTTGCTGTTAGACTTTTGTATATCTTCTACTTTGTTCTATCTAGAAAGTTCTCCATTCCCTATGACCATACCTCACCTCCCTCTTCCCAGCAAATGCTTTGCTCAAACTTAGAAAATCTCTAGTCATCTTTTAAGATTCACATCGAGCATCATTCTCCCCTAAGAAACCTTTTCTGACTTTCCAAAATGGAGTGACAGCTACTTGTCTATTTTTTGTCACCAGATTGTCCTATGCATATCATTCTCAAAGCATTTGCAGCATGGTTTGCATTTTTAGACGACATAGCCGTCTCCGTCAACTAATCTATAAACATCTTGACGATAAGTACCTCTCTCTAGATTTTGTGTTCTCAGCAGAGAGTAAATACAAAGTTTCTGGCACAGAGAAAATGCAAAGTAAATGTGTTACCACATGGCTAGAGATATAAAGACAGGAATTCACTTCAAACTCATACAATAGGAAGATAAATTTGTTTACATGCATATGGTGGTTGATTTTTTTTATAGAAAATATATTTTATTGATTTTTACAGAGAGGAAGGGAGAGGGATAGAGAGTTAGAAACATTGATAAGAGAGAAGCATCAATCAGCTGCCTCCTGCACACCTCCTACTGGGGATGTGCCTGCAACCAAGGTACATGCCCTTGACTGGAATCGAACCTGGGACCTTTCAGTCCGCAGGCCAACGCTCTGTCCACTGAGCCAAACCAGTTATGGCATGGTGGTTGATTTTTTTTAAGGTATGTACCTTGTCTACAGTGAGAAGTGTCTGTAGGTGTATGTGTATGTATCCTGTCCCAACTCAATTCTTGGGTAAGTTACACAGCTCATATAAGCTTCAGTTTCCTTCTCTCTGAAACTCTATGAAGAAGAGTTAATTATAGAATCTACTAGGGGCCCAGTGCGAATTTGTGTACCTTGAAAGGAACTGTGGGCTGAGAGGCTGCAGTGGGCACAGGGGCAGGTCTTGGCCTATCCTCTGTGCCCCCGCCCGGCCCCTCCCGCCGTGGCGCCTGGGCCCCTGTCTGCCGGCAGCCCCGCTCGTGCCGCTGCCGCTCACACCTGCTGATAGCACAGAGCAATTAGGGCCGGTGCTGCCAGCGGGTGTGAGTGGGGCCAGCACCATCAGCGGGTGCGAGCAGCAGCTGCTGCCCTGATCACCCCTCAGGAGCACAGGAAAGTGGAGAAGCCCTCTGGGGTGATCAGGGCCGGCAGCAGGTGCAAGTGCTGGGCGGGGCGACGGCGTGTGGGAGCAAAGAATTTTCAGTAACCACCAGAGGCTCATCACAATGACAGCAACCAGCACCCCTCCTTGGTCTGGTGCCCCCTCTCACCTGCTCCACCATCCCACCGTGGCTGATGCCCGCCATGTTCCGCACCCTGCCACCTGCTGCGGATGCCTGCCATGTTTCGTGCGCACCCCCTGGTTGTTCGGTTGTTCTGCCATTTGGTCTATTTGCATATTAGGGTTTTTTATATATAGATTTTGTAGGATTCTTGGGAGGCTAACCCAGGAGATAGCTAAAGTGAGGATACTGGGCAAGGTGCTTGTATTTGTTTCCTGTGGCTGCTATAACAAATGATCACAACCTTGGTAGCTTAAAACAACACAAATTATCCTAGAATCATGGAGGTCAGAAGTCCAAAATAGGTCTCACTGGGCTAACATTAGTGTGTTGGTTGTACTGCATTCCTTTTGGGGGCTCTAGGAGACACTCTGTTCCCTATTTCCCCAGCTTTTCGAGGCTTCCTGCATTCCTTGGCTTGTGGCTCCTTGCTTTCTTCAAAATGAGCAATGGCTCGTTGAATCTTTCTCACACTGTGGCTCTGACACACACTACCTCTCCTCCCTTTTCTGCTTGTAAGAACCTTGGGCTCACCTGAGTAATCCAGGATAGGTTTTCCACCTCACATTTCTTAATTGACATCTGCAACATCCCTTTTGCCATGTTAGGTATGTAAGGTAACATAGTCCCAGGTTCTGAGGCTGAGGATGTGGACACCTGGGGCAGCATTATTTTGCCAACAGTGCTCAATCCACACATTGTAGGTGATCAGTAAACTTGGCTATGATTACTGCAATTATAGACAGTTTCTTAGATATTGTTAAATAGAGCTGAAACACTTTTGAGCCATACAGTGTGGTTTTTTATTAATATTTTTGCAGGAAATAGTCACCATTATTTCACTCCAAAAGTGGGTTAAGTGATTCACTTTTGAAAATTTCCTCAGCCATTTTGCTTTGATGGTCGAAGGAAATGGTATTCATTGGTAGCCCTAAGGAAGACAACTTTACTTTCATTGTGTAGTAATAACTAGCAGTTATTGAGAACTTACTGTGTGCTGTGAACTATTTCAGGTAGTTATGTATGTATTGACCAGTTTGATTCTAACCACCAGCCCCATAAAAAGAGGTACTTTTATTTTCCTTATTTTATGGCAGTTGAGAGTGTGTGCAAAGTTTCAGGATAGTAAGTGCTAGAGATGGGACTTAAACCAGGTGGTCAAGCTGTAGAGTCTGGAGTTCTAACCACAGCTCTTTAAAAGTAGGAATGTGAAAAGGGATGGGCAACACTGGAAGAATGAGCACTCTACTTTGAGCTAATAACTCAGCATTTTTATAGTTCATCATGTTATAACGAGGTATTTAGTCTTATTGAGTTTTAATTTTTGTGCTTTTTAAGAAAATGCATAATAGGCAACCAACTGTAAGTTGAGAGTTGGTCAGTTTCTAGAGATGCTTGAAACAAAATTGTCTAATGAGTTCAGGCTTTTACATACAGATCCCTTAGGCGGCTTCTCCTTCTTCTTCTTCTTCTTCTTCTTCTTCTTCTTCTTCTTCTTCTTCTTCTTCTTCTTCTTCTTCCTCCTTCTTCCTTCTTCTTTCATAAAATACTGTTTTCCTGGTAGCCCCACCCCACCCCTTTTGCAGCCCCACCTAAGGTGTTTGCAGCAGCTTTTCCATGCGAATGGCCTGTCCTGGCTCAGGACTCAGACTTTCTTAAAGTCTCTGAAACAAGCAGCAGCTGGTGTCCTTGTGCCCAATAACACTCAATAAGAAACCCAAGGCTTGCCACTGGTAGCAGCCTGCCTGGCTTCCCGGCTTTGCCTCTCCTGAGTACTTCCAAGCCTCTCTCTCTCTCTCTCTCTCTCTCTCATACTTTAGGAACATTAGCTATAGCAACTATCATGTATTATCATTCTATTCTACCAAGCCGCTTTATATGTAGAATTTAAGAGTAAGAAGACTGCCTTTTTTTTTTTTTAAAGAAAGTTATCTAAGTCAGTGTTTCCTAAGAAAGTCAGTGTTTCAAAGGACATCTGAGAGTAACCATATATTATTACCAGTCACCAATGTGGTTAGGTAAAAAAGGTAAAGGAAAGATTATTAATAAGGCTAGTCATTACAAACAAAATGTTAACAACTGCAGATATTTCATACAGTAAGGATCTCCTTTTAGGTGAATTACTCAGGGACATAACTATGAGGAATTGGCATTTGCTAAAAGTGTGTTGATAGAGCTGGGTGCTGATCCATAGGGTTAGCATGATAAGTAAATCAACTTTGTAGATATTATGTATTCATTATGGCCACATTGATGAAAACATGTTATGTGAAAAATCTCTTTATACCAAAACAAGAAGAGAAGAGAGCAACTAACAAGTGGATGAAAATAATATTATACCTAATTGATTAGTAAAATTTTCTGTATGAATGAAATGCATGTTTTGTAGTAATCAAGTATTTTCATCTAGAATAAATTCTAAATCATTTTAAAAACAGTTAAAGGAAGTCTTTCATTTCACCTCCTGCATTTGATATTCACTCATCATCACACGGACACTTTGGAGAATGTGTTACCTGTACCGCGTGGTTATGATTTAGCTTTTATACTCGGTGTTTTATTTAGAATCCTTTGGCAGATGAAGCTGTTGACCTCAGCTAGCCAGAAAACAGCTGCTTTTCTATTTTTATTTGTAGTTAATGTTTACCAAGTGTCAAGCACATGTAGAGAAATTTTTTCCATAGACTGATATTAAACATTTTATTTATATTTCTTTTATTTTTAATGGTCCATGAACTGTTTGGAAATGTGAGAACCAATTAGAGCATTCACTGTAAATGTTTTTAGAAAAAAAATCTCCCGTAGGTATTTCTCTAATGGATCAATATCACATTCATTTATTTTAGTAGCATTCTCAACTACAGTGCTATATTCTGGAAACAGCCTGTTATCTATTTTAACTGAGTTAAAAATACATGATCTCTTTCAAATTTTTCAAAAGTTCCTGCCTGAAGTCAAAGCTAGGTGGTCCCCAGTAGTCATGTTTGACTCTTTATTTTGTCAATGAATGAGTAGGGTGAGAAGATGTCCAGTTGATAATGTTAGTTTAATGACTATTTCTTGTAATTATTAAAATGAAGATAATTTAGTTCCTTCTTTTTTTGTGGGAATTAGAATTTCACTTTTTTGATATATTTTTTCTATTGGTAAATACATGAGCCCTATTATTTTTATTTTTCTGTTATGCATAGTTCACTGAAATTTAGTGCAAAATGTGAAGAAACCTAAGGAGAAGGCTAAGGAGGCACTACTGTGCCCTTTGGTGGCAGATGGAGATATGGAGAACACGTGTCCTGGGTGCTGAGTAGCATCAAATAATGGGACAAATTGAGAAAGAGAAATTAGGAAAGAAATACTGTAAGATTCACAACGTTTTGTTGTTGTTGTTTTAAAATATATTTTTATTGATTTCAGAGAGGAAGGGAGAGAGGGGGAGATGAGAGAGAGAGAGAGAGAGAGAGAAGAGAAGAGAGAGAAACATCAATGATGAGAGAGAATTATTGACTGGCTGCCTCCTGCACGCAACCTGGGGCATGTGCCCGGACCAGGCGTCAAATTGTGTCCTCCTGGTTCACGGGTTGATGCTCAACCACTGAGCCATGCCGGTGGGTGTCACCACGTTTCATTTATTTGTGGCAAGTCTCAGGTGCAGTAGAATAGCCCTAAGTTCTTTGGGCATCGAAAACCCAGGTAAGGAAGCAATAGTTTCTTCACAGGGTTATGTGTTTTGCAGAAGAGAAACTCTACCGATTAGCTGTGCTATCAGCTTTCCCTTTGTGTTTGCCTGGGTAGAGTGTGACTTGGGAAAGTAGCTCTAGAGTTTTCTTCATATGTGCTTAAAAATGAAGCCTTCTCGTAATGTTTTAAGAATATATATTTTTGTCTTTCAGGAACATTACAAAAAGCCTACTTGAAATCAAATGAGAGTGAACCCATAGCTACTGATGGTGAAGTTCAAGTGCCTGATGTTCTTCTTACAAATACAATTTACCCTGAGAGCACTGTGACATCTTCTACACATCCCGGCCAACACATTCCTGCCTGGACCACGGATGCTTCTCTCCCAGGGGACCAGGGTCACAGGAACACAAGTAAGTCTGAAGGTGCTGAATGCATGTGCCCTTTAATGTCTGTGGAACCCACAGGTGGATTTTTAAGTGTGGCAACAGAAGCTCATAAATCACAATCACTTCCTGACCATACAGGCAAAGCTCCACTCATTTCCCCGGCAAGCCTAGCAGAGCGCGCTGTTCAGCTCAGCCGTCCCGATAGGACATAATGAGTCATGAAGATGCACTGTGCGATTCAATATTTCTGAGGCATGAAAATGTGTTTGTCCCAATATAATGGTACTGATTTTGGGGGCGGGGGTCACCTCTAAAAGTTTGCGCTTCTATTTTGAAGTTACTTTTTTTGAGATGCTTAAATGATGTTACTTATTTTGTTATCGGTGCCTTGTAGAAGGGACCCCCGTTCTGCAATAGAACGCCAAGTGATTTAACAGGAGCTACCCGCCCTCTCCTTTGCCTTTGACATGTCCAGGGGTTCTTATTTCCTCGCTCACTCTCCTCCCTCTTTTACTGACTGTGCAATGTACTGTACGTGCTGGTGTCTGACAGGTCACCACACCATGAGGAACATGGCATGTGTGGAACTTCTGCTGGAGGGCAACTGGAGAGATTTGTCAGTTATTCCAGTAAAAGAGCTGGGAGAGAGAGAAGACGGAAAGTGTGCAGATCGCGTCAGTGAGACGGTGGCAGACAATAGGTGACTATTCCTCAACACCCCTCAGTTTTTTTGGTCAAGTTAACTCTTGTTTCCAGTGTGGAAGGGAGTGGATTTGTGTGGAAAGTGCCCTAGAGCTTCGGCTCTGCTCCAGTCAGCGTTGATGAGACAGTCAGCACCGTCTCTGTCAGGACTTGCTCTGCGGTTGTCTTAATTCTTATTTTCTTCCTCCTAAAACAAAGTTATGTGACTGAGAGCGATAGCAGGCCTACCAGCCACCATCATCTTCTTGCTTGTTCCTCCCTCTTTCATGAAAACCCCCCACGGGCAATCACAGCTGAGGGCCGGGACAGAGTGTTTATTTTCATTCTGAGCCCGGAGGGGAAGGATGGAGCTGAAGCTTGGCTATCACAGTCCATGTTTGCCAGGGTCTGAAGGAAAGCAGGATTATTCCGTTTCTCCAAAGAGACAGACTGTTTGGACTCCATTGTTTCACATGGCACCGATAGGCATTAGCTGTTCCTTAGACTCGGTGTTCACCAGTGATTCATACAGGTTTGCATTCATTACCTGACAGTGATACTGCAAACCCGAATTATGCCAAGTAAAATGTATGTTCCTCCTGAGTTTAATTTTGAGGTTTTTTTAAAAAAATATTTTGGTCATGCCTTTAGCACTTCATTATTCTCAAGGACAGTATTTTTCCATCAGAAGTGCAAAAGTCATTTAAGCAAAAACTCAGTCCAGTTAACGTGGTTGCAATTACAGCCATTGTTATTTTCTTTCGCTAAGTGGATTTGTCTCGATTTTGAAAGCTCCATTATTTGTTGAGATTCCAGTTGAGGTGACAGACACGTACCCTAAAGAGTAAAGAAACATATGGTACTGGTTGCTCAGTTTGGAAGTTTGATGGGAGTCTGTTTGACTCATTCTTTTCTTCCTGTGGCTGGAAGATTGCTTGAGAACATGAATGTAAGTTGACATGTAAAGGAAATGCAGGTAAAATGAGAATGATTAAATGCAGAAAGGCTGAAACCTTTGAATATATGTCATTCTAGGTGGTTAATGTCTTGATTGTTTGAACTGAGCTTTACTGTTAGACTACATGACCCTCAATAGACTGTCTATATTAACTAACCTAGTTTATTGCAAGAGATTTGATAGTTTTTCATACATTCCAGCAGTATTGCTACCCTGCTAGTCTAGAGTTTTCGGTAGTTTTTGGGACATGTGTGCGTATTTTCTCTGTAGTTCTTATAACTAACTGATGAGGTACACAGGGCAGGCAATATGTACCAGTTTTCAAGGTATAAAATTAAGGATTAGGGAAATTAAGTTGACGTGTCTGGTATCACTTGTGTAGTAATCAATCGGTAGACATGGAATTAGGATTCAGACCCTAGGACTCCTAGACCAGTGCTCTTTCAAGTATTGCATGCTTCCTCAGTCAATATCATTGCTTTTTTGCAGCGGCAGGAGCATTACTGAGTACATTTAAAAAAATGTATGTATTTTTATTGATTTCAGAGAGGAAGAGAGAGGGAGAGAGAGAGAGAGAGACATCAATGATGAGAGAGAATCATTGATCGGCTGCCTCCTGCACAACCCACGCTGGGGATCAAATGCACAACCCAGGCATGTGCCCGGACAGGGAGTCAAACTATGACTTCCTGGTTCGTAGGTCGATGCTCAACCACTGAGCCCTGCCATCTGGGCCCTGAGCAAATCTTAAGCTCCAAGCAAGTAGCAGAGTAGCCTGTTTTGTTTATTGCTGCCTATCCCATGATCGGCAAAAAATAATTGTTGAATGAATAAACTGCCGTCATTTCAAAATTGTAGTATCTGATTTACCACTTTTTGTTAGTAATGCCTAATCACACTTCTGCACTTGGCATTTATTTAACCAATTCTGTGTAAAGCATCATTTAATGCCTTGTGTCTGTATTAACACCTAGCAGAGAATTTGCCTTATTTCTGTTTTCAATCATTCTCTAATGAAAATGTCATTTTAAATTCCAGGCATATGTAAAAGCTATTTAAGTCCATTTCAGTCCAAAAATACAGTAGCCAGACATCCTGTCCTTCCCAGATATCTTGGGTAGAAAACCAAGGGAGAACTCCTGGCAAAAGGTATCAGGAAATAGCCTTTTCTTAAGACATTTCCTTGGGGGAGAGGGATGGGGGTAGGTGATGGCGCAGGGTGGTGGTGGTGGTGGTGGTGGTGGTGGTGGTGGTGGTGGTGTTGGTGGTGGGAGGTGGGGGTTAATATCATGCCAAAGCATAGAATATTGCAGTTTGTAAAGTTTTAACCACAATTTCCCTAATCCCCCCACTTTACACTGTGCAGCAAAACTGGGCTTTGTGAATGTGAAATAGGCGTATGTGACATCTGCTACATCTGGAGTTTCATTAGTTGCATTTGGAAAACCAGTTGTAATATGGAAAGGGAAAAAGGCCCATGGGTAGCTTTCATGCTACATTTCTGCAAGGGATTTCCCTAGGTTGCATTCTGTATATGGGTTTTTATTTTCACGTTGATTCCTTATGTATTTTATAAATATTTAAACATAAATTGAATTTTAAGGAAAGAGAAAAGCTCTTTGGCCAACCTAGAGCTTTGGGGTTAAAAATAATATGGCACACAGTAGAATAACTAGAGACTGATCAGGAACTAAAGTGACAAGAGTGGGTTACGGCACTGAAAGGTTAAAGTGTTCAGTTTTAGTAGCCAGCTCCTAGATCTCTTATATCGGATGAAAATGCATTATACCCCTCACTTATTTAAAAAATGCTTTTTGAAATAAAGTCAGCATACCATAAAGTTCACCCTTTTAATATATACAATTAAGTATTTAAAAAATATATTTACAGAACTGTACAACCATGACTGCTCTCTAGATAGAGATATTTTAGAACATATTTATCACTGCAGAAAGAAATGCCATATTCATTACTCCTTCCTTTCCCTTTCCCCTGCTTGGGTCCAAAACTAATCTACTTTCTGTCTCTATGGGTTTGCCATTCTGAACATTTCATGTAAAGGGCATCACATCAGCAAGACGTGGCTTTTGTGACTGGCCTCTCCTCTCTTTCTTGGTTATGTGCACAGCCTTGCACATGCTCCTGGCCTTCAAAGATCCCAAGGCATGTATCAGAGCTTTTCAAAGGGGCCTATGGACACCTCCTTCCTGTTTTTCCTTTCAAAGCTTTTGTCAGCCTCCTATTTCCCACCAGGATTCTTGCCTTGGGAAGTTGTGATGTTAAACAATTGCCACAGATTGTGTTTGATGAGTGCCCTCAGGATAGAGCTGTTTGCATAGAGAGAGCTCCCAGTCAGGTCAAATAAAGACCAGCCTTTGAGACTGAATCCTTTCCAGGGTGCTTCCAGATAGGTTGAATGGTGACGATTCTCTGGGGATGACTTTTGGGGAGGTTCAATCCATTCTACCCTCTCCATGGCCTCCTAAGTTGCCAGTTTTCATAGTTACCCTGGTTGCAAGGCCATCATAGAACTGAGGAGAGGGTAAAGGCAATAGGGCAATTTAAAATGCTACAAAGCTCATGGTTCTTACTGTGATCTAGACATTTTTCTTGAATAGTGAAAAATGCAAGCCTTTGGTTAAATCCCAAAGTTCTAAAATATTTGATTTTAACATTTTCCCCCCAGTATTTTTACTGCTTTTATGGAGGAACATATTTTGGAGGATTTTACCCGCCAGCTTTTTAAATTTCCTACACCATTAGGAGTTGATTTTTCTTCTTTTTATATTGCATAAATATGATTATATTATACTAGTGGCCCAATGCACGAAATTCATGCATGGTGTGGTGGGTGAGGGGTGTGAGGGGTGTTCCTCAGCCCAGTCTGCACCCTCTCTAATCTGGGGCATCCTCTCCAATCTGGGACCCCTCAGGGGATGTCTGACTGGGATCAGGCCTAAACTGGCAGTCAGACATCCCTCTTGCAATCCTGGACTGATGGCTCCTAACTGCTCACCTGCCTGCCTGCCTGATCGCCTCTACCCACTCTGCCTGCCGGCCTTCTCGCCCCCAACTGCCCAAACCCTGCCGGCCTGCTCACCCCTAATTGCCCCCCCTCCCGCCTGCCTGCCCACCCTGCCAGGGTTCTGTGATCAATGCTGTGTAGAGGGAGGCTCTGCCCACCCTGCTGGGGCTCTGGGATCAATGGCAGAGCAGAGGCAGGCGTTTCCCACCAGGCCTGGGCTCACCATTGATCCCTGCCCCCAGGGAGGCCTGCCCACCAGGCCTGGGCTCACCATTAATCCCCACCCACAGGGAGGCCTGCCCACCAGGCCTGGACTCACCATTGATCCCCACCCACACAGAGGCCCTGCCCACCCGGCTGGGGCTCTGGGATCAATGGCAGAGCAGAGGCAGGTGTTTCCCACCGGCCTGTGCTCTGCCATTAATCCCTGGAAGGTCGTCCGGAAGGTCTCCTGGTCTAATTAGCATATTACCCTTTTATTAGTATAGATATTAATTTTAAATGGAAATCTTTTCCCCCTTTGTTGTATAAATCACTTTACTCTTTCTCCTTCCTTTGCATCATATTACCCTATCTGCGTGCACAGTTAACCCATGTTGACAACCTAGTGTTTATGATTTTATAGTTTCCTCCATGTTTATGAAATGTGGAGTTCAGGGAGCGGATCTCCCCCTTGCAGGCTCTTGCCTCATGAAGTTTAAAGAATAAAATTCACATACTAAAAGGATTTGTTAGTAAAAGTGTGGGAATGTATTGGAAGCAGATACAAACTCCCATGTAGGGAGGGGTTTCCCAGGGGATAACCAACTAAGCCCCTTTTTCTAAGGTTTTAAAGGCTGTAGTTCTTTGTCTCTTCATGCTCCCTTCTAATTGGACCCCTTCCCCACTTTATGACCCGGTGCTTTTCAAATTGGTCACTCTTTTGCAGAATATCAGCTTCAACATCCAAAACCCACGGTGGAACCCCTCTTTTTCTCTCCCCCTTATCTTGCAACGTTCCTCTAACTCCTGTGAAAATATGTTTTCCTCTTTCCAGCATCTGTCCACATTTCTCTATCCTCTGTGAATATATGCCTCTGGGCAGCTCTAAACCCTCACCTATGCGTTCCTCCCCCATGGACCCTCTTTATTCCTAAGACCTGCCTGTTTTATTCTTAGAATTCCTTTCACTTATCCATATACCATATATAAAAAGCCAGGGCCATCACAACCAAAACAACCGAGTGGACTACCAAACAGGCTGTGTGGGGCGACCAGGCTGGCAGGGGGTTAGTGAGGGACCGTGACCAGGCCAGCAGGAGGGAGCAATTAGGGACGACCAGGCCAGTGGGTGGGGGGCAGTTGGGGGCGATCAGTCCAGCAGGCAGAGGTGGTTAAGGGTGATAAGGCCAGCAGGGGGGTAAGTTAAGGGCGACCAGGCTGGCAGGGGCGCCAGTGAGAGGCTATTAGGCAGGCAGGCAGGTGAACGGTTAGGAGCCAGCGGTCCAGGATTGTGAGAGGGATGTCTGACTGCTGGTTTAGGCCCGATCCTCAATCAGGCCTACACTGGCAGTCGGACATCCCCTGAGGGGTCCCAGATTGGAGAAGGTACAGGCTGGGCTGAGGGGACCTCCCCCCCCCCCACGAATTTCATGCACCAGGCCTCTGGTACTATTATATATACACATATATGTATACAGAATAACATAAATGCAGAGGTGATTTTGTCATTGTTTTTCAAAAAGCGGGATCTCATTTATTACATGTATTTTTCTATCTAATGTTTTCTTGTTCAAGAATACTTCATGTGAATGTGCCTAATTTATTGTTGCAATGACCGAACAGTAGTCCATGTTGTCATTACACCATAGTTTATTTTATTTCAGCTATTCTCCCAATATAAGGTATTCACCTTGTATCTAGTTCATAGTGTTTTTTATGTGTTTTTTTGTTTTGTTTTATCAGTGATCTCTCTTCTGAAGATAAAATGACTTGATCATGGCAGTTAAGCTGTCTAAATAGTAGTGATTTATTAGCACTGTACAAAAATGCTCTAAACACCTACCCTGGATTTACTAAATGCAGAAAGCTTACTCATCAATCTAAAACCTTAAGGTTATTCTTTCTTCCTAGTTTTGTGTTGTCAACATGGCAGTTCTATTAGCTTGAAAGTACGCTCTGCATGAATATGAAGCTAAGAGGAACAGAGCAAGTGTTGTTTTACCTGGATTACTATTCATTAGGCAACTATCCCAAGAAGATTTGGGGAAAGGGAGTATAGACATTTGAAACCAGGGAAGTCTCACCTCCATTTTTTCCAAATGGAACCCTAAATGCTTTTATTATGTTTTTCAACAATCAGTTCTACTGCCCCAGGGTCATGGACCCCCCTCTATAGATTACTTTCTAGATTATTATATGGTGTGGAATGGGAGTCTGTGCTGGTATGTGTACATGTAGATGGGTGAATTGTATCCTTATCATTCCTGTTACATTGTTGGACAGTATTTCTCCATCTGGGGTCTGAGGGACCTCAGATGTATTCTGCCGGATCCTTGAATTCTCTATAAGAATTTTTTAAATGAAATTTCTTATGTTTCTTAAATGCTTTCATTTCAATGATAATAAAAAATAATGAACTTAAGCCTACTCTCAATTACCTGGATCACCATCTTATAACAAGTATTGGTATCGATTTTTGGTACCTGTATTTGAGTTTCTATTTATGGTTATGTTGCTGCTAAGCTATACTGCTTAGACTATTTTAAAAAAATGACTAAAGAAACAATTTAGGTGATACAAGCTTTAACATTTCATGAGGTGAACAGCTTCCTGCCTTCCACCCCATCTTTATCTTACTAAAGGCAGGAAGCTTTAGTAAGATAAAGAATAAAGAACAAGGAGGAGAAAAAGAGAAAACTCCTGGTTGGCTGGGGCCACATAGTCACCCTTGCTTTGGGTAAGAAGGAACAAGGAAAGGAGCATGGAGCCCAGAGCTGCCTTGGTGTTTGGAGGTTAGCTGACTGGGAATACTGCGTTTCCGGTCAAGCAGAGCAGTTACAGGGGCAGGAAAGTTATCCAAGTTCCGGTCTAGTGACCTGGCTTCCCAGACAAAAGCGGCTCCATCTTGGGCCTGTAATGTTATTTCAACAGACATTTGCCAGCCATCAAGGAAGGAATAGGGACAGAGTCAGTGGATATTCTTCTCAGTTGCAGAACAAGGCATGTACTGGCCTCTTGTACAAGGGGCGCCTAAAGAGGGTCCATGGGAGAGGAATGCATGATAGGTCAGTTCAAGTAGAGAACAATGGTAACCAACTTTCTCCGCTGGGATATGTGGTGGTGTAAGCTCCCCAAACACAGAAGAGCGTGCGCCTCAGGAGTCTGATGCTTTAACAGAGCAATGTCAATATTAACTCATTAATATAATTTATTTCAATTTTAATAGTTTTGTAATTTTGTTTCTGTTTGATGTATACATATCAATGTTATAGCTGTGTTACCCTATCGGCATGAAGGGGTTTCTATCTAATTTTCTGTATACCTGCATAATTTTCTTCCTGTGAAAAAGTCTGTGCAATTCTCCAGCTTCTGATATATTGCTTTAGGGAACCGGAGTTCTAGCTGTTTGTGCCACATCCCCAGAAAGAGCAGAATTTAACATGTTTTGTGCCAAGGACTCCTTGGACAACCTGGGGAAGCCTACAGGTGTCTTCTCACAATAATGTTTTGATGCTTAAAGTAAATAACAGAATCACAAAGGAAGGCAATTTTATTAAAATTTTGTTATCAAAAATATTAGAAATATACATTCATGATATAGTAATACATGATATAGAAATAATTATGTCTAGCAATAAGTCAATAGCTAATTTTATAACAGCAATGGACGGAAATATTTTGAAATGTTTGTAACAACATCATGTTGATAGGAAAATAGCTGTGATTTCGAATTTATTTTTCTGTTTGTTGCCTTCATTGATAATTTAGGTATGCTAAATTTCAGTTAGAGGTTAATGGAAATAGAGATGCTATTTATCTCTGATCTAGGTTTTTCACAGAAATTCTATGTATGGGCCATTAGGCCCTTTGGATTATGATTAAGAACACATATTCTGGAAGAAAAGAGTATTATTATTGTTATTATTATTATTATTTGGCACCTGAGAGAGTCTGAGGCCTGCGTAAGCTGTTTCATTAAGAATTTTCTGGCTCTGGCTCTGGCTGTGTAGCTCAGTTGGTTATAAGGTTGTGGGTTCAATCCCTAGTCAGGACACATACAAGAAGCAACCAAAGAACCATAAGTGGAACAACAAGTCAGTGTTTCTTTTTCTCTCCGTCTCTCTCTTCCTTCCTCTCTCTGTCTAAAATCAATAAATAATATTAAAAATTTAAATACATTAAAAAAAATGATTTGCTGCTCCAAAATTTACTGTAGCAATGACCCTTGTGTGCTTTGCAGGACACTAGCATTAGACCCCAGTGAGCAAGCCCAGTTGGTTGTCCTCTCCAACTGAATCATGTTCTTCAGGTTTAAGGAACAGTATGAGATTCAGACATGGGCTTCTGGCTAACCTCAACATCTAAGCAAGAACAAGTGGGCATTTAAATAACTGTTGTGTGTGTGTGAGTGTGTGGTTAGCCTGGTAGCATTCTAGTAAAGGTTTGCAGATTTCTTGGGAGGGAGAAAGGAAATTCGAATGTAGGAATGGACTCTTTCCTGCTCTTTTTTCTCCCCACTCTCCTTTCCTTCCTCCTCATTCCATCTTTAGATGACTCCATCCCTGGGATGTATTGGGTTTCTCCCAGAGAGAGCAAACTCAATTATTTGCAGAGCGAGGCTTTTGAGAGGGGTAATGGAGCGGTGCCTGTCATTCTCCTTTGGCTACAATCCCATTCCTCCCTTCTCAAAGGATTCTGGGCAGGACTGCCTGGTCCTCTTTCTGAAACGAATCCTGCAATATTCCTCAGGTGACATGTGCCCCCAAAAGTAATGTGTCTGTAGCATATTAATATCGCTAATGAGAATCAGAGTTAAATAGTCATGTCAACAAACGCCTGTGGCTTAAATGTTTTCTCTCCAGATTCATTATCACAATTTCCTTTTCAGGAAGAACAGCCCCCAAACCCTTGATCCATACAGAGAGAAAAAACACACAAAACAGTAGCATGCTGATAATAGCATTGCCAAAACAGTCCCAATCAAATCCAAGGACAAAAGCAATGTTTTAAAAGCCAAATTCTCAGATGAAAATTTTAAAAAATCTGTAATTTACTTTACTCTCTGGTTCTGAAAGAAAATTGGCACAGTACATATTCTTTGGCCTGAATCATTCAATTTGCTGACTGTCTCAGGGTTTTGGTCTTTGTACAATTTTGTGTTGAGAGCAAAAGACCCATCAATGGGAGTCTGTTGGCTGTTGCTTGTGCCTTTAGAGAATATGCCTTTTGCCTTACTTGTAGTTGAAGAGAGGATGGTAATAGGTTTTCCAAGCCAAACGCTTTGCATCAATTCACAGTTGATGCAAACCATTCCTTGTCTCTTAGTGTTGACATATTTTATTGTTCTATTTTGCTGCTTTGCATCATTAACAAGATATTTGCATGTGGTATTTGCCTTGATGACTTGCAGTACTTGTTTATAATTATATTAATTGGTATAAACTCATTATGGTACTTATATACCCTTCTAAGCTATATAAGACATTTCAGTTTCAAAGAGCTTAGGTTAATATTCTGGGAAGCATCATTCATTCATCACCTGCTATTTATTGGGTGCCAAGCTCTGGGGCTTGGCTGTGTATATAGACTATAAGTGTGGGTCAGATAGAAACCCAGTCCCCAAGTAGCCAAGGAACTACTAGGAGATATGAACATGTTATTTATAACTTGAGAAATTCTGTAAGAGAGGTTGTGATGAAAGAAAATATAACCCATCATAAAGTTTTATTTAAAATTATAAAAGTAAAATGGAGTTTCCATTTTTAAACTGATTGTGCTGTTTCATTCTTAGATTTAAAAACTTACCTACAATATCATTGTCTTAGATCATTATAGATAACTTAGGTAAACTGAACAGAGCCTTTAGTTTTCAATTTTATGGCAAGGCCAATCTGGCTTTTATAAGAATTGATGAGAATTTTATCACCTCAGGAAGTGGGAGGTCTAGAGTTCTACAATTCCCTCTTTGGATTACTTTCCAGTTCTTGCACTGTTTATTAGGTAATCAAGCACAGAGAGTTTGTTTCTGCTTGGGTTATGTGTTTACAAGTGTGCACTGGACAAAGGCCTTAGCATGCGAATTTCTGGAAACTGATGTATGATGGCCTGATGGCTGGTAAGCCACAGTGACTATGTTATCATATCGTGTGTCCTTTAATGTCAACAAAATATTTTAAGAATAAATAATATGTGAGGGTTGCCATGGGAAAGAAATGAAGACCTAAGTCAAAACTCTTTGCTTGTTCTAGAGTCTGGGGATTGGCCAAGTGGCCATCTTACAGCCGTTCATGAGAGGCAGAGAAGCAGGTTATGCATGGGGGAGAAGGGCGGGAGGACAGAGCAAGCACCATCAGTGTCCAAGCAGGGACCCATCAACCCTTCCTTCTTTCCTATCACCCCTTCTGGAATGGGACTGTCTATTCTGTGCCCGTCCCACCATCGTAATTTGGCATCAACTTCCTTAGTTTCACAGGTTCACAGCTGGAGAGGAACCACAATAACTAGCTGAGGCAACCTACCTTCGCATTCAGGTCTGCCCTGTCCTTCATTCCTCAACACTTAATCCTTGGCTGTCACCAAACCCAAAATGAGATTCCCAATAAAACTACAGAAGGATGGAAAGTCTCCTGAAATATTGTTGCCTTTGTAAGCAGCGAGGTTGAAAACTGACCACAAGTGAGGTAGTGATTTTACAGTAAATCCTGTCCTCAAAGCGCATGATGTGCTATCAAGTCATTGTTATACTCATATCATTATAGACTTTATTTTTACCATGACTGGCACATAAGAAAAGAATTTTCCTATGTATGAAAGAACACTTTGACTAAATAATGAAGTGTGGTCTGATTTCAAATTCTTATTTTTAAATTCCATCGCATCAAGCCCAGTGAATTTATTGAACAGAGATTTAATAAATATTTTCTCAATAAATAACTAATGTTTTTAAACACTTAGTGAGTATTTTTTTTAATGTAATACCCAGCAGTGTTTTATTTTGCAAGTAAGCAAAACTAATTGATGAAACTTTGAATTTTGGTCCTCCATGTATTAGTCATTATTCCCTCTGCAAAGAACTCTTTATGGAATTCTGAGGAAAGAGGCAGAATGAAATGTTACTTCTCTGCTTCACTTTTCCTACCTTCATAACAGGGACACAAATATCTCTCATGTCTACATCACAGAGTTTTTGTGAGTCACAAATGAGATAATTGCAGCAAAACTGTTATAGCTTACTAGAAACCCAGTGCATGGATTTGTGCACTGGTTGGGTACCTCGGCCTGGCCTGCTCCCTCTTGCAATCCAGAACCCCTTGGGGGATGTCAGGCTGCCACTTTTGGCCCAATCCCCGCAGGCCAGGCTGAGGGACACCACCGGTACACGAATCCGTGGACTGGGCCTCTAGTATGCATATACGATCTTTCGTTAATCTCTTCCCACCTCCCCTTCCCTCTTCCCTCTGAGATTCATCAGTCTGTTCCATGTTTCCATGCCTGTGCATTTAGTGTCTGCCCCCTGGTGGTCAGTACACATCATAGCTACCAGTCAAACAGTCGTAGGGTCGCTTAGGCTTCCTATATAATAAAAGCCTAATATGTAAGTGTCCAAATGTCTGGTCGACCGTTCAACCAATCAAAGTGTAATATGCTAATGATATGCTAAGGTTGCTCAACCACTCATTATGATGTGCACAGATCACCAGGGGGCAGATAGTCGACCAGTTGACCAGTTGCTATGACATGCACTGACCATCAGGAGGTGGACGCTGTGACCAGTAGGTTAGCTTGCTGCTGGGGTCCGGCCGATTGAAACTGAGCAAGATGGGCCAGACATGCCCTGGAGCCCTCCCACAGTCCCCCTCCAGCTGGCCAACCTCCTGCATCCCTCCCCTCCCCATCCCTGATTGTGCACCAGTGGGGTTCCTCAGCTTGGCCTGTGCCCTCTCGCAATCCGGGACCCCTTGAGGGGTGTCAGAGAGCCAGTTTTGGCCTGAAGGTGGAACAACTGGTTGCTATGACACGCACTGACCACCAGGGGGCAGACACTAAATGCAGGAGCTGCCCCTCGTGATCAATGCGCTCCCACAGGGGGAGCCTCACTCAGGCAGAAGCTGGACTCACAGCTGGCAAATGCAGCGGCGGTGGTGGGAGCCTCTCCTGCCTCCACAGCAATGCTAAGGATGTCCTAAGCCAGTGGTCGGCAAACTGCGGCTCTTTGGCCCCTTGAGTGTGGCTCTTCCACAAAATACCAAGTGCGGGCGCACACGTACAGTGAGATTGAAACTTCGTGGCCCATGCGCAGAAGTCAGTTTTCGGCCTGGGCGAGTCTATTTTGAAGAAGTACTGTTGATATTTGGCTGTGTTGACTAATGAGTTTGCCGACCACTGAGATAGACAAAACAAGTATACAAGACAAGTGTGGATGGGAGAGTTGGAAGGGGTCGACCTCAGCGAATGTTCCTCAATCAGATTGAGGACGTTTTTAGCAAAGGCCAGCTTAGGAGTACCCTAATTAAGTTAATAACAATGTACCTACTTATATAGTTTAAGTTTAAAAAATTTGGCTCTCAAAAGGAATTTCAATCCTTGTACTGTTGATATTTGGCTCTGTGGACTAATAAGTTTGCTGACCACTGTCCTAAGCCATCAGTCGGACACCCACCAAGGGTTTCCAGACTGCGAGAGGGACACCCCCACCCCCCGCCCGAGTGCATGAATTTTGTGCACCGGGCCTCTAGTTTATAGTAAATATAAATAGATTGTATGTGCTAACAATAGGCATTGTGTAAAAATCATTTAATCCTCACAATAACCCTATAACACAGATATTATTATCCTCATTTTGTAGGCAGGAAACTGATAAACAGAGAAATTTGCTGACTTGTCAGAGGCCACATAAGTTTAGAATGATAAAGACAGGATTTGAATCCAACTGTGGAATCACCATGCTATGTATGACAAAGATGTTTAACAAACTTGAAAATGCCATACAAATTTGAATTATTTTTATTATCCACTCAATCATAATTCTAGGATAGATAACTACATGGGACAAGATGTGTAGTTCTTTTAAAATTAATGAAAAATGACTAATAAGGATGTGTCAACTGACATATCTTATTTAGTTCTATGGAATGTGAACAATTAATTTACAATAAAATATTGACCCTTCACTGTGTTACAACATTGCCATACAACGTATTTGTTGAATGAATGAATTACATCAGGTTATGAGACTTTAGCTATCATTTAATCATCTTAGAATCAAGTGGTATGGATGTGTGTATATGAATGAAAGGAGAGAGTGACATATACATATATATGTGTAGGATGTGAAAACTTGAAACTTGGCAAAAGACTTTACCAAGAGACTTGAGGTTGCATTAAAAATGTTAAGTTAGGAATATGTGCAAATATATAGCAACTATTAATCCCCAAACATGCTTCTTCTGGCAAGAGTAGCTAGCTCTTTCTTAATTCTGGTAATTTACACCGCATTGCACTAGGCACTTACATTTTTACTTTTTATTTTGTGCACAAATTATATTTTGGATTTCCTATGCCTTGTCTATGTAAAGACTATTACAAATGTTGCAATGGACTCATTAAGAAAATGTGTCTTACTTTTGTCTCCTTGATTTCTCTTGTAAGAAAGAAAATAGTTACCATGTTTGGATTCAAAGGTATTTACAGAGCTAGTTAAGAATCCTCACAGAGAAGGCCCTGTCTTTAGCTTTCTGTTCCTTCTTATCTCTCTGCAACCCTCTCACAGACCTTCCTGAGAACATGATATCTTTTCAGATCGGTTTTTCCCAGAAATCATTCTGGCAAAATGCTACTTTTCGTGTGAGTTATCTAGAATAAAGAGTGAACTTCATTATTTCCATTCTGCTGATGTAACTCTGACCTGGGTTGACTTTGAAGTGCAGCCAGGAATAGACTCTCAGCATTCCCAATCCAAATTGTCCCTCTGTGAGGATGGACAACCTATTTTTAATAGCAGATTCATTGATTTCTTTGAGAGAGTTTAGTTTTTACCAATCTTGGATAAACAACTCTATTGCTGGAATAAAAAAAGATTCATTAAAATATTTTACAATGTTTAAAGTAAATTTGTAGTCTCTAAAATGGAATAGTACCTTTGACATAATATTACAGTGGAAAAAAATAGGCTATGGCAATGGTCAGCAAACTCATTAGTCAACAGGGCCAAATATCAGCAGTACAACGATTGAAATTTCTTTTGAGATCCAAATTTTTTAAACTTAAATTATATAGGTTGGTACATTGTTATTAACTTAACTGGGGTACTCCTAAGGCTTAGGAAGAGTCACACTCAAAGGGCCAAAGAACTGCATGTGGCTCGCCAGCCGCAGTTTGCCGACCACGGGGCTATGGGATCAGGAACACTGATTTCAATTTCAACTCCACAACTTAAAATGTATGTAACCTTGAATCCTTTCTTACCTTCATTGAATCTGTCTCATCATCTATAAAATGGAAATAAAACAGTATTTCCATAGGATTGTGGGAGGCTTAGATAAAGCACTGTCTATAAAGTATCTAGCACCCCCTCTCCCATAAGGATCTTGTATCTACTTCCTTTTCTTAAAATTGCTTTATCCTATATAATAAAAGCCTAATATTCTAAGTGTCTGGTCGTCAGGTTGGCCATTCAACCAATCAAAGTGTAATATGCTAATGATATGCAAAGGCCGCTCAACACTCGCTATAATGTGCACCGACCACCAGGGGGCAGATGCTCCCACCATTAGGTTAGCTTGCTGCTGGGGTCCGGCCAATTGGGACTGAGTGAGATGGGCCAGACACATCCTGGAGTCTGCCCACAGTCCCTCCCAGCTGGCCAACCTCCCATGTCCCTCCCTGGCCCCGATCATGCATTGTTGGGGTCCCTTGGCCTGGCCTACACCATCTCGCAATCCGGGACCTGATTTCGGCCCGATCCCGCAGGCCAGGCCGAGGGACCCCCTGACTAGAGGCCAGGCCTCTAGTTTTACTATAAAACAGTAAGTAGGAATGAAATTTAAAAATATCTTTTATACTAAGAGACAACTTGAAAAGATACTAATGGTTTATTTAAGCTTTTACGGCAAAGTAAATTTACCTCATCTTATCCTCTCTCTGAATTGTGTATTTTTCTTGCTGAAGGTACCAACGCTGGTGAGACATCCATTGACCGTCAGCAGTGTGAAGGGATTGTCTTAAGTTCTTTACCTCCTTTGACAGATTTGGTCCACACAACCCTGTGATTAACATTATTATAACTTGGACTTTATAGATTAGGAGGTTTTAAAGGTGAAGGAATTTCCCCAGGTCACACAGCCCTGTGGGTGCCAGAGTTTGGACCCTGGCTCAGTGTGGCCTCCTGGCTTCTCTTTCTCCCTCTGGGGTTTGTTAGCTTTCCCTTGGATAGTTGAAGTGTTTGCTCCTACTCCTGTCAGCTGAAGTCATTGTTCTTACCCCCACTCTCCTCGGAGCTCTGCGGCACTCCCGTGGACAGCTCTTTCTAGTTGATGTTCTCAAGCCTTTATACTTTGTAAGCACATTCTCCTTTTTCTTCCTATGGTGAGGCCTCATGCTAAAAGCAACTGAGCGTGAGTAAGGATAACAGAGTATATACATTTTATTTTTAAAATTATTTTTATTCTTATTTTGTATTTAAAACACATGAAAGTTAAAAAATTTAGGTGAGTAGCTCAAATTTCAAATCATTATATTCTATTAAGTTACAATTATTTATCTCTTACATGCTGTTATGAAAATCACCCGAATGACCTTTTTGGGTTTTTTTACAAAGCATTCCCCAAATATTCCCTGTACGCAGGGTGAAACAGGTGAAGGGATTGAGAACTACCTATGGGTAGTCACAGAACAGTCATGGGAATGTAAAGGGAACATAGTCACTCATATTGCAGAACGTGTGCCTCTTAGTGAAAGACAGGGCAGCTCCTCCTCTCGCCCTTTCCACTGCTGCATGATAGTCCAGAGGGGAGTCCAGGGCAGGAGCCAATTTGTGGAGGGAACAGGATGGGATGACTCCCTGTGCGTGGGACATCCTAGGGAACAGGGGATCAAAACAGTAGCACCAACGTTAGCCGTCATCATCAGTGCCCTCAGGCCTCAGGCACACTGGCTTTTTCACATCTTGTTTCATAAGAAACCTTTCAGTGTGACTTTGTTCCATTTCATCGCCGCCTCATTCATTCAGGGAATAGCTACTGGGCGTCTACTATTTGGATTCCCAGTGGGTTCTAGTGACAAAGTCTCTGCTCTGATATGGGATAATACTGGGAATAAACAAATAAGCAAACAAGACCCTATCGGGTAGTCCTAATGCTACCATGTTACAGGGCGATGTTACAAAGAGATAGGGGAGCACGTTGGATGGATGCTTATGGGAACTCTAGCTTCTCCCCTAGAAGGCTGGTTCTCCCGCTCAGGCCTCTGCTGAGGCTCTCGATCCCTGCAGGCCAGTGAGCTGCCTGCCTGATCTGGTGGGGAGAAGGGAGGTGCTTCCCTCTGATGGCTGTGAATGAATCCCCAGTAAAGAGGAGATGCTGACAACTTCAATATTATAACGGGAACAGTGAAGACGGGATCCAACAAGCAAAATGCTTAAGCATGAATATGAATTATTTAAAAATTAAAAAGTGGGTCAAATTTCTTCTTAGCATCTGAATTTTATCATATTCATGCCTCTTAAATATCTAGTTCTCACTTATTTCCTAGAGGAGCAATTCTAATAGCCCTCAAAACTAAGAGTCCTCCATTCATCCTAATAACAGATTTATTGTGATGTTAGTCTTTCCTTAAGGAGGCATAGCTGCTTTTCAGGTTCTTGCTGATTGAGCCTTAGTATTATGACGATGTGTAACAATGCCAGACGCTATTTTTTGCTTGTTTCTTTGTTTTCTGTCGTCCCGCCTGGACTATGAGCTCCATAAGGGAGAGGCTTTGTTTTGCATGGTATCATTTGCTCTGCACGTAGAGCAGTGCTTGATACAGAGTAGGAGCTCACAAACCCAGGTGAGAAGATAACTATAACATTTGGGTTATGGGGCAGCTTTTGGAGGAAAGAGACTTGGATTTTTGAGGGGGTGACTGGAGTTGAATTCCAGCCTTAGCCTTCACTAGCTGTGTGAGTCTTGCAGAAAATTACTTAACCTTGTTTCGTCAGCTGCGAAACAGTAACTGGCAGGAAGGCAAATGAGCTCATGGATGTGGAAGGCGGAGAACGGTGCCGGGGGCATTATAGTTGTTTGGTGATATTAAGGGCAAACATATGCAGATAAAAGTGTGCCTGTGAGAAGGCTCCAAATAGTATATACAACCAGGAAAAGGCTAGGATTTAAACTAAAGAGGAGGGAATACAAGTTATCATGTGGGAAGCAGCAGCAAAACTGATGACAGACTGGATGAGAGAAATGAAAAAGGAAGATGAGTGAAGAAAGCCGTCCCTGCCACGAATTGCTTCCCAAACCACTGGGAAGGGCTGTACAGAGATCTGCTCCTTATAACCCCCTCGGATTCTCGGGATCTAGAAGAAAAACAAACGTAGAAGGCTCCACAAGGATTCCTGTGAAACAATTCAGTTAATGAGTCAATTTAGGTAAATTAGGACAGATCAACTGTGTTCTGACAAAATATCGCTTCCTCGTGCAGTGGAATTCTTACTAGTAGCCTTTCAATTAAATGTGCATCGTCCGTAGGAAGTCAACAAGGGTACCAAGGTTTCTTGTTAGGCAATTAGAAAAAAAAATAGCAACATACGTTAGAAAGTTGATATTTCATTATTTTAATTTGAGCTTTTTCCTGTCAAATAACACTATTCTGTGATATAATTGTGATTTAGGCAGTCTTGCTTTTATTTATTATTTATTTAAAAAATATTTTTATTGATTTCAGAGAGGAAGGAAGAGGGAGAGAGAGATGGAA
>NW_006287459.1:1961873-1969295 GCF_000327345.1 Myotis davidii | reverse complement strand
AAACCAGCTAGGGCCTTGCTTTTATTTAAAAACAATTTTTTTATTTGATTTCAATGGATTTTTAAAGGAACCCATTATTGCAATAAATTCTATGCAAGTCAAAATCAAATACAAATAGTGAATATATTGCACTGATTGACAATGAAATTATTTGTAATTAAGGGATAATAGAGAATGTGAGTGTTGTAAAAACCATTAATGTAATGACTTGGTGTAGAAATGAGTAGTAAGTGAATCAGCGTTTTTTTTTGTTGTTGTTGTTTTTTTCCTTAACCACTACCAAAGTGGTTTGCTAAATAAGATTGGCTGTGGGTATCATCATTTTAAGATCAGCTACTCAGGGCCTTTGATTGAGTGTTTATTACTTTAGAAAAAACTAACCATTAATTGTTGTTAATTTTGCATTAAAAAACACATAAATAAGAATTTTTAACTCCATATTACCTAATCTTAGGAGTAGAAAAAAACACGAATTTATTATAGTTTCCAAATGAACATAAGGAAAACTCTACAACAGACCCATCTTTCCTTCCTAAATCTAGTATCTAGAAACATTAGCAATGTGATCTGAATAGAGAAAGCCTCAGTTTAGTCTAGAAACTCTTGAGTCAGTTTAAGAAAACTAAAGAAAAAGTCAATAACTAATCTCCTCAACTCTAAGCAGCACTTTTTCATATTTTAATTTTTTCTCATATTGGGACATGTCATGTAATCAAAAAATATTCTGAAAATTTATTATTTACTTGTTATTAAATTATGTCTTACTAGTAATGGTGTTTTAGAATTAAGGATCTAATAAGAATATTTCACCAGAAATACATTGCATTAAGAGGCTGTCTTGGTCTTCAGATCTATTTCTAAGCTTTCCTTCCCACTGCACAACTTGAAGTAACTGTTAAAGAGAAGACACACAAATTGAGTAATGATGTCTGCATAAACGATGATGAATTATATTCTTTGAATCTTTTTACATGTTCTTGTGTGGCATCCCTGACTTTTAATTTCTATTAGATTCACTAGTAAATTCTCAGAGAAGAAAAATAGACTTTTCCCTCTTTTTTTTACCCATGTTAGATGGAGGTAGCAATAATAAATGAATCCATTTCCAAAAGTCCCCTTCCTTTTCCCCACAGAGAAACGACTCTGAATGGTACACAGCATGCAGCCGGCTTATGAAAACTGAGTGCCCCTGGTGGGAATGTACACAAACATACCACTAGAACTACATGTTTCAAAGACAGTGGAACATTCTAGGAAAAAAATAATATTTGCTACAAGTGTTGAGGCAAGAGGGATGATAGAAAATTTATTTGCACAATGGCTTGAATATAAAAAAAATTGGAGTCAAGAGTCTTAAAGAATAATTCTCTTTTATACCTGTTGGCTATGAGCATGTTCTTGGCTAAATTTGTTGAACTATTCTGCCCAGAATCAAGCTTTTCAATCTTTGTCATATGCAATTATGAATCTCAGCCTTTGTATTTAATTTTTCTCTGTCAGTACTATGTACACTTTTTATCCCTTCTGCCAACCCAGACCTTATTTATATATCTTTCAACCATCAAAAATGAGTTATTCCTCTTCCTTACATCTTCCCTAATTGTTCACCCTACATTAAATTTTTGTTCCTTTGAATTCCGTCAGCATTTGCTGTGCTATTAACCACTCTGGTGTAGTGGTTGTCATGAGATGGAGGGCCTATGTATCAGTCTACTTCTATTACTGTGTCCTACTGCAAATCACTTCTTATCTGTCTGCCTGCTGCCTTTTTATCTAGCCATCTGTTCATCCGTCTATCCATCCGTTCATCTGTACATACATACATACATCCATCCATTCATCCATCCATCCATCCATCCATCCATCCATCCATCCATCCATTCTTACCTATCTACATACCTATCTTTTACAGCCTTAGTTTCTTAATTTATAACAAGATAATATCTATTATATTATTAAAATTATATTTTATAATCTGATAGTGCTTTGGAAAAAATTTGAAAAGCATTACACAGATATAAAGCATTACTATATATGTCTATACCAAGTATTTTGAGACTTATTTTTAAGGTTATACACTATTATTTTATGATTTACTGAGTGTAGGTTCTGATTTCCTAAGGAAATTTGCTATTAGGAAAATATCATTTAAAATTTTCTTCTATTACAGTTCACATTCTTTTTTTTTCTTTTGTGAAACTCACACTGTCTTGAGCATAGTATAATCCACCAAAATACGATTTTCCTCCCTATCTTGTATTTTTCAAATGACCTCTCAATATTCAGTATTTTCTTTGGCTCGGTGAGGTGAACGAGCCTTCTGGCCATCTCATTGCTTCAAAAGTGGTTCATCATCAAGCACATAAGTTCCAAAGCTGGTGACCCCTAAAGAAAATAATGTAATATAAAAGAAATTATAGCATATGCTCAGTATACATGGGTATAATACCTATGAATGTAAATATAGACCTTGTGATATATTTTTATATACTTTTTAGCCTCTTTTTCATTGGCCCTTAGGAATTATCTTCTCTAATAATTTTTTGACTCCAAACAGAGGATACACAGAAGGCATAGGTTTGAAGATCTGGAATTTCCACATAATAGCTGTGCACTGTGGGGCAGATATCTTAAGTCTTTTTGAAATTGTTCCCTCATGTATAATATAGATGCAATGTCACTTAACTGGGTTGTGAAAATGGGACAACTGTGAATGAGAGAATTTGAGTAATTGTTTTGATGCCTGGCACAAGGTTTGTTTTCAACAAATGTTTTCTTAACACTGAAGTTTCCATAAATGATTTCATGTTTTTGATGGAGAAAATTTCATTCTCAACTCTTATAAGCCAGCATCTCTGCTTGTAGCACCATGCACACAATTGTGCCATTTTGAAGTCTCCCATCTATACGTTCTCCATATCCATAATCCCTCCCACACTGAATTGTGTTTTAACTTCCATTACTAAGTGACTTGCATGTCATATTTATAAAACTTGCCTAGAACTCTCTACCTCAGCACTCATGCAAAGCAGAACTCATATATATATGTGTCTGTTTGTGTTCCGTCTGCGTATTTTAATTTGGAATTTTTCTTTGTCTCTTTCCTTTCTTTCCCATTTTGTACTTTTATTTTGACGAGGTCCAAAAAAGTGTTGTGTACTTATTTTTTTTGCCATGTCTATACTAGAGTCTAGCATACAGAGAAGTTCTGCATGTCACTGGTTCCCTTTCAAAGTGGAAATCCTATTGTGATCATGCCCCACTGATCTTAGTGTATTTTGGGTGATCAATAATATTATATAACAATGAGGAATTGTCTCTTTTCAGGAAGTGTAGGATTCTTCAAGCTAATGGTTACACTCTGGTCATTTGGAGGAATGACTTCCTGTAGGGCTTGGGTGGTTTTCAGAGAGTTTTGTAAGAGATGTGAGACTAGGCAGTGTGCCTAGAAGTAGACTAGAGAAGAGGATGAGAGATGTTTCAGGTGATCTATCTGAATGAATGAGGCAGAAAAGGGGATTGGGAATCCTGCGGTAGGTTATGTTTATTCTGTATTTTAGATCAAAGGTTAGTCTGGCCATTTTATCCAGAGATGCAGCCTTATATTTTTTAAACATTATCTGTATTAAAATGAAGTGAAACGTAGGCTTAGAAAGATTTTTCTCTCCATTTCTTTGACTAGAAATTGTACAGTGATCAGAAGAGATGTTCCCTTTCTTGTGGAACTTCTTTCTGTTCTTGCTACATGCAACATAATTAAAATTAATATTTCTACTTCATTTTCAAAGCCTGAAGATTCTTTTAAAGAGTAGCCTGCTTAACCAATAACCAAACTTTCAATTAATTTTTATAAAATAATGAAACTATGTAAATCAAGAAGAGAATACAGAAAAACATTAAAAAGAAAAATATAACTTGTCTCCTGTTAATATTTTGATTTATATCAGACCAACCATGCACATTTATGGAATGAGGGGGAAGGAAAGGATGTGCAGGTGGCAGTGCCGAGGAGGAAAGACAGCCGAGAGAAAATGATAGCAGAGGCTCTGGGCTGACCCTGAACTGTCAACATAGTCAGGATTGGGAATCCTTGTATAATCACGTGTTTTTAAAAACAGGATCATAGTATACAAATTGTTTTGTGACTTGTTATTTTTATGTGTTATATTATAAGCACCGTTCCATGTGATTAAATAATCTTTTAAAGCATCTTTCATGAGACTGACGCGTTACCTACTGCGCTAACGAGGCACCTTAAAGCGTCTTTCACATATCTAAGTTAAGTGATCTGTTGTGTGTCCATAATATTTTAAACCAATCCCCTTCATTGAATGCTGAGGTGATTCATATCTTTTAAAAAATTGAAAACTATATAATGATGAAGATTCCTGTAGATAAACCCATGTTCAAAATCACAATTATTTCCTTAGGATAATTTTTTTAGAAATGCCATTATAGTGTCAAATGAGATGCACATTTAAAATACTTATCCATATTGCCCTGCCCAGCTGTGATCCAGAACAATGATTTCCCATTTCTATGCCCACCAGCTACATGTGAGTGTATTTTTTCCACACATTTGCCCAGGACACAGATGCTCTTCCTCTGTGAATATAAGTAGCTTGATTTCATTGTCACACATCTGCATGTGCGTGCATCCCCCAGTCTTATATGTATGTATATATACGTCTATGATCATTCTTACTTATAGAATATATTTTATCTTATGAACACATTAGCCTTTCATATCAAATGAGTTTGTAAATGTGTAATTCTGATGTGCCTGCTCCTAAATGTAATTATCTTGACTTCCCAGGTGCCTGCATGAACATCACCCACAGCCAATGTCAGATGCTGCCCTATCACACCACGCTAACACCTCTCTTCTCAATTGTCAAAAACATGGAAATGGAGAAGTTCCTCAAATTCTTCATGTACCTCCATCGCCTCAGTTGCTATCAACATATCATGCTTTTTGGCTGTAGCCTCGCCTTCCCCGAGTGCGTCGGTGATGGTGATGACAGGTATTTTGGAAACAAAATCTCATTCAGTGGTAAGAGTCAGTTGTGGCAGAATTGTCTGAGAGGAACAGAATTCTCCCAAGTTGCCACATTTTTGTTGTTGTTGTTGTTAAAGGAGAGAAAAAAAGAACTCACACCAATCATAGCCAATTGCAAATATTTTAAACAAGAAATGTTTTGAAAACCTGGAATTATTTTATCTATGGGAAGAAATTATTCAGTTTGTTAGATTGATGCTATCAGCTGGAATACTCAATAGCTATGTCAGTGAGTGTCTGGTAGAAGACAGACAGTATCCTTAAATGGGTGATGGAAAAGAGTTTATTGAAGGGACTATTTATGAAGGTGTGGTTAGGCTTAAGAGAACAAATAAGTGATGGGAGGCACCAGGTCCTACAATAGGGAGGACAGGGGGGACAGCACCTGGAGAGAGTTATAGGTATGGGGGCGGGTCTCCTCACAGGCCAAGTGGTGCGACCCTAACCAGAGGACCATGGCCACAGCCAGCCCTTCAGTGCTGCAGGAAGAGAGAAGGAATAAATACCCTGACCTCTCTCTCCTCGTGCCCTTCCATCTACCGGAGCCTCCCACCAACTGAACTCACCAGAAACCATTGGGCAGGGCATGCAATTAATGGGAACTCAATAGATAAGACTAAAAATCTCATCCAGATATCATCAGCTCAAAAGTCCCATTTCTCATCGTCTAAATCAGGTCTGACTGAGATGGGGGGTGGTTTTCATGGTCAACACTGGAACTCAGACCAGGGCCAGGAGTGGGGAGGGTAGATACAGAAGGACAGACTGCCAGCACAATATCAAGTAGGGTTAGAAATGATTTCCAATAAGGGTATATCAATGAAGAATATGTCAGGGGATATTTGAAATACTAAGCATACTCTTCTAAAGCATGTGTTAAAATAATAATCACAATTATTATCTGAATTGAAATGTTAGGAAGTTTTCAGAATAGTAATGCTAGAATGAATCGCGTTTTCAAGTGCAAATAGATTGCATGTTATTTGTACTAATTTAATTAGTGTATAAAATACGCTTTCAATAGGCAAAGCCATTTTTTATTTGAACTGGAAAAAGCCTGCATGGCCATAGAATAGAAACAGTAGGTTCCGAACCGTAAGAACCATTAGCAGACACAGCATTCAGGAAAGTGTTGACGGGAAGAACCATCTGCAGAGGGTGTCTTCAGCGTAAAGAGCGAGAAGCTCTGTAAGGTCTTTCCCAGGAGTGAAACCACACATGGGAGCAAGGAGGCCCCTTATGTTCCTAGAAGGGACTATTTATGAAGTTGTGATTAGGCTTAAGAGAACATCGATTGGTTGCCTCCCGTACACAGTGTCTTTAGTATTGGTCTCCTAGAGCTGCCTGAACAAATTACTTCAGCTGGGTGGCTTCAACAACAGACATTCTCTCTCTTGCTTTTCTAGAAGATAAAAGTCCAAGATCTGGCAGAGCCATGTCCCCTCCAGGGATTGATGGAGGGTGTCGTCAGGTGTGTGTGTGTGTGTGTGTGTGTGTGTGTGTGTGCATGCGCACGCTCCTTTCCTTTCCTTGCCAGCTTCTGGTGGTTTCAGGCCTTCCTTGACTTGTGGCCATGTCGCTCCAGTCTCTCCCTTCATCTTCACATGGCCTTCTCTTCTGTGTTTGTGTCTTCAGTTCTGTCTCTTATGAGGGCACTTGTCATTGGATGGAGGGCCCAATTTGACAACCTAATATGCACTCATCTTCTCAAGGTCCTTAACTTAATCACACCTGCAATGACCCTTTTTTCCAAATAGGTCACCTTCAATGTTCCAGCAGTTGGACATGGGCATATCTCTTGGGGGCCACCATTGACCACACAGTGGCTGAGAAAGCAGGCTATGGAGGCACATGCCTCAGCCTTTCATCTATAACATGGGATAATAGTTGTATTTATTTTACAAAGTTCATGTGAACTTTAAATGACAGAGTTTGGAATAGTGCCTGGCTTTTAGAAATAGTTCAATAGATGTCAGCAGTAGTTACCAAATGGTGGATTGAAAAGAAGGGGAAGTACTTTCCCATTAAAATACCAACGGCATACTTTATAGATCTAGAACGAACTCTCCAAAAATTCATCTGGAATAAAAAAAGACCCCGAATAGCTGCAGCAATCCTGAAAAAGAACAAAGTAGGTGGGATCTCAATACCAGATATCAAGATGTATTACAAAGCCACTGTTCTCAAAACTGCCTGGTACTGGCACAAGAATAGGCATATAGATCAATGGAATAGAATAGAGAGCCCAGAAATCGGCCCGAACCAATATGCTCAATTAATATTTGACAAAGGAGGCAAGAACATACAATGGAGCCAAGATAGTCTATTCAATAAATGGTGTTGGGAAAATTGGACAGATATCG
>NW_006287459.1:1936528-1960923 GCF_000327345.1 Myotis davidii | reverse complement strand
GTAATAAAAAATTTTTTTTAAAAAAGAAATAAAATAGGATGATTAGCATGAAAAGAAAAGAATAAAGAGTATCCCAATTTTGAACAAGAGCATGTCTAAATTAAGATTCAATATCTGGGGTTTTTTATTGAATGTATTGGGGTAACATTGATTAATAAAATTATATAGGATTCAAGTGTAAAAAAAAAGAAGGGGAAGTACTGATGAAATTGAGAACACAAAAATTATTTATAACACATGCTAAGTATTGAAGGATGGGGGGGGAATGTAGACTAGTATATGGATTAAAAGAAAATTACATAGAATACTCTGGGCTGAATTCTAGTTCCATTTCTCCTTAATTTCAATTTCATTTGTATCTTTTTGCTTTACCTTCCTCTGGACTCATGTGTGTGCATAAACAGGACAATGAAAGAGAATGCATTTGGCTTCCAGGAGACTCTTATTTCATTTTGATCATCCTTATTGTAATTCAGTTTCTGCTCTTAATCAAATTAGTTGCAAAATGCTCATTAAGCTGCTCAGAGTCTTTAGGGCATTCTTAGGTAAGATTTGTTTGTCTCCTGACCTGGTTTGTCCTGAGAAATGCTCTCATGTGAGAGTTTTCCATTTTGTCTTATAATGGATGATAATTTATAGTCAGTTTTCAGGTATCCTTTGGGGACTTATGCTATTTTTTATTATATTTATCATCATATTTAATTTTATAATTACACTTTTAGGCCATTGCTTACTACTATCACTTATGATGTCCATGGGACCTGCAAGCTAAGTTTAATAAGCAAAATAAGTTTGAGAAAAGTAAAACAGATTATGGAGAATAATTCTAAAGTCGAACATATCTTTCTTATATTACATTATTGGACATACATTTACACTAATTTTTCTCTGCTTTTCAAATAGCAGAGAATTGCTTATATTCCATCCTAGAGAAAATAGCTACTTAATAACATTTAAAATTTAAATTAAAAAGATATAGTGGGATGTATAAGTGATAAGAGTTTTTAACTTGATTCCTTTGAGACCTCAGATACTCCTTAAAACTACATTACATAATGATGAATCTATTATGAAATAAAAAGTGTCTATTTTTTTATTTTTTAAAATATATTTTTATTGATTTCAGAAGAAGGGACAGGGAGAGATAGAAACATCAATGATGAGAGAAAATCATTGTTTGGCTTCCTCCTGCAGGTCCTCTAATGGGGATCAAGCCCACAACCTGGGCATGTACCCTGACTGGGAATTGAACCAGGACCTCCTGGTTTATAGGCCAACACTCAACCACTGAGCCACACCAGCTGGGCAAACAGTGTTTACAGTATTTTAGATTAAGTTGCATTTAATAAGTGTGTGTGTGATGTACTATATAACTCAAGCTAATTGAAGTGGAATATAATTTACATGGATTTAGTGAAATGTACCTCAAAATATAGGATTTAGCTGATAAATCATTTGGGTAACACTAAAAATATGTGGGCTAGAAGAAATAGGGTAGAAATGTCAGCAGGCAGCGAGGGAGAAATTCACAATTCCTGGTCCAGGAGAACAAAAGTTTCTAGGGGACTGGATGCACAAGTCTCTGCATTTGAAAGAGGAAGCAGACATTGCAGCCCCTTGCTTTTGATGTGTAACCAACACCCTCTCCCACCTTGTTAATAACAGGCCCATAACTTGGTCAAAGCGTGGAGAGGGTTAATTTGGCCTGGAGGATGCAGCTTTGGCTTTGCTGCTCGAGGACACACGGGAGACCTGCTGTCTGCCGTCACCTGACTCACATCTAACACTTTGCAGAGAAACTGCTCATGAAACAAGGCCTTCGCATTGAACACTTGACATTTTGCTATTGATTTCCCCTTCAGGGGTGTTGCTTTCCCACTAGCTCCTTAGCAGAAATTCTTAATATCTGTGGAAATAAATAAATTTCTTTTATATAACCAGATGACTAGAAGTTAAAGATTGTATCTCTGTACTGTACTCAATCCACGTGGGATTGTTATCAGGATCAGAAGCCTTTCTTCAAATGGTCTTTTTCAAAAGCACTCTACTTTTCCCCAAGTAAGGATGCTCACTGGAGTTTGGAGAATTTATCTGGCAACTGCAGAGAATGCACTTGAAAGATGGGGGGCAGATGAGACCTGATTCATACTATACTAGTAGCTCTGCTAGTTGTCAATTATAGGACGTTGGGAACTTTTGTTAGCCTTGCTGACCATCGGTTTCCTCATCTCTGTAATGATACTGATTATACCCACTTCATAGAGTTTGTGTTCATTAGACAACAGTTTACGTAACACACTCATACATGGTCTACACTATCTGGCACACAGTAACTTCTTCATAAATAATAAGCACTATTATTGGTGGAGTACTCAAAGATGGTATATGAGTTTCTGGGAGGGTATAAAGTTCATCGGCTCTTTCAGAGATGCAAGATTTTCATATTTTTCTCACACTTCCCATCTACTAATTAATTTTCTACTTAGGTGCCAAAGCAATAAATCAAAAAATGCAAATTAGCCCTGGGCAGTGAGGCTCAGTTGGTTGGAGCATCATCCCATATACCGAAAGGCACATACCCAGGTTGTGGGTTTGATCCTCAGTCAGGGTGTATACAGGAGTTAACTGATTGACATTTATGTGTTTCTCTCTCTCTCCCTCACCCTTCCTCTCTCTCTCAAATCAATAAAAACACCATCTCGGGTAAAGATTAATCCCCCAACAAATTACATGATGCCATTCCCCTACCTCTACTCCTTTTAGGACTTTGCATTAGACACAGGTTACAAGCTAACCTCCTTGCCATGGCTTGGAAGCCTTCCTTGCTCCTCTAGTGTCATCAGCCTTGCCCCAGCTGCACTGACTTTTCTACTTCTCAAAAATGCCAACTTCTTTCTCATTTCAATTGTACATGTTGTTTCCTTTGCCTTTAGGGATCTATCCCCTCACACTAAGCCCTCTGCTCAACAGACAGCTCTGCAAAGAAACCTTCTATGACCACCCTCGGTGGTCCTCCTGTTATCTTTCACTGAAGCCTGACTGTGTCCATTTTTGCTTCTGTGTATGTCATCTCTCTTAATAAGCTCCACAGTGTCAGAGAACTTGACTTTGTACATCATTCTATCCTCAGTGTTCAGAACAGTGCCCAACATGTAGTAGGTGCTCAATAAATTTTTGTAGGAATAGATGAATAAATAAATAACTCTTCAGTTAGGGAGGCCTTCTAAATGTTTAGGTAAATGGGAGTTCAAAACATATTGACCATAGTTGTCCATGGCTTAGTTTAATTGATATGCTTCTGAAAGTTCATGTATAAATCCAATGTTCTACATATAAAATGAATTACAGTCTTAAATGGAGTTACATGATATTCCCAGAAATGACTTAGCTTCTTTGTGAGTGAGCTTCAGTTGGCAGAACAACCAGCTAAAATATAGGAACTTGCTCTTTTCAAGCTATCAAAATCCTGCATCTAATAGATGAGGAAGCACTACATTGTTCCTGAGGATGGCTTGGGGATCAGCACTCTCTTTCTAATATTGACTACTACACACTCAGTGAAAAAGACGTTAGGTCAACAGTAGTTGGAAATCTTAGACTTAAGGTTTAGATAAAGAGCAGAAACACAACTATTATAAAGTGTCTCGAGAATAATGACCGGGATCACAATTCAAAATCTGTTCCTGTGAAGAATGGCTGAGGGGCCTGGAGTTGTAAAGCCCTGGATGCACCATGGCTGTCCTTGGGTTTCTGGGCCATGGCCTGGAAGAGGGGGCACACCTTTTCTGTATGCTCCTACAGGGCAAAGATAGAACCGATCACTGAAACTCACTGAGAAATAAATTCTCATTCAACTGAAGTAAGAACTTATGGATACTAAATTTGTCTACATATTGAATTGTCTCAGGAAATGATGAGTTGTTATCACTGGAGGTATTTAAACTGACTGATGAGAACTTACTGGAGACATTTCATCAAGGAATCCAGCTTATTTCAGTAATTAATTTTCTGTTCAACTTAGGGCCAGTTCATTCATGATGGCCCATGGCACTTGATTGAGGAGTTCTAAAAACTTACGGGGAAAAAAGATTAGCCCTGGCCAGCGTGGCTTAGTTGGTTAGAACATTGTTCCCTGCACTGAAGAGTCTTGGGTTTGATTCCTGGTCAGGGCACATACCCAGGTTGCAGGTCTGGTGGTCGTGGTGTGTGTGAGAGGCAACTGATCTCTTTCTCTCTCTCTCTCCCTCCCTCCCTCTTTCCTACCTTCCCTCCCTTTCCCTTCTTTCTCTAGAATCAATGAAAAACGTCCTTGGGTGATGACTTAAAAAAAGATTAAATTTGCCATCCCTTTTCTGAAGGATACTTTATATTTGCATTGGGAAAAACAGTGAGAGAATCCAGTGGGGCTTTGTGGTGGGTTGTGTTGACACCCATGGAGAGAACTAGTATCTAGTAACGACAGATGGTCACCTAGCTGCCTTCAGAAAGGATGGGCTGCATTTACAGCAGGACTTCTGTTTTGCCAAGTGGGGTTTGCTGAGACCATGCCACCCAAAGCCCTCTTTCTCTCTATTTGACTCTCAGGTTCTTTCCTAAATAAATGTGAAGTGTTCAGAGTGTATCATGTTGGGGAGGTGAATCTGCTCGGAACACATGCGAGTCTCAGGCACCTTGCCTGGTGCTCACAGTTCAGCAATTCATGGTGGAAAAATAGAACTTCAGATCTGTCAGGATCTGTCCCCGTCACCCTGTTTCTCACACCTAAGTCTGTGAGTTTTGATTTTAAAATTCTGATAATAAATCAAGATTGTAATTCTGCTATGTTACTATCTTCCATTTGCCTTAGTTCATCTTTTTAAGCTTTTGCTTTTGCTAATCTCCTGGTAGGTAACTAAGAGTCCTAGGCATATTTTTGTTTCAGCCACTAGAGAAGAAGAAGAGAAATGTTAAGAGAAACAAGAGAGATATTGAGAATTGCCTTTGGGAAGGCACAGTTTGTTCATTTCCTATCAATGCCCTCGTCACCCTTTCAGAGGCGGCGGAGTTTCCTAGAAAAAGGATCCTGCACGCCAGCTCTCATTACTTAAAGTTACTGGAGAAGTTTCCCGTCATTTCAAACACACAATTGATTCGGTGTTCCTGTTGCGACTCCATCATATTACTAAGGATGCCCATAATATGAGATGGCCTCCAGCTGAATAGTCCAAATGGGCGTCTAAGTTGTTATTGGAATGAATTTTCAAAGCTTTGCTCTATGAGAATTATAAAGCCTCTCCCTCACCATCCAATTTATCCTCAGAATTTCTACTGCTGCATATTGTTATATTGCCACACTACTTTTGAATTGAATTTTACTGATAATGTTTTAGTAAAAAAGTAACAACATTGCCTTCCTGTAATGTAATTTAGAAGGCTTACTGTGTTCTTAAATATGTTATTTTATAAGACAGCATGTACCAATCTCCCATGTAAATGCAGCCCCGAAATCATCTAAAAAGCACTTGGAAAATATAATTTGATTTAAAACATTTCTTTGAAGAATTCAGGAATTATATAAAGTCAGCATAAGCTTTTTTATTACTTTTTTCTAAATGGAGAATAATTACATACTGTCACTTTCTTTTACTAAAGATTGTATCTATGTCCCAAGAACTCTATGGTGTCACAAATAAATGCAAACATTATAGCATTACATTTTTTATCATCATAATTTTTAAAAAATTATATACATCAGTAGGCAAAGAAAAAAGACATGCTTTGTTGCTATTACCAGCTAACTATTCTGAAAGTCATTTGTGGCTTACTTCCCTGATTTTACCTGCTGACCTAGAAATAGCAGTCTTTATTATTATTATTATTACTATTATTATTATTTTATTTATTTTTTAATCCTCACCAGAGGGTATGTTTATTGATGAGAGAGAGAAACATCAATGTGAAAGAGAAACATCCATTGGTTGCCTCCTGTACACACCCACAGGCAATTGAACCCACAGCCTTTTGCTGTACAGGACGATGCTCCAACCAACTGAGCCACCCGGCTGGGGCACCAGCAGTCTTTTTAGCCACACCAGTGCCGGCCCCCGGCTGTTCAGGGGCTCAGTTGTCTCACAGTTCCTTTTCAACCTCATTCAACCTCCAGAAACACAAGTTGAAAATGCTTTTTGGCATTTTATATAAAATATCAATGATAAGTAAGGTTCCATTTTATGAGCCAAAAATGGCTCCATGTGGGGGTAATAGGGTCAGATAACTCCTGGAACTATTATTTTACAAAGATGTAAAGCTAGAGAGTCAGGCCATGAGGCTCAAGTCTTTCTGAAAATGCCTTGTCATATCACTGACATTTTCTCAAGCTCAGTGAATTAGTATGTTGACTTTTCACCTCAATAATTCCTTGGTGTTACGTGGATGTGGCTAGAATTTAGATTTAATACTTGTGATTCAATCATTCAAAGATCTGTACTGAAGGCATCATTTCATGATGTACAAAAATCAAAACAGCTGCAAAAATAATTTAACAATTGCAAGTTTCTTTGGTGATTTGTTAATCCTCTATCCCATGGGCCCTGGTAAGTATGCCAAGTATTAATGAGAATCAGGTTCATGTTGGTTAGAAGGGTATAGAATTTATATTCTCTTTCAAGGGTGGTTGTGTGGTTTTACATTATTCACACACATCTTAATTTAAGCTGTGTTTATCTGTTGGTATTTCCTCGAGTTTCTGTTTTAAGGGTGACACCCTGCTCTTGGACTCTAAGTGAGACATGTAATTGTAGGGCTTTCACCCATAGCAATTTTACTGACATTTTTCTCTGACACGGGAATTATTTCAAGACTGAACAGCATGTGTAGAATTTGCTGACATGAAGGGAGGGATCAGGTGAGCAGGGGTGCGTGAGCTCCTGTACAGACCGATTAAGTTGGGAGTCGGTAGTGATGGCTCTGCTCTCGACTTTGCTACGGATAGCTTTGTTCTAAGCAGGCCACCACATTATCCTTGGACTGTAATTCATTCACTTCTCCAATAAATATTTGTGGAGTGCTGACTGCACATACTAGGGATACAGCAGCAAACAAAACAGACAAGAATCCTTGGCTAATGGAGCTTATACCATGTTGGAAAGAGATAGACAATAAGCAAATAAGTAGATAACAAATAAATAAATAAAGTAGATCAGATAGTGATAAGGGCAATGGAAAATATCCAGCAGGAAAGCTTTGGGAGAATGGGGTATGGTGGCAAGAGAGGCAATTTTAAGCAGAGTGTTGTTCAGGAAAATCTCACTAAGTAGGTTACATTTGACCCATCGGGACATAGGGATCTAGGAGGTGAGGGAGACCCGGATATTCTGAATGTTCTGTGGTAACTGACGTAGGTGGGAAAGAGGGCCTGATGGAGTCCGTCCTGCAAGTAGATGCAGATGCTGTTGGCAAGGATGTGAGTGGTGGGGGGTAGACATAGGGAGGGTAGAGGGTCTTGCCAGGCATATGTAGAGTTTGGGAGCGAACTACCTCTCAGCTTCTGACATCAGCTCATTCAAAAGCGATATCAGAAAGTTATTAATTTATTTATTCTCTTATCAAGCACATATTAGCGCCTACAATGTGTCAGGCACATAGTTTGATGCGGGAGGTGTAGAGATGAAGAGGACACAGTTCTGCCTTGGAGAGATTCCCTAATAATAGGGAACCAGACACGAAAACATTGAAATGGCTGGACAATGTGAACAGCTTACAAAGTGTGGGGGTAACGCAGAGAGGAAGAAAGAACTCTTTTCATCTGGCATTGTTAGAAATGGCTGCTTCAAGAGAGGTGGTAACAGCTACACTGGGTTTTAGAGGATGAATAGAAGTTTGCTGTGTGGAAAAGGTGGGAAAAGAAGGCATTTTAGGTAGAGTAACAGCCTAGATATATTATATATTAGGGAAACTAGTTTAATTTTGCTAGAACATAAAATGGGGCGAGAACAATTGGATTTGAAGATGTAAAATTAGCAGGACTTCATGATTAATTACACATAAATGGTGGGGTTGAGGGTGAGGCAAAGGTTTGGAGACTTGAGGACTTGGGTCGATGGTATTACCACCAACAAAATTAGGCATGTCAGAGGAGTGGTGATTGTGGTGGTGCTTGGAGATAATGAGTTAATATTCTCTCAATCCAGTTCAAGAAGTGCAAGACAGTAATTTCCTTTCAGTGGAGATAAAAACAGCTTTCCTTCTGTAGGAGGTGCCATGATTTATACATTCTTGCCAGTGGTACACTGGTAAACTGGCTCCCTGAAAACAAAACAAAACAAAACTGTCGTTTGTAGCATTTACTGATTTCTGTGGTGGATTTCACAGAAAAGATTTCAAGCTAGAAAAGACATTAACAATTTATAGCACCCCACTACATTTTATCCCTTTACCAGTATTTGCTGAGCTCCCGCCAGGTGTGATGCATGCAGCATTACTTCTCCATATCCATTTTCCACTTTCCTCCATCTGACAGGTTCTCAATGGCTACTGTTTTTGCTTTCTGTGGGGCTCAGACCATGCGAACCACCAACAGGACATCAGAGTGTAAGAAGGGAGTCAGGTTGGGTAGTGATCCCCCAGTTTCTTCGTGGCCAGATTACCCCGGTTGCTTGCATCCTGGGGTATGGCTCCTCTCTGGCAGCCTTTCCCATGTAGCTCTCTGTATGTTTCACTAACTGCCTGTTCCCTTTGTCCCTTAAGTCTGGGATGCTAACAGCAACCCGTCCCAGCATACTGCACTAACCCTGCCAGCGCCTTCGTAGACGGCCCTTTCATGGAGGGCTCTGCATTGGTCCTACTCCAGCAGGTCATTTCTTTCCTGCTGGTGCCATGGCTATTACAAATGAAAAATAATGCATAGTCCTGGTTTTTAGAGTTTCAGACCAAGGTGACCCCCAAAATACCCTGACTTCTCGCATTATTTTTCTTCAGATGTGAGACAGTGACATAGTCAAACATTCCCTTGAACACTTTTCTATCTCTGTGTCTAAGGAACCTCTTTCCTACCACTCTTCTAACCCATCTTATGAGGTGTCTTCAGACCACCAGAATGTGCTGATGTGGAAAGCTGGTGTTGTTGGTCCACCCCAGAGCGAACAGGCCATGTGTGGCTTGTGTTCCCCAGCAGCAGTGATGAATGCATGTTCCTGTGTCATTCACAGATGTATGACCCTGTGTCATCTGTGGCTCATGTTTGTGAAGAGTGGCCAGCGAGGGGAAGCATTTTGGAGCACTGGGCGGGAGTCACAGTAACCGGCTCTGTGATCTCCTTTCTGGGTTTCAGATTCCTCACAATGTAAATGGAAGAAACAGGAGTAAATGATCTTGCAAGACCCTTCCAGCATTAACGTTCTCCCCAAGGCTAAGGACTGCAGCTCTAGGAGCTCCCTGTGACTTCGTAAGCATTGCTCACCGAGCAGCTCAGCCGCACAAAGACAGATTCAGGAATATATTTTTTAAAAATGATTGTGTGGATGTCATCAATGAATAGTACATCTAACTCAAAAGTATGCCTCTGACCAAGCGAGATACCAAAGAAAAGTGCATCAGTTACCCATGGCTGGAAAGCACATTACCACACATTTAGCAGCTGAAAGCAGTACACAAGTATTATCTCATAGTTCCTGTGTATCTGGAATTGGTCCTCTGCTTCAGTGTCTGTCATATGGTACAGTCAAAGTGTTGGCCAGGGTTGGGGTCTCATTTGAAGGGTCGACTGGGAAAGGATCCACTTTCACGTTCATGTGATTGTTGGAAGAACTTCAGTTTCAAGGGGCTGTTGGACTGAGGGCTTTAGTTTCTAGCTGGCTGTTGGCCGGAGGCTACTCTCAACTGCTTGTTATGCAGCCTCCCCAATATGGCAACGTGCTTCTTCAAAGCAAATAAGGGAGAGAGTCTCTAGCAATAGAGAACTCACCTCTTAGTTATGATGGAAATGACATCCCATTACCATCTGTTGGTTGGAAACAAGTCACTAGGCCAGCCCACACTCAAAGGAAGGGGCTCACACAGGCCTGAACACCAGGAGCCAGAGGTTATTGGGGGTCATCTTAGAGTCTGCCTGGGAGATTCTTTTTTTTTTGGAGGGGGATAGTTTTAAACCCTGAGCTCTCCTAACATATTTAAAAATTAGTTTATTTGCCAAACATAAAATGTGACAATTAATGTAACGTGAGATCCTGAATGGAGATTTTTAGGGGTATTTAATTTAGTTAAAGATATTGTGCCAATGTTAGTTTCCTGGTTCTGATCATTGAAGTGTAGTTGTATAAAGTGTTAGCCTTGAGGGAGCCTGGATGCAGGATATATGGTAACTTTCTATTCTATTTTCATAACTTTTCTATAGGTCAAAAGTCATTAAAAAGTTAGAAAAAGTCATTTGTAAAATTTAAAAATTCTTAGTCATATAAGCCTACGCTGCAGCTGTAGCTTATTCAATAATTTTAACATTAGATCTTATCAGAACTTTTTTTTTGCAGACGAAGTGTAAACGTTTTTAGGAGATGGAGACATGTTGTTCAAAAGAGAACAATAAAGAAAAATCTGTAATTTGGTAACTAAATTTTAAAAATTGTTGGTAAATTTGCTTAAAACTGTATAGGTAAAATCTCCAAGTTTTTAATAGATAAATAATTTTAGAACATCCCTACTAGTGGAAACACAATAAAAACCACATATCATTATATATTATAATTACTCATATAATAACTGTTTCTGGCTTAAACTTCAGTTGAAATGTGTTAGAGACTTTTGCATGATACCAAGGGCACTTCACACATCAATTGAAAATAATCACCATTTCTAAAATAGTATTCTGATAGCCAGATCCGACCCCTGCCTGTGCTGAGCACTGTTTTCAGATGTCAGTCTGCTTGTTGCTTGGATATAGGCACTTACGTTCCAAAATAGTGTGGTCTATCTCACCCCACTGCTCCATGTGATGAAAGCAAAATACTTCAACTCCTCACAGGCAGTTGAATGTCATGCTAAACAACAGCAAATGGCTCCTCATTTTGCTCACTGTTCAAAAGGGCGGCTGGTTATTAATACTCTCTCACTGTTTCACATGTCCTGGTCCAGCAATTTAAAGCTTATGGGTCTCTGTTGGTTACACCTCTTAGAGCTATTTGGAAACACTCTAGACATTTTTCTTAGAACCTATTTTTAGAATGGGAGGCCTAATGGTATTTTAATGTCTCTGTATATTCCCGGAACAAATTTCGAGAAGAAAATGTCTATTACCTTTTGAAATTTAGCAAAGCCGGTGGGGTTATCGCTGCTCCTCTGAGAAGCATTGTGTTAAAGGATACATTTTGATGTATGAAATGTTAGTGATAAAAGCACCGTATTAACTCAGCTCTTCCAAACCTCTCACTTTTCAAATGAGGAAACTGAGTCTTGGTGTGGGTGAACTGTTGGCACAAGATCAGGCAGTGAGGAGTGGCCGTGTGAAAGTTTTACGGTGGCGGACTTACCCTTTCATGCGGAAAGTGTCCATAGGAAAAGTCAATGAGAATGTCAGCTTAGGAGTTAAGACAGCTTGAGAACAGAAAGCAGTCTGCTGGGCCCCTGCATGAAACTTCATCGCTCTTACTGTAGAGCAGCGGTTCTCAACCTGTGGGTCGCCATGCCTTTGGCGGTTGAACGACCCTTTCACAGGGATCGCCTAAGACCATCCTGCATATCAGATATTTACATTACGATTCATAACAGTAGCAACATTACAGTTATGAAGTAGCAACAAAAATAATTTTATGGTTGGGGGTAAAAACATGAGGAACTGTATTTAAAGGGCCAGAAGGTTGAGAACCACTGCTGTAGAGGATTCTGAGAAAAAATGTGGCATGATCCTAAAATATGTGGGCTTAGAGGTGAGGCAAGGTCCAGGAACCACCTGGGAGAGTTGAGCCTCCAGAGTTAGCTTTGCAGTGATCTCCTCCTCCCCAGTGTTGGATGAATTTTTCCCTCCTGTAAATGGCATCTGAAATGCCATTAATTAGAGATTCCTTGGCTCCAGCAAGCCTTCTAATGATGCAAACGCCTTTGGGAGGGTTAAGTGTCCACCTGTTATTATAAGTTACTCTGTGTTATTGTCATCCTTCTTCTTCGAAAGCCCAATTGCGATCTGCTCACTTGGGGAATGCAGTTTTGATTGCAGGAAAGGAAGACAATGTTTAAGAGCAAGTCATGTTCTGGTGGAGACGGCTGTCTAGTGGGGTGCTTGAGTGGGGTCCGGATGATATCAGAGACTGGGACCTGCGTCGGGGACGCAAAGGCAAAGGAAGAAATGCCGAAGCCAAGCCTTGCTGGTCTTGTAGTTTTACGGTGGGCTATCCCACACCTGGAAAGGAAAGGTACATACCTTTCTCCTTCCCTTGTGTTCCTTGGCCTCCTTGGCAAACACTGATCATTGCAGCTTAACTAAGAGTTTGTAGAATGAAGGAGAACCTAATCTCTGTGTATATGGCTGGTCCACTCCGAAAGTGCCTATCAAGTTCCTAACTGCCCTTGAGTTGAGCTTTGGAACACACATTCCTGGAGTAAGAGCTGACATGGAGTAGTGTAGTTAATAGAGTGGGTTTTAGGTCAGTCTGCCAGGGTTTGAATCCTGGCTCTGATACTCCCTCAGTGTCCCTGGCCAAGTCTCTTGTTTGTCCTGTGCTTCCGTTTCCTTACTTGGGTATTAGGGATGATAGCACTGGCACTTAGCACTTAGAGCTGCAGTGAGAAATGAAGGTGTCAATGGACACGAAGCACTCAGAAGAGAGTCTAGCAGTGTGTTAGCTAGTGCGCAGGAATTCTATGTTCTCCACCTTCCTCAGCCATGTACCCACGTTTTAGTTGAGAAAATAGAGTCTCTAACTTCTCTGGAATGAGATAGAAAATGTTATTGAAGTGATACTTTCTTAGTCCTATAAATACCCAATATATTTCCTGAATGGCAGTCAGGTATTCTTTTTACACCAGGATACTTGTCTGGAGCAGGTCGACATGTTTTATGCCTTAAGCCTAATCTTTCAAGTGCGAAACCTATTGTTCTACATGTTCACTAACAAATTTAATGACATATTGATGTCGACAGATAGCTATGTGAATATCAGGACTCTAAAAGATATTCAGTTTTGGCCCCGGCTAGGTAGTTCAGTTGGTCCTGATATACCAAGGTTGCAGGTTCAATCCCTGGTTAGGGCACAAAATCAACCAATGAATGCATAACAAGGTGGAATAACAAATCTCTCTCTCTCTCTCAAATAAAATAAAACCATTCAGTTTTAACACAAGTTCCTAAGCTTCAGATTATGAGGTCAAAAGTACTCATATATGAAGGAAATTGCTGAGTATGCCTTTTCCACATTTTTATGTATAAAAAGATCTCTCTCTCAAGAGAGATCTTGTTTGATCAAGGAACTCTTAAAGCCCAATTATTAGGTCCTTATATGAGCATAGACAATATAGAACAGTAGATACAGTGTGGACTGAAAGTAGAAACATCTGGATTCTCTCCCCAGTTCTTCCATTAAGAAGCTATGTGACCTTCAGTCAATCCCAGAATCAGGTCCTGTCTCAAATGAAGGGTTTGAAGGAGGTGTTGTTTAAGGTTTCTCACAGATCTAATACTGTGTGGCTCTGAAACATGTTCGTGGCACTACATTGGCGAAGTGTGTGCTTTGCTTTGACTGACATGTAGATTTTCTTTCCCAGTTTTTTTTTTTTTTTTAAATCATTTGAAATGCTCACCAGCCAGGGTGAGAGATGCAGTCTGTAGCTGCAAAATAGAAAAAGCCACCTAAGTCACTGAGCGCTGGAGCCAGAGTGTTTGATGGCATGTCAGTGAATAAAGGCAAGCTCCGGGGCATCATTTCTCTTACCATTAATAGACAGTTGCCTGCATTTTTCTAATTTTCAGAAGATAAAATAGAAATCTGAGAAGATAAGTAACTTTATAAACTGCCAATAAATGCATTGCTTATACTAGTAACTGCAAGTTAATAACTGAGTTGCCACATGTCTGTATGTGTCTTTTCCAGGGAGGCAGTGGAAATGAAGGAATAGCTTTCTCTCTGCCTCTCAGGGATACTTCGAATTTCTCAAAGGGAAGAACAGAAATGAGATGAACCTATTTTGTGACCTACTTCTGCCTTTCCCACCTGGGGGCCTTTATTTCCAGGTTCATTTGCTCCTTTTGGCATTAAGTAGAGCTCCTTTTGGATTGACAGGTTTGTGTTAACACCTCAAACCTAAGAAGAAACATACTGGGGGAGTCAGTGCTTCAACAGGAGATCAATGATATATTATGGAACTGGCTTATTCCCCCTAGAACCAGGACATTAGGCTGTCTGACACTCTTGTTATAGAAATTTAAGTTGTTGACATAGTGAATATGAATTAAGATAATATTACAGCCCTCATGGCCAACTTTAATTTCAGTATTATTTCAAGAAGCAGTCTATAAACATATTAATTTTCACTTTTCTCTTTTCTTCTAGACACGGACTCCTGCCCTGTCGGTCCTTCTGTGAGGCTGCAAAAGAGGGCTGCGAGTCAGTCCTGGGGATGGTGAATGCCTCCTGGCCCAATTTCCTCAAATGCTCCCAGTTTAGAAACCAACTCGAAAGCAGCAACGTCAGCAGGACTTGCTTCTCACCAGAGCAGGAAAAAGGAAAGCAAGGTAGGTGTCTGTGTTTCATTGCATTTTTAACAGTTGTAATTGAACTATACCATTCATACAAGGGTGCATACAAATAATGTGTACAGTGCAATAACCTTTATCAAAGTGACCAGACCTATGCCATCGACATCTGGATCAAGAAGGAGAATCTGATCAGCATCCCAGAAATGCTCCCGAGGCCTCTCCAAGTAGCCTCGCCCTCCCAAAAGAACCTCTCCCCTGACTTCTAGCTCATTAGGTAGTTCTGCCTGTTTCTTAACTTGGTATCAATGGAGTCATACAGTATGTACTCCTTGTGTATCTAGCCGCCTTTGCTCAGCATTATGTTTAAGAGATCCATTATGTTTTCATCTTCGTGTGGTTTACTCATTCTCATTGTTGTATAGTATTCTAAGATATTATTATATCACAATGCATTTTTCTTGTTGATGGACATTTGAGTTGTTTCTGTCTACTATGAATAGTGGTACTATGACTATTCTTGTTCATGTCTTTGATTGGCTATGTATTTGTTCAGCAAAAGAGTTTTTAAAGTGGTTGTAGCAATTTATACTCTTACGAGCCATGTGTGAAAGTGGCAGTGGCTCGAAATCTTCCCCAACACTGTAGTATCGCCTTTTTCATTTTGGCAATTCTGATAATAGTATTATGGTGTCTCTTTGTGGTTTTAAAGTGCATTTCCTGATGAATTTAATTGAATTTTTACAAATTTTTTATTTGAGTATCTCTTTTAGCAAAGTGTCCAAATATTTTGCCCATTTTTTAATCGAGTAGTCTGCCTTTGTCCTCGACTTATACTTCTTTATGCATCCTGGGTATGCAGTCTGTGGGGCATATGTATTGTGAAGAGTTCCCACTCTGTGGCTTCCCTTTTCTCCCTCTTCTTAATGCCTATGATGGAATAGAAGGTCTTATTTTTTTTAAAAAATATATTTTATTGATTTTTTACAGAGAGGAAGGGAGAGAGATAGAGAGTTAGAAACATCGATCAGCTGCCTCCTGCACATCTCCCACTGGGGATATGCCCGCAACCCAGGCACATGCCCCCGACCGGAATCGAACCTGGGACCCTCCAGTCCGCAGCTGACGCTCTATCCACTGAGCCAAACCGGTTTCGGCTAGAAGGTCTTATTTTTAATGGGTCTACATTATTGATCACTTGTGGTCCTCAGCTTTCTCTTTTTTTAAAACATATTTTCACTGATTTCAGAGAGGAAGGGAGAGGGAGAGAGAGATAGAAACATTAATGATGAGAGAGAATCATTGATTGGCTGCCTCCTGCACACTCCCCACTGGGGATCGAGCCCGCAACTTAGGCATGTGCCCTTGATGGGAATAGAACCTGGGACCCTTTAGTCCACAGGTTGATGCTCTATTCACTGAGCCAAACCGGCTAGGGCATCCTCAGCTTTCTAGACTCTCCTGCTCCAGTATATTGGAGTCTCTTTCTAAATTACTAGGGAGGCTCTTTGGCTTTCACACTTGAGTTACAGTTGCCTGTAACTTTGAGTTATCTTTTTCTAGGACATTGATTCTCAACAGTAAGCTATCCAATCCATTGTCCTTATAGTTACGTCTCAAACACTTGGTAAGTTACCCCATTCAGTGCATTCCTTTCCATAGGCATACTATTCCAATTCACCTCTGTTGAGGGTTTTAAAAATTGGACCACCTCCTTATGCCAGGGAATGTCTATCTCCACTTAGCCATCAATGATGTTAACTTCTCTACCATCCCAGCATGTGATCCAGATCAAGAACCCCATCATATCACCTCCTTTCTTGGACCACTCCTGGGACTGTCACAAGTTGAGGTTTCCAGAAGCAGCCACTGAGATGGAGTGTGTTATACAGGGTAGTTTAGGTAAAGGAGAGAGAGAAAGCAGGATTGGGCAGAGGGGAATGTTAAAATAAGATCCAGGCTCATAAAAGCCTCAGCTAAATCCGGGGGGAGCTGTGGGGTACATATGGCCTGCGAGAGCTGTTCCATATTGGGACAAGATAGCTTGTCTTTACAGTGTTGTGCCGCATAATGACGCTTTGGTCAATGACGGACCTCATATACAACAATGATCCCATAAGACTTAATGCAGCTAAAAAACTCCTATCACCTATAACCATCATAACATCATTTCAGGGCATTACTCACATGTTTGTGGTGCTGCTGTAAGCAAACATACTGCGCTTCCTGTTGTATAAAAGAATAGCACATAAAATTATGATAATAAATGACTATGTGTAACTACTTTATTTGCTATACTATACTTTTTATTATTATTTTAGAGTGTACAGTTTCTACTTATAAAAAAAAAAACACAAGAGGCCCGGTGCACAAATTCATGCACGGGTGGGGTCCGGCCAGCCCGTCCCAATCGGGGCCAATCGGGCCGGTCTGGCTGGGGAGAGGGGCCACGGGTGGTTGGTGGGCCGGCCCCACTCCCTGGTCGAACTCCCGGTTGAACTCCGATTTTTGCTGTAAACCAATGTGCCGAGTTACTCCAACAGCAGCCTCAGACATCTCGTGTTTACCATGTCTCTTGCTTGCATCACTTTCTCTTGTGCTTGATTTAATCTCATGTTGTTTGTACAGGCACATGCTGTACAGATTTGTAGCCTGGAAGCAATAGGCTATTACATCTAGCCGAGGTGTGTAGCAGGCTGTACTGTCTAGGTTTGTATAAGTGCAGTCTATGATGTTCACACAAGGATGAAGTTGCCTAAGGATGCATTTCTCAGATGCATCCTTAGGCGACTATTGTTAAGCTGGGCATAACTGTATACCCCCCTCACTCAGTCACTGGATGTGGTACTTCTTGAGAAGGGTGTGCCTTGGGTGAGGCAGCTCTCTGCAGCGGAGGTAGAGCTTGAACAATGGGCTAGAGGCTGTTGGCTGACAGTGGGGGAAACAAATTCTCTCCTGAATGGTAGGCACATAGAGTGTGAACAAATCTCCTGATCCAGTCCGAGACTGAGCTGATTTTGCTGTGTTTATAAGGCATGATAATATGACTCCATGTACCTCTGGTTCGTTTCCATTCTGAGGGAGCGCTTCTCTACTGGGCCCCACTGAGAAACTGAGACATCTACTGCACTCCACTCCTCCATGGGCAGTCCCAAATGCTCATGTTTTTCTTCTGAGGACAAGAGCATTGCTGGAATTTCCACTGCACTTTGCAGAGGTTTTCTGCTGAGCTCTTTAGTTTCTTCTTTTTTTGATAAATTATAGTCAATTTATTTTGTATTATTCTATTACCCATCACCTATTCATAGGTTTTCTCTTTAATCATAGGATAATATATTTCATAGCTTTTAAGAGCTGGGATGTACTTTTGTTGTTGTTAATCCTCACCTGAGGATATTTTTCTATTGATTTTTTCCCACTTATTTATTTATTTAGCTTCTTGTTCTCTGTGACAAATGCCTTGAGGGGAAACCCCTAAATGCCTTAAGGGGGAATCCTTCCCATGGCCCACTTGTCTGTGTCTCCTTTCTCACTGCTTATTTGACCCCTCACTAAAATGCTAATATTTTTTGGCAGCACTAAAATGCTAATTTTTGTCTCTCTACCCCTGTGGGATTGCCAAAGCTCTACTGACTTCTTTACCTGTTTGCAGTGGCCCAATGTCCAGATTCTCAGTTTCTAGCACTATGACAAGAACCAGCAAGTCCCGTAAGACAAAGAGCACTGCAGAACCCTGGCTGTTTTTCCTGCGGTTATCTTCTCTCGGAGGTCTCAGCCACTCACCTCCTGCCAGTCTCACCAGCTTCCAGATGCCTTTAAATAGATGTTTCTTGCGTTTTATCTGGCTCTTCTGGTTTTATGGTGAGGGCATTGACCTGTCACAAGTTACTACATCATAGCCAAAAGAGGAGTTTGTTTTATTTCTTTTCAGCGCAGTCTTTAGTAGAGGTCTGCTGCTAAATTAGGATTCCCTCCAAAAGATGGTAGATAGCAACAAGCCATCAGAGGGATGGGTGAGTGTTAGTATATGAAAGGGAAGTCTCTCAAATCTCTTGTCATCCATCTACTTTTGCCCCGCTTTTGGTAAGAACACTTTATCAGTGGTCATTTGGACAATGTAGCACGTTGATAGAGGACTTAAGAATCCACAGAGTAAATGTGAAAATGAACTGATGGTCAAAAAGTACTAGTTCTTGAAAATCAAAATAACATTCATAGTCTTTAGTAGCTCAAGCTGAAATGCCACTTAATATAGGTTCTCCAGATATCAGAAGATGTTACAAATCTTCTGATCTTGGAAAAGATTGATGATCCATTTATATTTGAAAACTTGTGTTTAAAGAAAATAGAAATTTCCTAAGTACATTTATCTGAGATTTTCTACTCATCATAGTCTTTTTAGAATTATTGGTTATAATATTTTTCCATGCAGACTTAATTCCACCAGGATGCTAGCCATCATATATATGTTCATAATAGGTGTGCTAGGGATAAAGCTACTGCTAGTTATGATCTTTGTGTGTATATAAAATTATAATTTCTAGCACACACACATAGTTATTAAAATATGTTTATGTACTAAAAATGTACTCTATGCTGACTAAAAAAGTGCTTATCATAGAATATAACCATAATCATATAAAGGTTTATGCTGTAGGGCCACTTATAACTATAATGCATGAAGTCGTTTTCTCATTTTTTTAATTTATTCAGTGAGTATTAATTGAGTACCTACTCTGTCCAGAGCATTAAACCAGGAAATCTGAAGAAATAAAAGTAATTACAGTATTCATAAAATTAATTTATACCTGTCCAGTGTGGTAGTTCTCAACAAGGGATGATTTTGTAGCCTCACCCGGGAACATTTGGCAATGTCTATAGACATTTTCATTGTTACAACTCTGGGGACAGAAGGAGTTGCCATGGGCATGTAGTGAGTAGAAACCTACTATGGTGCTTTACAACCACCAATGCACAGTTCAGCCCCCACTGCAAAAAGTTATGTGGCCCCAAATATCAATAGTGCTGCTTTTGAGGAACCTTGGTCTGGAACAGCACTCTATGTTTTGCAAAGTACTACTACTACTACTACCTACTACTACTACTACTACTACTACTACTAATGACCACGCTTCCTTCCTGTAGAAGTGTTAAACCTAATCTGGCACACCAGTAGGTGAGAAACAATGTAAACAGAACTGTAACTCCGATGTCCCACAGAAACTATAAAGCGACACAGGTTAAATGTCAATGCAGTCGAGTGGAGTCAATTACATAAGGAATTCTGAATTTTTGAGAAGGGGAAGGGTCCCATTTGACAAAGAGGAAGAGAGAAGGTGGTCTGGGGTAGGCATTCAACACTGTGAACTTGTACTGGGGTCAGGTTCCTACTTAGCCTATGAAATGAGTGATGACTAAAAGCTGACTCCCATCTCAGTCTTCTCCTTCCCACTTATGAAATCATTTGCCCCAAGAAAATAGTAAGCCCCCTTTACATTATGGACCCCATTCTCCTTTCCAAAGTGCTTTCACAGCTGTAAGCTCACTTGGCTTCCCGAGTAAATCCCTGATCATTCATCTTCATTTTACATATTAGAAAACTGAGAGGTTCAGGGAGGTCATTCCAAGGTTATTTTTAAATCCAGCTCCTTGGGCTATATCATCTGCCCACAAGTCCACCATCCTGGGAAGGACCATCCTGATTGGATTATTAATTCTAGAACTCTACCCTCTGTTACAGCCCCCTTCTCATGAGAACTTTCAAAATGTCTTTTCAGACTGAATTGAGCCAAAACCCACAACTAGTAACAGCTGCTTTTTTCAGTGCACAGCTATGTTAATTCAATCCATCTTCTCCGAGCATCCTTTACATCAGTCATAACTCCGAAGATATTTTGTTCTCATACAGAATGATACACAGTTGTCTCATCCTTTCCATCTCATGTTGATGCGGAGTCTTGTGAAGTAAATAATGTGCTAAAGTGATAATGCTGTGGGAACTGTACTTCAGAGCTTTTAAAATAAACATTAGTGTGTGTTTTCAGAGTTGAGTTGTGAGAACACAGAGGGCAAAAGGTCAAGGCCCATCAATCATTCTGAACTTTCTGATTAATCCTTTACCTTGTCTGAAATCCTATATGGAAAGTAGTTTTTAAATGGCATTTTTCTGGCTCTAAAGAGATACCCCCTGTCATGAAGCAACTTTGGCTATTTATTCCTTCATTTTCCTTTTCCTTTCCTGGTATCTTATTTGCTTTGCTAGCTCTGGTTGCTGATAGCAACCACTTCAATGCATTAACAGCAAAATCGTAGTTTCAGGATGTTGGTAAAACACATACTCTGAATTTCTCCTACTTAAGTGTGGTTCATTTGGGAGAAAATACGTAATACCATTTCTTTGAGATACTTAGTGTCATTGTTTTGCCGGAGATAGATGATTATAGATATAGCATCATGGAGTTACTAAAAACTAGCCATGCCCTTTTCATTACAATAAATCATTGACTAAAATGAGCTTTTCCTAGAACTTCAAATTTTCTTATATTTATAATTTTAAATTATTAAAAAAATTAAATTACAAAAACATTTTTTTCTTCCATATGTGGATGCTTCTTTTAAGGGCACCAAACTTAGATCTGAAGGCTTGTATTCAAGCCCTGACTGTTTTACTTAATAACTGTGTGGTCTTGAGCAAGTTTCTTAAACCCTTTTAACCTCTCTTTCCTCAACCGTAGAATAGAAGTAATAATGCCTGGATGGTAGAATTGTGTTATGGGCTAAATGAGATAATGTATTTGAAAGAATTTTGGCAGCCCTAATGCACTCTGCAAATGTAAATTGCCCTATTCAGGAGACATTTAGAAGCATATTCTATGTACCAGGCAGTTTACCAGGAACTGGAAAAGGGAAAATGTAAGACTGGAAACCATGAAAATTCTAGAAAAATGTTGGCAGTGAAATCTCGGAAATTTCTTGTAGTAATATTTTTTCTGATATATCTTCTCTGGCAAGGGAAACAAAAGGAAGAATAAACAAATGGGCCTACACATATCTGATCTGTCAGCAAGTTCTTTTGAGTCCCTTGTCAAATATACACATAACCCAACCAGTGCTCACCACCTCCACAACCACTACCTGGTCCAAGCAGGTCACCTGGACTCCTGTGTGGATTGTCCCTCCAGCCTTTATTAAATTCTTTAAAGCCTCCCTATGCTCTTGCAGGCTATTCTCCACACAGCAGCAAAATGTTCGTGTTTTTTGCTACTCAAATCCTATTGATCTCTTAAATCTTCCCCCTCCAACTTTTCTATAGGTTACCCATCCCAGTCAATATAAAAGCCACCATCTTTACAAGCTTCAGGGCCCTCCCTAGTGCTGTTGCATCTCACAACTATGGGAGAGCATCAATCACACAGGAATCGATGTAAATACTTCCTCCGGGAGTTGTGCTCCATCTGCCTGCCATACTCTGCCCCCAGTGGGAAAATTATATCCACTCTCAGTTCTCTGAAGCACCTGTCGGTACGGTTGTGACATGGGCATGTGAGGAAGAGTGGCCGAAGAGAAGGAAGAGAAGCTATACCAGTCACAGCTACCATTACTGTTGATATTTGGTTAGTGACACAGCTAAGTACACGGAAGAATTCTTAATAAACTTCATGATCAACTTGGCTGGTACTTGAGTTTCATTTTGCTTTGAAGTTTTTAAAAAATCATTTAAAGTCCCTAGCAACTTCTTTCAATCTGTGAGCCATGAGAAATCTCATCTTGTGGATTTCCACTGTTTTTCTGTGAGAACCACAGTCTTGTTTTGATTTAACTGTGCCACTTATCCAGCAAAAACAAGCAGTGCCAAGCAAAATAGGTTTCTTGTGGAGCCTAAATACTACCTGTTCTCTTTGGGCTCAGAAGTCTTATTTATAGATCATTTGAGATTGGGTTTCTGTTCTCTGCCAAATGTTGCTTTGCTTGAGGTCGCACAGTGGTTCCTAAACCAGAAATAGGAGGTTTTCTTTCCACACCTGCATTCATTCTTCTCACTCCCCTTACAAGTCAGCCGCATGGCTTAGAGAGGTTGATAGCTCAGAAGCCAAAGACCATAGGTTGACCCTCTGCTTCTTACAGAGTATTATTTTGTTCAGGGGCCGGACACCAATGGCATCTACATTTTGTTCAGAATTGTGCCTTGCAATTAGAAATCCACGATTGTGGTCTTATAGATTATATGATTAAATTCAGGAATGTTTAGCTACAAAGCAAAAGTCTGATTTATTTTCAATATATATAATCATAAGCACATTGCTCTAAGCCTATTTTGGTCAAAAATCCGATTGATCACTCCAACAGGAAGCCTGATCATTCACACTCTGAACAATTTAAGACATCTATTTTCATTTTAAATCCAGCTCTATATCTCGCATGGTGGCCAATTTAATCATAGCCGATACATGTTTACAGAATCAGTTGAAAAAAATTGCTGGTCCCCCCGCCCCCATATAATGGAAATATTAGCTTAGTTCTAAGCTTCATATTTGTCTCCAAAAATTCCCAAGATAGGGTACTAATTATGTCTTTTTGGAGGGCATAGTTCCTTAAGCTCAACTGGTTTTCCTTGAAAGTGAGCTGCAGTGATGTGGCAATTGCTTAGTAATGCCTGCGTCTTAGAGTTTGAGCTCTAAACTCTGGGCCGCCCACTGAAACTATTATGTGACTTAGAGTCATGGCATCAAAATCTGTGAATTGCTTCTGAAATTGCAACTTCATTATGCCAAACAGCATTGCGACCTTCATCATTTCAATTTTATTAAGCTCAGCAATTGGGAAATAATTTCAGTCTTCATCTTCATCTGCTCAGTCCATATGTTTATTTTGTGTCTTAAATCCTGCACACATTTAAACAAAATGAACTAAATTCTTATTGAGGAGGCAGTGTAACAGTATTTTAGAGCTGTGGTCTTCTAAATATGTTTGCTTGTGTAACTCCTAAAGGATTTTGCAAAATTATATCCCTCTTGCAGTTTTAAATTAATATCTAAACATTTTAAATGATGAATGTAGAGTGACAATAACATTTAAAGGATATTATAGTAATTGGCATTTTTGAAATGAAAGTTTATATTACTCTTAAGTCTGTCCAATGGAATTTAAATTCCATAGTGATTTGCTACTCATCAACCATTGAAATATTACAATCTCTTCTTTTAATATTCAGCAAATTTTACATAGTGCCTCTTTCTCTCTGAACTCTGATTTCTATTTCCCTTCTCCCACAGAATTGAATTTTGGTGTAATCTCTTTTCAATGCTCATAATTATTTTTACCACCGTATCATACATCTTTAGAACAAAACCATGTATTAAAATGGAAATTATTACTTAAAATTTTCTCCTCACTCATGAGAATTTGAGTGTTAATAATTTTTTATTAATTTATCATAAAAATTCTGATTTAAATCTATTAAATCTATTATAAAAGTTCATAAATAATTACTAAACTTAAATGTGACATTTTTGGAAATTTATCTTGCTATATTATGTCAGATTTTTAAAAAATTGGTTGTGTAGAACATAATATGTGTAGAACATAATAGGGTTTGGCATTAATTTTATTCTGATTTTTTGTCTTCTATATTGTGGTGCTTTGAAAACTTATTCACATTATTTAGTTCATGGGAATTGAAGGAGTTTTATTATAATAATGACATTCAATTATTTCGAACAACTTTCCAGTTTATTTTCTGAAG
>NW_006287459.1:1935919-1936458 GCF_000327345.1 Myotis davidii | reverse complement strand
TTGCATGCCCTGGACCGGAATCGAACCTGGGACCTTTCAGTCCGCAGGCTGACGCTCTATCCACTGAGCCAAACCGGTTTCGGCAAATTGAAGGAGTTTTATTATAATAATGACATTTAATTATTTCGAACAACTTTCCAGTTTATTGTCAAAAGTCACATAGTAATAATCTGTCATTAAAAAGTATTTTTAATGATTAGATGGCAACTTGGTTAGATTTACCTTTTATTTTTGAAAACACAGAGTTGGAAAGTACCTTACTTGGGCATGAATTTGTTTTTCAGTCATTAGTCTTCATTGTCTCAATTTCTGAGCCTTTTTCAGGATTTGTCAAATGTCTATGTATTATTCTTTTACTTAAAGGCACTTTGGTTAATCCTATCTAATAAAAGAGAAACATGGTAATTGGCATATGACCACTACCCTTCCCATTGGTTAATCAGCGAGATATGCAAATTAACTGCCAGCCAAGATGGCGGCTATCAGCCATGCAGCTGGAAGCTAACATGAGTCGTGCTTGCTTCAGTGCCGGAGGAACC
>NW_006287459.1:1930461-1935749 GCF_000327345.1 Myotis davidii | reverse complement strand
TTCCCCAGCCACAACCCCCCTGACGGACCCTGCTCTGTGAGTGACAGGGTGCAGCGCCCAAACCCCAATTGGCCCTGCTCTGTGCATGACAGGTGGTGGCGCCGCAACCTGCCCATCGACCCTGCCTTGAGTGTGACAGGGGGCGGTGCCCCAAACCCCCAATCGGCCCTACCCTGAGATGACTGAGGGTGGCATCGCAACCTCCGGATCCGCCCTGCTCTGTGCATGACGGGGCGGCGCCCCAACTCCCTAATCAGCCCTGCTCTGAGCCTGACCAGGGGCTGCACCAAGGGATTGGGCCTGCCCTCTGCCACCCGGGAGCAGGCCTAAGCCAGCAGGTCGTTATCTCCCGAGAGGTCCCAGACTGCGAGAGGGCACAGGCCGGGCTGAGGGACCCCCCTGCCCCGGAGTGCACAAATTTTTGTGCACCGGGCCTCTAATCTTTTATATGCAAATAGAATTGGGGAAACAAATATTGATTTCAATTAACCTCTGCGAATATAACTGTTTTGATAAGAAGCTTTTCATATTATAATGTGTTTTAAATATATGTATCAAAACTTTGAGCTGTGAGTTTAATTCATTCCATTTCTATGGAATTTACCTGATTGGTAAAAGTCAGTTTTCAATGTCAAAATAATTGGCCAAACTAAAGTTACTCTCTGTCAGAAATAGGATGCTTTTATTTTTCAGTTTATATTAATGTGTTAATATGTGTTCCCATGATAATATTATTTTATTTGTTTAATGTTTACTTCTTAAGTTATACAATAAAATTCACTGTTTTCTTGTGTACAGTTCTATGAATTTTAACAGAGATTTGTGTAACCACCAACATAATCAGGATATAGAACAGTCCTGATGTTGTCCTTTGTAGTCAAACCCACATACCCACCCCACCCCTGGAAACCACTGACCTGCTCTCCAAACCTAGAACAGCCAGGCTTTTCCACATGTCATATACATAGAATCATATGATACAGTACCTTCTGAGGCTACCTTCTTTCATTTAGCAAAATACTTTTATATGTGTCAATGGTTTTCATCTTTTTACTGTTTAGTAGTATTCCATTGCCTACATATACCACAATTTATTTATTCATTCACTTGTTGAAGGACATTTTTTTGTTTTCAGTTTGGGGCAATTATGAAAATTATCCTATATAATAAAATCCTAATATGCAAATTGACTAAATGGCCAAATGACTGCTCGCTATGATGCACACTGACCACCAGGGGGCAGACGCTCAATGCAGGAGATGCTCCCTGGTGGTCAGTGCGCTCCCACAGGGGGAGCTCTGCTCAGCCAGAAGCCGGGCTAACGACCGATGCAGTGGCAGTGGCGGGAGCCTCTCCTGCCTCTGAGGCAGTGCTAAGGACCCCTTGAAGAGTGGGCCTAAGCAGGCAGGCGGACATCCTCCAAGGGGTCCTGGACTGCCAGAGACTGCAAGCCAGGCTGAGGGACCCCTGTCTCCCCCGCCTGCCTCCTCACAGTGTATGAATGTTGTGCACCAGGCCTCTAGTTGCTAAATATGCACTTACTGTTTCTGTAAGCAAATTTATCTATGCTAAATAATTAGATTGGTAAGAATATTATTTTATTTAAAACTGCCAAAAATGTCCTCGCTGTTTTGGCTCAGTGGATAGAGCATCGGCCTGTGGACTGAAGGGTCCTGGGCTTGATTCCGGTCAAGGGCACATGCCCGGGTTGTGGGCTTGCTCCCCAATGGGAGGCGTGCAGGAAGCAGCTAATCAATGATTCTCTCTCATCATTGATGTTTCTATATCTCTCTCCCTCTCCCTTCCTCTCTGCAATCAATAAAAATATATGTTAGAAAAAATAACTGCCAAATAACATGCTTATTTGTGATTGCATATCTTCTCTAGTAAAGTGTCTGTTCATTTGCTCATTTTTTTCTTGGGTTGTTTGATTTCTTGATGTCGATTCCGCACGTAGAGCAATCAGGCTGCTCTACGTGTGCCACTCACAACAGAAGCCCCCCTCCCTTTTTTTATTTCTTATTGCTGAGTTTTGAGAGTTCTTTATATATTCTGAATGTCAGTTCTTTGTTATGTAATTTGAAAATATTTTCTCCCAGTCTGTGCCTTGTTTTTCACAGAACAAATGTTTTTAATTCTGATGAAGTCCAAATGATTAATTTTGTCCTGTATGGAACATGCTTTTGTATCATAAAAACTCTGTACCTTGCTGATTTGCAGAAAAGTCTTTCTCCTTTAATTTCATCCAAGACTTTTTTGTTGTTGTTATTCTCACCTGAGGATATTTTTTCCATTGTCTTTTAGAGAGAGTGGAAGGAAGGGAGAGAAAGACACATTGATTGGTTTCCTTCCTCAGGTACCCCCAGGGATTGATCCCGCAACCAAGGTACATGCCCTTGACTTTAATCGAACCTGGGACTCTTCACTCTGCAGGCCAACACTCTAACCACTGAGCAAAACTGGCTAGGGCTCTCCCAAGACTTTCATAGTTTTTATTTTATTATGATCATGGTGAGTTACTTTTGGCATAAAGTTGGAGGTATAGGTTAAGTGGTATTTTTTTCTTTTTGCATGGATTTCCAATTTTTCTAGGACCAGTTGTTGAAAAGACTATTATTTGCCTTTGTCAAAATTAATCAAGCATATTCATGTGGGTCTGTTTCTGGGTTCTTTATTTTGTTCCATTGACTGTCTATGCCTGAACCCAAACCACTTTGACTTAATTATTATAGCTTTATATTAAGTCTTAACATCTGGTAGTTGAGATTTTCAACAGTGTTCTTGCTCAAAATTTATTTTTCAGCTCTAGTAGTTTAACTTTTATATAAATTGTAGAATCAGCTAATCAAAAAATCCTGCAGAGATTTTGATTGGTATTGTGGTATAGGTCCATTTAGGGATATGCCAATTTGTTATCTTAAAATATATGGAATCTTTCAAACCATGAACTTGGTTTATCACCCCATTTATTATGTCTACCTTTGGTTCTTGCATCAGCATTTTATAATTTCCATTACATAGATCTTGTACATGTTTTGTTTGATACCTTCAGAGCTATTGTAAAATGTACTGTTTTTAGAATATTGGTTTCCTATTGTTCACTGCTTGTTAGGAAAAGAGAATTCTAAAATGTCCCTAAGATCCCACACCCTGATGTCCTCACCGTGTATGATCTTTTACCTTTGTATGCGAAGGAACCACTGAGCTAAAGCCAGCCCAATCTCCTTACCTTTGAATGCAGGTATGAACTGTGAATATGATGGGATAGTCACTCCCATCTATACTAATAAAAGGGTAATACGCTAATTAGACTGGACGTCTTCTGGACATCCTTCCGGACAAAGCCACAGTGGTTGCGAGGGCTGAGGCCAGGCCAAGGTTCAGGCAAGTCACGTATGGTGGCTGCTGCTGAGAGGGCTGGGCCGAGGCTCAGGCAGCTGTGGCGACCGGCAGTGGCAGCAGCAGCAGTGTGATGGGGGAGTCACCCTCCCCTGATCAGCTGGTCGCCTCCCACAGAGGGAGGCCAGACTGCAGCTTAGGCCCGCTCCCCGCAAAGAGTGGGCCTAAGCTGTCAGTGGCAAGCAGGCAGGCAGGCAAGCAGGTGAGCCATTAGGAGCCAGCGGTCCCAGATTGTGAGAGGGACATCCCCTGAAGGGTCCCAGATTGGAGAGGGTGCAGGCCGGGCTGAAGGACCCCCACGCCCACCTGTGCACGAATTTCATGCACCGAGCCTCTAGTGGTTAGATAATATTGTATGCCACAGTTGACATTAAAAAAGGCAGAGTGACCTTGGTAGGGCTGACCTACTTAGGTAAGCCCTTAAATTAACCTTTCTTCTAGATTCCTGAGAATTTTTATTATGAAAGATGTTGAATTTTATCAAATGCTTTTTCTGCATCCACTGTCTTGATCCTGTGATTTACCTTCGGTTTGTTAACCTTCGGATTACATGTATTACCTTCTGAATGTGGAAGTAGCCTTTTGTTCCTGGGATAAACCCTACTAGATGTAATTTTCTTTGAATTAATCCTATTTGGGTTTTGCTGAAGGGAAGATCAATTAATTTTAAATTAAGCTTCTCTCTAGTGAATATGGTTAAGGCAGTTAGAGGATTTAAAAAGAAAAAAGTAATAGTGTTTAATAATAGTGTTCAATTATACTATTGCTATGATAATAATAATGATGATATATAGCACGTGCTGAACATTTCTTACATACTAAGTGCCATGCTAAGAGTTTCAGAGATGCTGTCTTATTTCCTCTCCTGGTAGCACTGTGAGGACTATGGTTATTTTTCCTGTTGTGGCTGCATGCTTGCGTCCCTCCAGAATTCGTCTTTTGAAAACCTGACTCCCCATAGAATGCTACTAGGAGGTGGAGTCTTTGCAAGGTAACTAGGTTTAGGTGAGATTCTTGTGATGGGATTGGTGTCCTTATAGAAAAGGGACTAGAGAGAGGTTGCTCTCTCTCTGTGGCATGTGTCAAGGAAGGTCATGTGAGGACATAACCAGGAAGAGGCCCGCACCAAGAACCTGACTATGCTGGCACCCTGATCTCACGCTTTCAGTCTCCAGAACAAGGAACAATAAATTGTTGTGTCTGGCTGCTGTTGCTCAGTGGTTGAGCTTTGACCTATGATCCAAGAGGTCACGGTTTGATTCCTGGTCGGTGTATGCCCAGGTTATGGGCTCCATCCACAGTAGGGGGCGTGCAGGAGGCAGCTGATCAATGATTCTCATCATTGATGTTTCTATTTCTCTATCCCTCTGCCCTCCTCTCTGAAATCAATAAAATATATTTAAAATAAATAAATAAATGTGTGTTGTTTAAGCCCCTCAGTCCATGATACTGTTGCAGCAGCCCAAACTGACTGAGACACTTCCCATTCTGTAGATGAGAAGATTGTAGGTTAAGTAACTTGCTCTAGTCTAGATTCTAGAGGTAGGACTGGGCAGGGCTGTGGTTTGAACCTGTTTGAATCTGGGCCTGTTTGAGTTCACAGGCCTAGGACATCACTGTGATAAAACAGCCTACACATTTTAAAAGGAGGAAGGAGGAGTCCTGGACCCATTCAACTTAATAGCATTCAAAATTAGCACAAAATGGTGGTTCTATGTACAAGACTACTTATTTAAAAATTCTTTACAAGCACTTAATTAGGATAGATTAAAGGATAGAGTTATAACATTAGGCCCATAATAGAAGGTTAAGGGTTTATTTATACAAAAACTACACATACAGGAACATTTCTACATGTAAATAGGACATGATTTTATATATATATATAA
>NW_006287459.1:1929107-1930309 GCF_000327345.1 Myotis davidii | reverse complement strand
ATTTATATATAATTTATATATATTTATATATATATATTTATATATATATCTCAAATACCATTCATTAACCATGTAATTTGTGGTTAGATAAGCAATGGTTGTAAACTGTACATGCCCCAATTGGCTTCTCTCTCTTTTCTTCTTCATGGGAATATTGCTATTTTTCTTTTCATGGCGAGCAGTTTGAATAAATCTCAACGCAGAACCGGAAAGTGGCTCTCTAGCTTAGCACTGCTGGTACTGACTTGGTAAGAAGTTTGAGGTTTTGCTTTCGGTCTCTTTGGACAAGATGTCAGAAATGTATAGCTTAATTTAGGCAGAGACTTTGTATTGAAAGTAAGCCTGCCTGCTCACAGTCTTCTAAATGGAGAAAACATGCAATGTTCAGTTGTGCCCAGTATAGAATAGTAGGGATAAAAATAAAAGGACCTGAAATATTTTTATTTCATGAAGTCTCTTTTTCTGCAAGTCAAATACAGATGCAAACATGAATGTACTGACCTTTTATTTATTTCTGTTATTGGTAGCACATTTTTGCTATTTTTATGAATCAGAGCAATGCGAGTTGATTGACTGGAGACTTGACACACAGTAAATGCAAGGTCACATATTTCCGAGTAAGAAAGCAACATCTGTGCTTGAGAAGAGTGATGTTCAACCATTTTCATCTTGGGGCACATATACTAGTGAACTAAGTACTAAAATTCTGCGGCACACCAAAACATATATTTTTTGCCAATCTGACCAAAAAGGTGTAATTTTGATTCATTCACATAAGATGACTATTGTTGGGTTGGCTGTTGTCATTTTTTTTTTTTGACACTCTAAGGGAAAAGAGATCAGTTCCCCTGATTAAATAGTCAGGTATTGCATGGTTTGTTGTTGTTTTTTTTAAATTCTTGTGATACACCAGTTGAAATTTGCTGCTTTAGATCCCTGTTTTACTAAAAATCAATCAAATGGAAATGACAGAACATTTTAGATGACATGTGAGGTTAATCACTCAAAAATCTAGCAGAACATTTGACACCTTACTTCTGCCCACTAAGTAGCCCGAGGGGCTGAGAGAGTTAATGTCAATGCACCCAGCCAGCGTCCCCCTGGGACCTGGCTTTTTACCTCATAGGATTTTATGAAATATTATTCTTTGGGGTTGTTAAGCTGTTTCCAATTTTCTCAGTTTGGATTTCTGAAGACTCCCA
>NW_006287459.1:1917326-1928121 GCF_000327345.1 Myotis davidii | reverse complement strand
GTTAAGTGCTGTGTAAATCTGTCTCATTAATTTTCAACACAACTTAATGGGTATGTACTATTATCCTTATTTTACAGACAAGGAAACCAAGGTTCATTATTTTAGGTCATTTTTTGACAAAATAACCTTTATACTCAGTTTATTTTTGAGAGAATGAATGAAGGTGTTTTCAGCAATGAAGAAAATACCTTAGGGGCATGAAATTAATCCAACCTTTTGCATTGCAACTGGGAGTCTCGCAGGATTAGTTTTAATGGCCACAAAATAAGCAAGCTAATAGTAACGTTTATTGCAGGGGAGAGAATAGACTTTCAGAAACTAAGGCTAATCAGAGTGATTCATGTCACTAATGTGTGTTCATTTTGGCATTTCGTACCTAGTCAGATGTCCCAAGGCAGTTCTGCTGGCAGGCTGAGCTCTGGCCTATTTTTATTCCTATTTGGGATACTGTGCTCATGTGCCAACCGTTCTCCCCTCCTCATCATGTCTCTCTCTGTTCCTCCTTCTCATCTTGCTGCCAAGTTACCACTTTCATGGTGGGATATGGGGCTGTCTGGGACTTTGTTCCTCTCCTATCTTGTGCCTAACCTTGCCAATTCCTTCCAGTCCTGACATGCACCTTGAAGTTACAGCAACTGAAATTCCTACAACCAGCAATCATAAAATATAATAGAGTGTCTCTTATTTCCCTATATTTAAACGTATTGCAGATACTTTATTTTTTATTCTGTACCATGCCTCATATAGTTCTAATAGGTTAAACATGAATGATTAAAATATTCTAGAGCCCTGGTCAGGTTGCTCAGTTGGTTGGAATGTTGTCCCATAGACCAAAAGGTTTAGGGTTCCATGCCCGGTCAAGGCACATAAGGGAGGTTATCTATCTATCTATCTATCTATCTATCTATCTATCTATCTATCTATCTATCATCTCCCTCCCTAACTCTCTAAAAATCAATTTAAAAGAACAAACAAATCCTTGGATGAGGATTGTAAAAATGAATAAATAAAATACTCTAGACATTTGTTACTGGGGTTTTGGTCCCATTTATAATCTCTTTTGTACAGGGCAAATGCCAGTAGACTTAAAAAGAAAAACAAGCAAATAAAAGCAATTGGTCATTTCACCTAGCAAGCTCAGGCTTGAGAGAAGTTGGTTGTTGACAGTGTAGCTCTCACAGGGCTGTGCATGGAAGAGGTAGTGATCAAGGCTCGGGAGCCCTGGAAGAAAGGACTGAAGGAAGCGCTTCTTGGCTGGAAGAATACAGCTGGTTCAGGAAGGAATGAAAGTTGGGAAAACTGGAGGGGGCCTTTGAAGCTAAGAAGAGGGGCCTACATTTGATAAGGAGAACAATGGTGAGGCCACTGGCAGGGAGGGGTGAGCTGGTCAAAGTGGTGGGTGAGAAAGAACATTTTTTACCACCTGGTAAAGTGGAATCTGTACTGTTTTTGCATGCCTGAGTTGCTTATTTAGAGCCATTGTTGTTGCTGTGAAAACCCCTGAAGGATGTTACAATGGAAAACAAATGAGAAAAATCCATAGGTCTCAGCTTTCTCTGTTTCCACACAAAATGTTTAAGCAGATTAAACACTACTTCTCTTGTTCAAGGGGTAGGCATCCTTATGGTCTTGCCAATTTACGTTTACAAAGTGGACTTTAGTTCCGACTTTCAGTATTATTTCTATAGGGATTTTGTTTACAATGTCAGTTACAACTAATAGGCACTTCTCTGCTTTCCATCGTAATGAATAAGTTCTCTGTACATATTTTCCAACACATTATTCTTACAGTTAACATTCCCTTTATAACAAGTGTGAAAGTGGCTTCACTTTCTTGTGCTTTTTAGTAATATTTGTCAAGCATTAACATTTCTGTGTGATAATTGAAGGCTTCTTTTTTAAGTTGATGCACAGAAATAAAATACCTATTATCTATATTGAAAAACTGAAGCATTCCTAATAGCTGTATTTAGCTATAAATTATAACTGCATTGCAAGTGAATATACATGACTAAAACAGCACTTTTTATATAATTATAAATTTATAAAACACATGTATATAAATGTATTTATAAAATATATCCAATTTATATACTTATAAAGTATATATATGGGAATAAAATATAGGAAATGACAATGGACTAAAATTCTCAGACAACAGCTTTAATTGTGTTTCTGACAGAGAACAAAAGTGTGTAAATGTTTCTTGGCTCATAACCTCATATTGACTCAGAGCCCTTTGAATTGCACAAGTTGAATCCATAAACTTTTTATAGTTACAACTCAATCTCTTGTCCATCGATACAGCTTCACTGTATGTCTTTCTTCTTCCAAAATCATGCAGTGAAACCAAAGTTTGGGTGCGTAAAAGCTCAGGGATAAATCAAATATGGGAAGATCAGAGTTGTTTGCACTAAGCACTGAATACTCTGAATGAGTCATTGTATAAACTGCACAGATGTTGGGAGCAAGTTGGCACAGCGTAATGAACCGCATTCTCGTCATATATCATTGGGTTACTCTTTAGTGCCTCCAAGAGTGGATGTGCTTTTTCAAATAACCAATTTACTACTAGGGAACAGCATAAACATTAGGGAAAATAGAGTATACATTTAGTTCAATTGAGTATGTCAAATGACAATTTGAATAGCTTCCTTAAAATTCAGATTTGAAAAGTCTTCGGCTGCTTCCCCTCCTCTTCGGGGAGGGTCCCTCATGCCAACCAGTTGCAAAGTTTTAGTCTTCTCTCAAAGGCTCCCGGAGGGAGCTTAAGCAATATCCCCTGGCAAACCCGTTCCAACCTGTCATATGCGTAGGAGCAGACATTTGTCTCTGCTTCATATTGCAGCAGGACGGTTTCTTTGCACTAGTACTTAGTGGAGAAGGAAAGGCATTTGGGCACCTTCTGCCATGAGATCTCTCTCTGTGTGTTTGGAGAATATTATGAAAAATCTGATTGTAGCACTTGGTATCATCAGGAGGTCCTGACACAAAGCCAGATACACTTTTGGTGTGTTCTTACTCTGGTAGATTATTCGTGGTTCCATGATCATCCTCTTTGCTTCTGAAATTAAGGATGTTTCCTGGGGGAGATGGTGTTTTCGGTTTATGGCAGTCAGTAGATTTTGATGGCGATATTTGCTTATTTCTTTAGCTTAGAGTATTTTGGTGTTGTTGTTTTTTCCCTTAGTGTTTTGTGTTTGAGTTTTTCTAACTGAAATCAACTTAATGTTACTACTGCCTTAGTTTTCTTTACTCTTCTTATGTAGCCGAGATAATTTAGAATTCCTTTCTTGAGAATCTCCCTCTTCTTTCTTGAATTATCCCAATTACTAATCCTATCTAATAATAGCCAAACATGGTAATTGACTGTACTTTCTCTATGCCTCCCATGGGCTAATCAATGAGATATGCAAATTAACCACCAACAAAGATGGTGTTTAATTTGCATACATAGGTGAAGCAGTGGAGCCAAGATTGAAGGTGGCTCCAGCCAGGGCCACGAAGGCTTGGAGGTGGGAAGCAGGAGGTGGCACCGGCCGGGGCTGCGAAGGCTTGGAAGAGGCTCTGGCCAGAGCAAAGACCCGAGTCCCGGGTGCCGGAGGAAAACCGGTGCTGGCAGCCAGGGGAAGGGGAGGCCTATTGCACGGATCTTTTCGTGTAACTGGCCTCAAGTGAGGAATATAATGATCTTGAGGCGAGGATTATCAAACATCATTTAAAAATATTAGTCACTGCCCAACCAGTGTGGCTCAGTGGTTGAGCATCAACTTAATGAATCAAGAGGTCAGGGTTCAATTCCCACTCATCTGAAATAAATACAAATATTTTTAAAAATAAAAATATTAGTCATAATAGCACCATTTAGAGCATATATATATATAATCATTCTTTTAAGTTTTCTTATTGCCATCCAATTTTTACTGTATTGACAATAGATTTGTTGATTTGAAATTATACACATCATTTTCTTTTAGTTAAAGAGTTTGTCAACTTGTTCTAGATCAGGTGCCAGTAAACTATAGCTCATGAGCCAGATACAGTTTGCTGCCATTTTTATAAAGTTTTATTGAAACACAGCTATGCTTGCTCATGTATGTATTTTCTGTGGCTGCTATTGTTCTACAATGGCATAGCTGAGTAGTTGCAACAAAGATTGTATGCATTGCAAAGCCTAAAAAATTTACTACCTGGCTCTTTATAGAAAAAGTTTGTCAACCTCTGCTCTAGATTAATCCATATTTGCTGAAAAGCACTGTATTGGACACTGGGAAACCCGTGTCCTGGTCATGCTACTGCATTCTAATTAGCTTTGTGACTTTGGCCAATCATGTTGACTCTTTGGTCTTGCTTTCCTGATCTACAGGAAGGGGAGGCAGGCCTGTGTGAATGCTAGTCTCTTCCAGCTTTAAAATTCAGGAAATCTAATTAACCTGATTCTACCTAAAACAATTTTGACTTTTTTTCTTACAGATTAAATTTTGGCTTTGCAATAATAATAACCCTTTTGAGTGCATTGGTATATATACCCAAATTTCCACTAAATATTCAATGATGTAAAAATAATAATATAGCTCACCTGTATGAGCTTTATTGTGCCAAGTATGGAGTCAGATACTTTACCTGATCTCTTTAACCTTCAAAATGCCTCTGCATAGTGGGTGTGCATGTTCAGACAGCCAGAGGAGCTGGGACTTGAACCCGGTTATAATGGTAAAGTTCTATGCTCTTTCCACTATTGCGACAGTTTGTTTTCATTTGCTGTCTCTATTTTAGTTCAGTCATTTGAATATATGGTAGCACTAATCCAGAGGTTGTCACCTAAATTATTCAGAATACAATCAATGATTAAAAAAACAAAACAAAAGAAATTAACAACCAGAAGTTCACTCTGTCATTAAAAACATTTCCTGGGGTCCCCTTTCACAGCCTGCGTGCTTTTACTTGGGAAACAAATCTGAGAGCTAGCATTGTTGGGGAGGTTTCCCAGGTCTCTATTCTTAATGGCAAACAAATTGGAGATGGAGATGGATAGAACTCCTGGTGCCGCTTTCTCTACAGCAGTAGAGATGGTGACTGTTGAGACTGCGTATCACAGGCAAGAGTGATGCATCCTAAATGGCAAGCAGTCCTAGGCAGTTTAGCACAGGGGTGAATTCACTCCGGGAAGTACTGGGGTGTTTTTGCTGCTCATCATAAAGACTGCAAGGGGATGTTAAAAATTAGCACACTCGGTTTAAGAAAGTAGAGAACAAGTGTTCTCTTTCATAAAAGTCTAATCAAATGACGAACATATTAAAAATGTTAAACATACTCTTCAGTTATTTGATTTTTTTGCTATGTGGAATGTTTCCTTCCTTAAAAGTGCTGAACAGAGGAAATACTGCCAAGTCCAGATTAGTTAAGAAATCTTTCTCCAGATTCTCACCTGGTTCATCTTGCTTTTCTTTGTGATGGTCTTATCCACTGTTCACGCTCTGAAAAGAGTGCTCTATAGAGATAAGTGACTAATTGAAAGTCTGACTTCCTGGTTTCCCCTCTTCCCAGATTTTCTCCACACCTAATTAAGTTTTAAGATTTTTCCATTATCTCTTTTTATTCCCTATGGCTCTAAAGAAGTTTAATTGCTTTCCTTCTCTTTTTTTCTTTTCAAAGTAGCAGCCCATTTGCTTTCTCAGTTTTCAAAAACCATCTTGCCTCGATCCATTGTGTATTATCGATTGTAAGGTTAATCTTGCAGAAGAAAATAAACTTATTTCTTCTAATGCCAGGCTCTGGTGGGGATGGTGGGGGGCGTGGGTTTGGTGGCTCCTACTTTCATATTTCTCTCTTGTGCTGAACTCTTGGTTTGTCCTTTCTCATGAACAGCCATTTCCTTCCACGTCGGTTTTCTAACTCATCACTTCTAATTGTCTGCTTTGGTGAATATTTTAACACCTCACACATTTTTTTGAATAATGGTTTGGGCAGTTTATTTGCAGAAAAATGTGCTGTAACTGTTTGCGGTAGCTGCGAGATTTGAGGACATTTACCTAATATATCCCTCACACCGCTGTGTGTGCGGTCAGGGGAGGGAGAGGTTGTGGGCCACTGGTCCCACATGCCTGAGGCAGTATACTTCCTCCAAATAAATGCCTTCTTGGTTCTGCTGCCTATATTACGTCAGTTTAGTAAGGTCAGTAATAATAAAGAAATCAAATTCAACAAAAGCTCACCTGGTGTCAGATAGCATGCCTCATAGCTTACATGCATTGTCAATAGTCACTACAGAATTACAGGCAGCCACCAGCCAATAAATCGGCTGTATTTCAAAGATAGATTTGCAAATTAGTTATTTTAAACACGAACTATATTTCTCTCTGAAGCAACGATGTGCTTCCATCTCTAGGCTGGCGTGCATTCTCAAAGCCTCTTAGGCTCATCGCTGACGTGTGTCAATGGATGTTCTGTGGGAAGGTCCATCCAGAGCCCTCACTGGGACACGTGACAGACCCACCTTCTTCCTGGGTCCTAACTTTCATCCCAGGGACGTAACTTTATTCTCAGATCTCCCTTTATTCACAGATGGACAATGGGAATGAAACCTCCCCATGGTCAAGCCGTTTGGATTAGTTATAGAAAAACTAACATGCGGTAACAGGAGAGATCCTGAAATACAATGGCTTAAAGAAAGTAGCATTGTATTTCTCTGACAGGCAGTAGATCCAAGATGAGCTTTCCAGTTTGCCAAGCCAGCCTTGCGCTAGGAAGTCACCCAAAGTCTTAGGTTCTATCCATTTTTATTTATTTATTTTTATTTTTTGCTTCACCAATCCCTAGACTGGTGATGGCGAACCTATGACACGCGTGTCAGAGGTGACACACGAACTCATGTTTTTGGTTGATTTTTCTTTGTTAAGTGGCATTTAAATATATAAAATAAATATCAAAAATATAAGTCTTTGTTTTACTATGGTTGCAAATATCAAAAAATTTCTATATGTGACACGGCACCAGAGTTAAGTTAGGGTTTTTCAAAATGCTGACACGCCGAGCTCACAAGGTTCGCCATCACTGCTCTAGACCAAAGCCCTTACTGAATCATGGAAGCTGGCCGAGTCCTCTCTCTGCCCTAGCTGTGGGAGGGCAGAGAGAGGAAGCATAGAGTAGCAAGTCCCTTTTAAGCAGGCAAAGTAGAAGAAGACAAATCTGCCTACATTACGTTGTGGAGAATTTAGTAACATGGCCACACCTGACGGCAAAGGGGCTGGAAAGTGTGTTCTTTAGCCGGGTGACCATGGATGCACCTTCGCTCCATTGGTTTGCAAAGATGGAGCTTGCATAGCTCAGTCCCTGCCACATGACAGGGGTGGCTCCCACGTCTAGACAGTGACTCCCGAAGGATGGAATGTGCTGGGTGTGGCAGAAGAGGTGTGGTTAGAGGATGGATACTGTGACCCAAGAGTTTGAGAAACCATGAGATGCCGGGACCCCTGTCCAAAGGACTTGTGATGGTTATTCATCCTCGTCTCATCCTCCCTGCCTTTTTTTCTCTCCTGGATGGCTTAGGGCAAGGCTGGCCTCACAGGCTGGTGACCTGTGCAGTGGCCCAGGGCCCTGCACTCAGCAGGGCTCCAAGCTTGGTTTCATGCTCTGTTGTCACTGTCTTAAAATCCTTAATAGTTTATCTTTACACTGTGTTTTGTAACAGGTTTGCTGGGACAAAGGATCATGTGTGTGAGTGGCAGAGATATGCTAGGCGGTAGCATGTGAATATGTGGACATGTGCCAACGGGCATAGCGGTGGGCGATGTGGGTGCTGAGCAGTTGACCTGAGAACTGTCTGGGATCCCACAGGGTCCCCAGGTGGCCGGGCAAGGACCTGGGCCCAGATTAGTGGCCAAGATGGTGCTGCAACTACAGAAGCAATGACAGAGCAGGTTTGGAGCGGGTAGTGGTTGCTTGGTCCCGGGGTAGAGGAGGGACTCCCGTGGGAAGCTGTGGGAGATGCTTGTCTGGTGATCCCTGGAGCCTGTCCCTGTGGCATCTGCACAAATGTTAACTCCCCAGCCTGAACCTTGAGACAGAAGTTGCTGCTGCGTGAGCAGCAGACTTGGTTAGTAAATAATTTCATAGTAAGTATATCCATGAACATTGTAATAAAGCATTTATCAGGGAGTTCTTAGGGTTATTCTTCAAAAACTTAGAATCCTTGGTTTTGAATGCTGAAAGATTGCAAAATGAATAGTTACAGGCTTAGAAATAGAAATTACATTTAACCAGTGTCAATGAAAAAAATAACACTCTTTTCATGTGAGTTTCATTATAGTAACCAGTTAACTGCCACACGTTCAGAACGGAAACCACCCCCACATGCCACGATATTTTGAATTTAATTGCATCTATAGACGCTCATGGCGTACAAAGGGTTAGCAAAGAGGATGATATAAAATGAAAATTTTTCTTAAAATTAGCAATACAGCAATAGCATGTATAAACAGGCATTTTGAATTATATACAAAATTTGAAGCCACTTTTGATTTTTTGTTTGATCTCCACAGCTAACAGGAAATAGAAGGAATATTGAAAAACCATCATATAAATTTATATTTAAAATTAAATTCAGACTTACGCTAAATTGATTCACATGAAGAGTTAAGTATTTTTATTAAAATTGCCCCATGAAAATCATCAGCTTTAGACATATTAAAATTTGTATTTTGGGATACTTTATCAGAAATCTATTCCAATCTGTCATAGTCTATAAAATTCTCTTAACAGCAACATTAAAAGTTGCATCTGAAAAATGATCCTTGTCAAAATGAAAAATTAACAAAAATTATTTGCACTCTTGCATTTTTGTTGAGCTACTGGTGCCTTTTTCAATTATACACAAAAGTTTATATTTTGATGAGTGAATAAAAGAAGTTGCAAAAAAATTGAGCCAGAAAATCACATTAATAATGTATTGTTATTTATTGTATCATATTAAAATATGAAACAAAAATATTATTTTTGTGCAATTTACAAGTTTATGTTGTTTCTCATATATCTCTGTTATGACCATTATGTTTTATAAATAACTAGAGGCCCAGTGCATGAATTCTGACCAGCCTGCCCAGATGGGGGCCGATTGGGGCCGGGCCAGCGGTGGGGAGAGGCATCGGGTGGTTGGCCTGCCGGCAATGCCCTGATCAGGGTGTGGGGGGCCAATCAGGGCTCAGGATAGTTGGAGGGAGGGGCCACAGGAGGTTGGGAGGGTTGATTGGGAAGGCCAAATACTTTATAAAATTTGGCGCGATTCTAAGGGCTCCTGGGAGGTCTCCCTGCCTAAAGTATTTCCCCGCTGAAATTCCTCAGTTTGGTTTTACGGGCCGGCTGGCCACTGCAGTGCACATCATAGTGACCAGTCATTCTGTCCTTCTGATTGCTTGGCTTTTATATATATAGATGAAATATTTTTGAAGGGAAAAAATATATTTTAAATATCTATCTATCTATCTATCTATCTATATAGATAGATATACATATATATTGATTTCAGAAAGGAATAGAGAGGTAGAAACATCAATGATGAGAGAGAATCACTGATTGGCTGCCTCCTACTGGGGATGGAGCCCAAACCCTGGCATGTGCCCTGACTGGGAATTGAGCCTCCTGGTTCAAAGGTCAACACTCAACCACTGAGCAACACCAGCTCGGCAAAAAAATATATGTTTTTTTTGCCCCCCCACCCCCTTTGGCCCCGCTGATTCCATGTTGACCTTTGGTTCTCAAAGTACTTTGCTCAGGAATGTCTGTGTGAGGGCCCCATGCTTTAGATTCCGCCCCTTGCTACTTTTTCATGTAAATTTTTCATACTAATAAAAAAGATTAATCTATAAAGCATATCTCTTAAGTATTAATCACTGATACTGATGTTGCCTCTTATGATCGCTGTAAGGCCTGTGATTTCTGCCATATCCAGCACTGGGCCTGCCACAGACAGCCTCTGGAATTCTTGGTTGGATAAATGAGGAGTCCCCAGGAACTGCCTTTTGAGGACTCTTGGCTGAGGTTAAGTGAGTAAAACCAAACTGAGGAATTCCAGCGGGGAAATACTTTAGGCAGGGAGACCTCCCAGGAGCCCTTAGAATCGCGCCAAATTTTATAAAGTATTTGGCCTCCTTTTCTGTCTGTCCTTATAAAGGACCCTGGAATGGCCGGGACACATTCTTCTTAGGAGAGGGCTGCTGAGAAAAAGGGGCAGTTTTCGTCAGTGTTCTTAGAGCAGAGTCATGGCGAGCTTGCGGTGCCAGCGTTTCAGGAGGACTTTTCCACAGTCCCGAGGAGTTCCTTTTCGCCCTGGGTGCCAGGGAGAGACATGCAACAGGCATCTGTCATGAGGTTATCTTGTAATGAGAACACCCGCTGAAAAGTCCATTTCGATTTCAGACAAAAATCACACAAGGTGTCAATTGCAGTTCTAAAAATGTACAAAAGCCACTTGAAATAAAGTTGGCTAAGTAAAAACTGCACTTCTGAAATGCATTGGTTATTAAGAGAATGGAAATGTCATTTCTGCAATAAACACACACAGTATGCACTAGTGTTTCCGAACGTGCTGGTCTATGAGGATTCATATTTTTGTGACTGTATCATCAACAAAACAACGAGAAAACCCACTGTGTGGGAAAACATATTTGCCAATGTCATATCTGATAAGGGCCTAATCTCCAAAATTTATAGGGAACTCATACAAATTAACAAAAGGAAGATAAACAATCCAATCAAAAAATGGGCAAAGGACCTAAATAGACACCTTTCAAAAGAGGAC
>NW_006287459.1:1904496-1916733 GCF_000327345.1 Myotis davidii | reverse complement strand
TATGTAATACCCTTTGTAATAAAATAAAAAAAATGCAAAATGTTTTTTTAAAAGAAAAGTGAATACTGAAAACACATAAAATACAATTGTTTTTAAATACTGTCACAACCTGGATACTTCCCATAAGTGTATTGTGGGCTCTGTGGTTTGGTTTAAGATGTGGGCTCCCCCTAGTGGCTGGTGTTAAGAAAGGCACCGGTGTTTTCTTCCCTTTGGTGTTTCTCTGAAACTAAATCTCAAAAGCATCTCGAGAGGTCTTTTATTCTATTCCTTTAAATGTAATTCAGACTATGTACTTTATATTTTGACCATTTCAGCCACAGGGAAGCCTTCTTATTTTAACAAAAAATTAGTCAATCTCTAATGGCCAGATCAAAATCAGTTTTGACTATTAAGAAACCTGATCTGATTTCCCTACCCCCATGGCCTATTTTTAGTGTTATTTTGGCCAGAATGTGTCTCTTAACTTTGGTCTTGGTAGTTTCCATCTGTTCTAGAAAGGCTCTGGGCTGAATGAAAAGTTTATTTAGCCCACGCTATATGCGTGCCACTCTTCTGGGTCTTATGGCTATAGTAGGAAATAAAAAACGGTCGCAGCCCTGATAGAGTTTCTGTCCTCTGACACATGTAGATATGGTTTATAAAGACATAAACCATAAAGTCTGGTACACTTGACTTCACCCACATGTGAAACTTCTGTATAGCTAAAGAGACTACGAATTAAAAAACAAGTCAATGATGATGGCCCACAAGAAAAGAATTGCAACAAGAGGAGCTCCAATAGACAAATAAGAAGAAAACCAACAAGGAAAATGTACCAAAGATGCGAGTAGACTTCAATTGTGAAAGACTTCACAGTTGTCTGCAGTAATAATTGGCCAAGGTGGGATTTCAAATTTACTCAATGTTCTTTAGGAAAAGAAAAAAAAAGATAAGTCACCCCACTGGCATTCCCCGAGTCTCCACAAGCTCAGGCTGAGTCCTTGCCTCACAGGGTCTATGGGCTGAGTATGGTGATCCTGCTTAGAACTGCCCGTTTCCCAGCAATATCACCTCCATGCTAAGCTCAGTCCCCCAACCCATCTCCCATCGATGACCCTCATGTCATGGTTTCCCATGATTAGTTTAAGCACAGTAGGCTGATCAGTGGAGTACCTTAGATATCACAACATCGCTGCTCAAATTGCTGTTATGAGAATTTACAGTGATAGGAACATAGGTTTTTACTTCTGTTACCTGCAGCTCTGCCTGCCCTCCTTTCATAAAGCAGACCATTCCCTACTTGACTCAGGGCTGATCTGAATGTTAAGGTTATTTTCTATACATTTCTAGTCCCTCTCCTGAAACTTCACCTCTTCCTGCATTAGCTCATTCTGCCTCCCCCCACCCCCCTTGGATGCCTTTATCTTGTTCAAAGTGGGTATTATTCCTGTTTATTGGTACAAAGGATCATATGAATCCCGTGAAGACTTTGGAAAGAAAATGAGCAGTTTCTCTTCCCCCTACCCCCTCTCTCCGAGCCCTTGGGTGCTGTGTACCCAGTCTTCTAGTCTCAACACGTTGGCAGCTGTGACTCTGGAATGCAAGTTAATTAAATTGTGCTTATATTTAGTTTTAGGCAAGATTGACTTTTCCCCATGTTAGGTTTAGTCTGTGTGGCTTTGTTATATACAATCCTGGTAACTAGGGCTCCTAGGAGAGACTTGGGTAGCTGCACTGTGAAAGGCATGCCGTGGTACAAAGTGGAGGAAGCATGGGAAAGAAACTCAGAGGACACGTCTGTGTTCTACCAGTATGTAAACCATTTCACAGGACACACGTGACTTAACAGTAAAAGTGAACTTTCTCGGAGCAGTTGACGCCCTTTTCTGTCTATGAGCCCAGGAAAAATGAGGCATTCCATCCCTAGATGTTGTTATATTGGTTTCTGTGTGACGATCTGTAAGAATTATGTTGTTTTTCTGTTATCTCGATTGTTACAAAGAATACAATCACCCCCACCTTCCAGGTCTGCTGTATCCACGGGGTTGAACCCCTAGTTATTTGCAGGTCAACCCTCTAAGCACGAGGCGTTTTTTCTTGACATATTGTGACGGGTGTCTTCAGGAGTGACTGTCCTACTCCCCAGCCTTAGCAAACAGAACATACTGGGTTTTACCCAATTCGGTGCCAGACACTTGATCTGATTAATATTCTCAAAGACAGTCTCAAAACAGGTAGAATTCACATAAGAAAATGGAGGCTCCAAAAGGTTATAAAAATATAAAACATATTTATATATAATTATATCATATAGTATAATTATTTCTCCTGATTAGAGATCCAGTCAGTATCAGTATTGATAGTAGGGTGAATGTTATAAACTAGTTTCATCACCATTAACATTTTCAAGTTATAATAGAATTCAAGTTACTTGAATGTTTGGGGTCTTTTAAGTTTAAAGGATCAGAGAACCAGAAGTACTAGTATCTAGGTTTTCCCAGCCTTGCCAATGGAATTTGTGCTGTCCCATGGGCTGCTACTGCATGGGGGCAAGTGAGGGGGCTGGTTGCCATCAGTTAAGAGGATGGAGAGTGGAGAGGGTACGACAGAGCTCTGACCTAGGGCTTCAGAAGCTTCGAATCCAGCTCTCTGATCTGAAAGACAGATGAGACCCTACAGTATCCTGACAATCAGTGAATGTTAAGATTGGTAATGCTTTGGAATACCCTGTTATAGTAATTAACAACAGAAAGTAGGTAGGGAAGTCTTCATGGGATTGGAAGTGAATTTCTAGACATTAGAGTAGAACTGTCATCTGTTCTTGATAGATTTTTTCCCCAAAGTTCTTTGCACAGTAAATTCTAAATTTATATGTTTATTCTATTTCTGGGTCTTTAGCCACAATATTGCAAAATCATAGACAATTTATTCCAGCATTAAGGTGGCCAAGACATAAAATTGACTAAAATAAAAGAAACTGTGATTAAAAAGAAATTTGGTTTGCGTTGCAAGTGATATCCATAAACTATTAACTTGTAAAATGAAATCAATCCAATTTGTGTAGCCTAACAAATAAGAAAGATAACATCAGAGAGCTCTTAAAACTGGCTATTTTTCTTTGTTTATCTTTCTTTTAAGACTTTCCGTAGATGTCACGACTGAGTTACACGTTGAATAAAAGTCTGGAAACATGTTAATACGTATAATGTTTCATTTACTACCACATGCTTGCAAGGGACTATATTCTTTCCAAATCACATATATTTCCTTTCTTTATGTCAGATGTATACACACAGCCAACTCTTTCATATGCAACATCCTACATTTGTTTGAAATTGGTCAAAGGTAGTTTATAATATTGCCCCATCATTTTCATTTTATGATTCATAGTGAGTACTTGGGGAATCGAATCCAAAACTTGGGTATGTTCCTTGACCAGGAATTGAATCCTCAACCTTTTTGTGTACAGGATGATGCTCTAGCCAACTGAGCCACCCATCTAGGGATTATTTTCCAATTATTTTTAAATATATATTTTGATTGATTTCAGAGAGGAAGGGAGAGGGAGAGAGAGAGAAAAACATCAATGATGAGAGAGAATCATTGATAGGCTGCCTCCTGCATGTCCTGTGCCCCCTCTCCCCCCATCCCCACTGGATATCGATCCTGCAACCCCCAGCCTTAGCAAACAGAACATACTGGGTTTTACCCAATTCGGTGCCAGACACTTGATCTGATTAATATTCTCAAAGACAGTCTCAAAACAGGTAGAATTCACATAAGAAAATGGAGGCTCCAAAAGGTTGGATAACTTCCCAATACAGTACAGAAAAGTAATGTATTTATTTTATTTATTTGTTTAACAATATATATTATACATATATTATTCAATATAGTATTTGTTATAGATTCTATTCATTTATTCAATAATATAACCACTGAGCCACACCGGCCAGACTATTTTCCAATGATTTTTTATGGAATTTTCTTTTCATTCCTCCCTCCCTCCTTACCTCCCTTCCTTGGGGCATCTCTGTCTCTCTCTGCCTCTGTCGCTCTGTGTGTCTGTCTGTGTCTAGCAGCCACACATGTCTCCTTGCTGTTCCTGACACCTGCCAGGCATGCTCCTGCCTGAGTGTCTTTTTAAAAATATATATACATTTTATTAATTTCAGAGAGGAAGGGAGAGGGTGAGGGAGAGAGATAGAAACATCAGTGATGAGAGAGAATCATTGATTGGCTGCCTCCTGCACGCCCCCCACTGGGGATCGAGCCTGCAGCCCAGACATATGCCCTTGACCAGAATCCAACCCAGGACCCTTCAGTCTGCAGGCCAATGCTCTATCCACTGAGCCAAACCGGCTAGGGCTGCCTGAGGGTCTTTGTGTTGGCACTTCTGCTGAAATCCCCCCTGAGAGTTGGTTAAATCCCCCACATCTTTCAAGGTGTTGCTCTAATGTCAACTTTCAATGAGACCTGCCCTGATTTAGGGCCCTGTCCTACCCCACCCCGACATCTCCTGTATTTTTTAATCTGTTGTACTCTTTTATTCCCCATAGCACTCATTACCTTCTGACCTAATATATAGAAATGTTCTTATTTATTATGCTCATCATACTCATTATGTTTGCCTCCCTATAATATAACCTCCACAAAGCCAAGGATCTATTTGGTATTCAGTCATGTGCCCCAAGCTCCTAGAAGAATGCCAAATTGGCCAAGTAAATGAGTGGAAAATTAGAGAGCAACATAAGCCTTGCTGATTCCATATGGCAGATGGAAGAAGTGATTACCCCTCCCACTCCTCAGAAAACAACTTGAAATATCCCATTAGATATGTCTGTCCTCCAAAGGGTCTTCTCTATACCCTGCCCCTCAGGGAGGCTCAGCCAACTTTTTATTTATGTTTCCCTCCTGGCAGTGCCAAGAACACTGGCTCCCTCCTCTCCCCTTGGGGATCCTCACTCTTTTTATACACAGAACTTTCTGATATCCCTATGCACACCTACCCAAACATAGTAATGTTTAACAAAATGAGGGACCATCCAGTTGATATGACTTAGAAGGTAGGGTGAAGAGCAAGTTTGCTTTACTTGAGCATAACTTTGGGATTTTACTCTGCTCTGTCACATCTTATCTTTCACCCAATGACTTCAGCAATCTACTAGAGGCCTGGTGCACAGAATTCATGCACTGGTGGTGGTGGTGGGGGGGAGTCGTCCCTCAGCCCAGCCTTCACCCTCTCCAATCTGGGGCCCCCAGGGGGATGTCCAACTGCTGGTTTAGGCCTGATCCCTGTGGGACTCACAATCTGGGATTGCTGGCTCCCAACCGCTAGCCTGCCTGCCTGCCTGATGGACCCTAACCACTTCTTCCTGCCAGCCTAATCACCCCCTAACCACACCCCTTCCAGCCTGATTGACACCTAACTGCTCCCCTGCCAGCCTGATCACCTCCAGCTGCCCTCCCCTGCTGGCCCAGTTGCCCCCAACTGCCCTCCCCTGCCAGCCTAGTCACCCCTAACTGCCCTCCCCTGATGGCCTGATTGCCCACAACTGCCCTCCCCTGCCTGCCATCTTGTGGTTGTGAACACCACCATCTTTGAGGGTGGGACAGTCAATTAGCATATTCTCTCCTTTATTGGCCTTGGGGCGCCGCCATCTTTGCAATGGTGTGAGGGTCAATTAGCATATTCCCTCTTTATTAGATAGGATTATGTCCAAAAATACAGTGCTCTCCACAAGAGGAATTCTTCTATTGGCTGCTAAAAGATTACACTCATTCTCTTTCTCTAGTTAAATAGCCTTGTAAAAGGCAGAAGCAATATGGTTGGCAGTAACTTAATTTCAAGCACCATGTTCAGTGAAGGACTGACAAACTCTTAGTACAGGCTCAGGTGATGATGCTCTGTGACAGGTCAGCTTTCTCTTCAGAGGTAGAGTTGAATGGGAGCTTCAGACTTTAAATAAGGCTCCAAGACAGGATGAATGAGGACACTACACAGAGACTGGTGAGTAATTTCTGAAAAATACTCTTTGCCAACATACTAGTAAATGCTGCCTATAATACACAGGCAGAGAGAACTGAGAGGGATGGAAATAGTTGCAGAACATTTAGAGGTCATTTCAGGCTATGGCTGCTACTTCAGCAGTCCTTTACCAGGGACAAGAATAGTGAAAAGAGCTGATCATTTTCACAGGTATATATTCTTCAGCATGCATGGAGTTTTCAAGTTCAGGGGATTTGTGATTGACCTCACCTTCTGGACAGGTAAACTAACATCTTAGGCAGTGCACCTCAGTATACTGAAATCTTTGCATTAATATTATTTAAATGTCATATGTGTAGATAGAAGTCAATGTTGGTGTGATGTATCTTTAGTTGGTAAAAGTATCTTTATCAGATGATGATGATGAGTAGAGTATATGCTACATGAAGGTGGGGAAGTTCTTTTTGTTTTCTTTACTGCTATATTTCTAGGTGCTAGAATAATGCCTAGCACATGGTAGGTAGTAAATATTTGTTTAACGAATGAATGAATCTTCCCTTGACCAATCTGCCATTTATTTAAAGCCCAGTATGTACCTCTTAGAATTATAGATGATGTTAGTGAAAATGGTCTTAAGATTGCGTAGCATGACTTTGCCTCGGGAATCTCTTTGTCACCTGAAGGGCTAAGCCTCAATAAAGGCTGTTGGAGGATGATTGTTATAAAACAGTAAAATTTATGGTTGAAAATCTCTACAGAAACTCAGAGCTGACATGGAATGTCATCTCATCTGGTCCAGTCCACCCAAAGGACAGACATTTATCTTTTGTTTAGAGAGAAAAATAAAGGCAAGTTTGAACTTTTGCCCAACCCCGGTGGCCTTGAACTGACCACAGCTGTTTCTGTACCAAGACAAGGACTGGGGATAGTGTGAAGGATGGAGCACAGATCTCACTCTTCTGGGTGGTCTTCACCTTCTCCTGGCTGCATGGCTCTGGGCAATTGCTGTCTTAACCACATGACACTCTAGCTCCTATATTTGTAAACTATCACTTCTCCCAAGGAAGATGTGGTAGAATGTCTACCTGTCTACCTAAAGGGGCTGTTTGGAAATTCCAGATAAGATGTGTTTGAAGTACTTGGCTTAGTTGAACAGTTTCACACAAATAAAAGTAGAAGTTCTGAGTACAAGTTAAGGAGAAATCAAACAGAACATATCCAACAGTTATTCTAATTGTACAAAAATAACATTGATTAATGAAACTATGAACTTCTAAAGAAAGAATAAAGAAACAATTGACAGTGTCCTAAAGCTGAGGGCAGCCACATCTCCCCCTGAGGAACCACACAGAAGAAGTCAGCTGCCGCAGAATCATCCAAGACACCACAGGATGGTGATAATCAAAACAATGCAAGCAATGCTATGCTTTAAATTTGATCCCGATTTGATATAACCATACACCAGAAATAGCTTTACTGCAGTAAAATATATAGGGTCTTACAGATAAAGTCTAGATATTTACTGCTGAGCTCTCAGCTGCATTTCCGAGGAATCATCAGCACCATAAGGTAGGGAATGCAATACTTCTTCTGAGGCATTGCGGTTGCTGAAATGCAGACAGATGGAATTCATGCACTCTCTAGTCTAACACAGAAACAGCCTCACAATAGGATCAACACTTATTCCTTGAACATTTTCTCTTAAGCCTGGAAAGAGGATATTGTCTAGACCGGCTAGTACAATTTAAGCGTTTTTCACTTTATATCTGGTTTCCTTTCCACCCTTTAGGAGTCTGTACCTGTAGCAACAGGTACAGTCCTGTGCTGCCCCCTCTAAGACTATACGAAATATAAATGCCTTTCATATTTTGGCGGGTGAAGTCCGTAGCTCTAATTTGTATTGATATGGAAATCCTGGGGTTTAACAGGAAAGCAGACTTTTGTTGTTGATATGGTGAGGATTGCACATGATAGCATCATAGAAACTTGCCAAATCAACTAGTATTTAATGGCCAGCAAATCGAAATTCTGATTTCTGTGACAGCATTGGGAACTAATCCATGAATAGCACTTTCTCTTTGCCTTGTGCCAGTGTATTGTGCCCCATTGAGACGGAGATGACTCTCCCCAGCAAATGTGAATGAAGAAGCCCTCAGGTGCTGCCCCTCTGCTGGGGCCAGGAACACGGGAGCTCTGACAGACTTGGGCCTCAAGCCTGAAGTGTTCAGAGTCTGCACTTTCCTGAATTTCAATTTCCGAGTAAAAAATGTTGCATGTTTCCTGGTTCCCTTTAGCTGGTCAACAAGATTCATTTAATCAAGGAACATGTGGTTCAGGGAGCGGTGACAGTGAGGGAGGCAGACAAAGAGAGACAGAAGTTTTCAAGGGTTGTATTTATCTACTAGTGCTCTGAATCAAGAACTCATGAAAAAAGTTGGTGTTTTTTGTTGGTTTTTTTAAGTTCACAAAGGAAGACATGGCCATTAGAAAAACACTTGTAAAATGCAATGGATTTGTGTAATACAATGAAGAAGATGAAAATTACTTTTAATCCTAATACCAAGGATAATCACAGTGACCTTTGATTTACTTCTTTTTAGGCCAAATTATATTATGCTTTTTTTTTTTTTGACCATATGGTGTTTTTCTACTACTTATTATCTTGAATTTTGCTCCAGGACATTATTTTTGATAATATACTTTTCAATGACTGTAATGATATTCCTTCTTATGAAGGTATCAAAATTTGTTTCCTCAATTATAAACCATGATGGCATGAATATCCCTGAAAAGAAAAACTTGCATTTATTCATAATAATTTCCTTTGTATAAAATTCAAGAAATAAAATTGTTGGGTCATAGGTTATGTGCATGTAAAAGGCATTTGATACACATTACCAAATACTTAAGTGTGTTTTAACACTCACTTTGTGGAGCTGATTTATTGTCTTATTAAAATATGTTCTAAGCTTTTATCTTATATATATTGTCTGTAGTAATTTTGAAACAATGGATTATTTGTTGAATTTTCAGAAGAAAATGAGCACCACACTGCTAAAAGCAAATAATACCAAAGTGCAACTGCGTTAAGGGAAAGAAAAGAATGAAAATATGATTCGCTAATGCTATTTTACATTCTTTATGCAAAGAACAGACTTGGAGGTTTTTAACTGGCATTTTTATTAAGGCGAGTAAATATATTTTAAATACAGGGGCCTGGAGTCTGTGCCTGTGTTGAGCACACTGCAGGTGACTATTTTACTGTACCTTTCTCTGTGCAACATTGAATAGCGTTTTAGAAGCTAGAGGGGGTTTTGTTTTTTGTCTTTTTTTCTAATAATCACCCGTATGTGGTTTATTATTGAAAGCTTTTAAAAAGTATTTGTTCAATAAATAGCACTCTAGTTTGAAATAATTTTCAGTTATTAAGAAAAATACTCCCATTTGGTATTGTCCCTACAGAGGTTGAACAATCGATGGGGCTGCTCTCTTGAGCTCCACACATGCCGCCTGTCACTGGAGCCCAGGGGCCCGATTTCTTTTGCTTTCCCGAGGCCAATGGGCTTTGTATTATTTCCAAGTCGTGTCACAAGGAAGCGTCTGTAGGGCCAGAGGAAAAATTGATGACCATGAAACTGCGGGGATTTAGAAACAAATCTGTTGAATAACAAGGGAAGTTTTTCTTGTTCTTTATTTGCTTCTCTTATTTTTAAAAGGAAAACAACAGCAAAAAAACCCCAAAGCATTATTCTGACGTTGTTTTTCTTCCCTTTTCAGCGTTCTGTGGAGGGGGCGAGAGCTTTTTGTGCGCCAGTGGGATCTGCATCCCCGGGAAACTGCAGTGCAACGGCTACAACGACTGCGACGACTGGAGCGACGAGGCTCATTGCAGTATGTGTCAGGCTGGGGCCGTGGGCTCCTGCGGGCGGGGAGGACAGGGATGCTCTGCGGGGGCCTGGAAACCAGCCGTGGCATTGTCCCGTCCTGACTGCTCTGAGGAGTTTGCCTTTCTGAAGGGAGGGAGCCTGCTTGCCTTCCCCTGGGGCAGCACTGTGTTTGCACACCTTTCACAGGCCTGTAGGAACTCAGCAGCTCCGGGCCGCCTGGAACAGATCAGGGGTGGAAGTGTTTTTGCATAAAGTGTCTTAAAATGAGGAGAAGGCTTGTCGTTTATTTTGTTTGGGTGAGGATTTTTGTTTTTGTTTTTAAAGCTTTAAGGGTATAAAGGTCAACATTTTTTAAAAGGACATTTTAATAGGAACATTTTTCGCCCTCATGATTCTCCCCATTCAGGACACAGCAGATGCCCAGCCCCCGGTTGGTTTCTGCTTCCTCGAAGCCTGAAGATGGTCAGTGGCATTAACTGTTTGAGACCCACAGCTCGGTGGGTTCAGCCTTCAACACCCGCCCTGAACTTACCATCGATTCGATTAGTCTTCAGGGGATTGGTCGGCGGTTTGCCCAATATTGCATTAATGTGCTTGGGCTGCCACACAAAATTCCACAGACTTCATGACTTTTACAGCAGGAAGTTGTTTCTCACTGTCTGGAGGCTGGGAAGTCCAAGATCAAGGCCCAGCAGGGTTCAGTGTCTGGTGAGAGTTCTCTTCCTGGCCCGTAGGCAGCTGCTATTCTCTTGTGTGCTCACCTGACCTCCTTAAAGGGGGAGAGGGAGAGAGGGCAAGCAAGAAGAAAGTAAAAGAGGGAGAAGGAGAAGGAGAAGGGGAAGGGGAACTCTAGCCCAGAGCCTGGCAGAATGAGCTAAGGGAGCATTTGTTGAAGAAAGAAGGAGGGTGAGGAAGGAGGAGGAGGAGGAAGAGGAAGATGAGAAGGGGAAGGGGAAGGGGAAGGGGAAGGGGAAGGGGAAGGGGAGAGGGGAAAGGGGAAAGGGGAGAAGGCGAAGGAGAGAGAGAGAGAGAGAGAGAGAGAGGTTGGGGGGGGGTGCTCTGGTATCTTATCCTCTACTTACAAGGGTACCACCCTATTGGATTAGTGCCCCACTTCTTAGGACTTCATTCAACCTGCATGACCTCCTCACAGGCCCTCTCTCCAAATATGGTCATGTTGGGGGCTAGGGCTTCAATATGTGCACATTGGGAGATCAGACATTCAGTCCATGACAAATTCATATTCAGATTGCAAGTCATTTTACACTTATGCAATAGATAAAAAGGAAAAATTAGCCTCAAGAATACAATGTAGGATCTGCATCTAAAACAGAACCATATGCTATTGTGTTCTAATTGCTTTTTTTTAAATTGCTTTTTAATGGTTATATGAGCAGCAATCATTACTATGAGAAAAGCTGTGTTTTACTCCTTGTAGAAGTTGCCAACGCTTTGTAAATGCTCGCAATGATTGACCACAGTTGAGATTCCTCTGGTCTATGTGTCAAGTAGACCAACTTTTCTTCCATCTGAAGGGTTAGGATGCTTATTTGTCATAACTTTTGAAAGGCCATATATCATGGTAACATTTCAGATCAGTGTTTCCCAAATTGGTGTTCCACAGTGCCTGAGTCTTGAAAAATGTTTGAGAGAAAAAAGTAAGTTTGAGAAGTTCTATCAGATTTACTTCTTAGATACTTACAATTCATATTTTTGCCTTAAAGGTTCTAAGAAATACTGCAAGTCAAAAAAAAAAAAAGACATTCATTTTGCTTAACTTGGTATTTCCTCAAAATTACATGTTTAGAGATACCCTAAGCTTAATTTATATATTTATTTATTCACTCATGCACTGATGTATTTTGCAGAATATCTAGCATCCTGTGGAACTTCAGTTATGCCACCCATGTTTTCGGAAATGTTTTCACTGAGACATTTGTTTTTATAATTTGGAATTCCCTCTTCAGGAAAACCTATGGCAGATGATTTTACATACAAAACATTTTCGTAGGATGTATGTTTGCATTAGGGAATGTTGCTGTGGACGACAAGAAAATGTTGTGCAAATCACCCACAATAGGGAATTTAAATAGAATTATATCCAATTTATGGGAATGGTGCTCTCTCTCAGTTGTGGCCCATGTGATGGTCTTATTAAAATTTCCCATGTGCCTCTCCTCCCAGGGTTGGCCCGACACGGGCTTCCTCATTACCGTATTTGCCGGCGTATAAGACGATTTTTTGGCCCTGAAAAATATGCCTCCAAGTGGGGGGTCGTCTTATACGCCAGGTACACTTCAGATAGACTGCCCATAGTGCTTGCCCCGTGCCATAGTGGCCTCCCGATGCCCGCCCACTTCATTCCACATACCGTTCAGG
>NW_006287459.1:1903298-1904147 GCF_000327345.1 Myotis davidii | reverse complement strand
CTATTTGTTATCTTACTTCTATCATTGACAGTCCCTCTAGGTTGTGGGCTGCTTGCCTGTGTTCCTGAGAAGCATCTACGGTACCAGTCTATAGAGTGTGTTTTCTTTAGTGAATTACCGGTGTGTTTACCGGTAATAAACTTGCACTGTTTTATGTATATGTTTGATTACATACAGCCTTGTGACAGTTTTCCTGCATGTCATAAGCATTTGAATATAAATTAAAATGTTAAAATCAAATCTGATATTGTTTTACCTTTTATTTGGTGTGTGGAAGGTGTGCGGAAGAGGGGGTAGTCTTATACGGCGAGTATATAACAAACTCTGTATTTTGAGTGGAAATGTTAGGGGGTCGTCTTATACGCCCAGTCGTCTTATACGCCGGCAAATACGGTATGTTCCTCTGTTGCGCTGAGCATAGCACTTTACACAGTGAGAGCTTTCCGCTGCATTTGTTGAAACCGAATTTGAAGGAGTACATTTTCCTAGCCAGTGCCCAACAGAGAAGGTATTCCTATTCTGGAAGGTATTTAGCAATGTCTTCAGGGCTGAGCTTTTCCTTAAAGAAGATACAGCTTTCCTTCGACACACTTCCAAACCGATCTGGTCGGGTCCGTTGAGGACATGCATTCCTCAGAATCCTTGCCTGTGAAGATGTGTCGGGCAGACATTGAAATCTTTGCAGGCAATTGTCTCTGACCTCACAAGGTCACCTGCCTCTGTGGAATCTCAGCACGTGTGCTTGGAGAGGGTACCACCCTCCCGCTGTCCCCACCCTGCAGTGAAGGACCGGCAGCAATCAGAGCATGAAGGCAGCCCACAGATAAGACACTTCTGGGGGTGGGGGGT
>NW_006287459.1:1897423-1903048 GCF_000327345.1 Myotis davidii | reverse complement strand
CGTTTTGCTGAGCCTTTCCAGTGAGGAGCAGGAGGAGGAGCCTGGTGCCTGGCTTCTGGCAAATAGGGGAAGAAGAGGAGGAGGAGGAGGAGGAGGAGGAGGAGAAAAGAGAGGGGGAGGGGAGGGCCTTGAAAGAAAGGAAGGGAAGGTGTATTTTATTTGTGAGTTCCCCAATCAACGGTGCTGGAAGCATGTACCTCCATGATTTGACTTAATTTTCAGCAAAGAAGGTATTCTCTTCCCCTTCTGTTCACATGCCAAGCTGAGGCTTAAGGCAATGAAAAAATTTGCCAGTGGTTCCAAGTGCTAGGTTTGAACCCAGTCTCGAATGGGGCCAAGTCGAATGCTGTTTGCTCTACTGTGCTGCCTTTGACTTGCCCTTGTCCATAAAAGACTCGGCAAGTGGTTTTATTCTGATCATTGCTATGGCAAATGTGTATTTTGGATGCTCTGTTGTGCTTGGGAGATGACTGCCTATTACAGGTATCGGGACTGCTTCCTGACTTTCTCCCCTAACTAATTTTGCTGTGTTTATCAGTCTCATCCTAAGTATTTGTAGAACGAACAGATTTCCAACCACCTGGAACAATTTAATGATGTAGCATAAGGAATTTTGAAAATTACAAAAAGTTTTCTTTTAAAAGTTTCTAGCTCTATGACGTTAGGCAGGCGACTTCTCTAGCCCTGGTTTTCTTTGTCATCCAGATGGGTTGACAGTGGCATTTCCACATGTAGGGACTCTAATTCAGGTGGTTTTCCAAATGATGTTTCCCAATCATCACAAGTGACTGCATTTACTATATTCTTTTTTTACTGAGATAGGGATGCAACTAAATATGAGAAATATTTCCATCAAAATAATACAAATATTTCATTCTCCACTGAAGGAAGAAACGTCAGATGTCTGGAAAATTCACGTCTGTTTAGTGGTAGTTTGGTTATGCTGAATCAATCCAACTATTGAATATCCTTGACTTCCTGCTGTGTGTGAAGCATATTCTAGATGCCTAGGAAGTCTAATGACTCTTAAGACATGGTTTCTTTCTTCATGAGGCTTTTCATCTAACCAGGGAGATGGCCTAGAAGCATAGAGGTCATTGGACGTGGTATTTTAGAACAATGTAGTAGAAGAGATGTCACACAGTGAAAGAAGAGTGGTGTAAACAGAAAGGGAGGTCCTGTAAATTGGGAAGAGAGGAGGGCTACTGGGAGTTTGGTTGGTATGAAAGAGCTGATGAAAAAGATGGCTTTGGATTGAGGTGATCTTCAGATGCTGTGGAATAGTGGTTCTCCAGTGGGGACAGTTTTGTCTTCTAGAGGACATTTTTATAATATATGGAGATGGATTTGATGCTCACAAATTTGTGGGGGTTGGGAGCCATGCTATTGGCATTTAGTGAGTTGAGGTCAAGGATGCTGCTACATCGCATTGGGTAGCCCCTCCCACAGCAAAGAATTATGCAGTTCAAATTGTCAACAGTACTGCAATTCAGAAACCCTTCAGCGGTTCTCAACCTGTGGGTCGCGAACAATGAAAATATATCCTGCATATCAGATATTTACATTACGATTCATAACAGTAGCAAAATTACAGTTATGAAGTAGTAATGAAAATAATGTTATGGTTGGGGGTCACCACAACATGAGGAACTGTATTAAAGGGTCGCGGCATTAGGAAGGTTGAGAACCAAAGATAGAAGTCAGTAGTCAAAAGAACCCCAGGTAGACAAGAAGCCTCGATTCACCTCATAGCCCTGCTATTAGTGAGCTGGGCAACTGTGGGCAAACCATTTAACCTCTCTGGTCATTTGAAAATGAGGGGATTTGGAGGGAGAAATTGAGCATCCATACTGGAACCTTGAAATGAGGCAACATATTAATGCTTACAGACTCATAGAGACTGAGCAAATTGAGTGAAATCCTTGATAAAATGTTTTCTGTTCCTTCGTTTTCTCCCTTAATCTCACAATCATTTTAAGAGACAAAAGTTAATAGTGTGAGGTGCCAAACTGAAATAAATATTAACATGCAAGAAGTTCAGAAGTAACATTTTGTATCAAGCTCTCATTAAGAAAAATGATCTGTATGTAGAAAAACATCTACCTCGGGTCATGCAAAATTATGCTTGTATTGAGCAAGAAAATCACAGCAAGTAGCTTTTGAACATTTTCATTCGTTGGCCCCAAATTGTGCTGACAACATTTCTTTTCAGTGCAAATAAACATTTACTCCACTAAAAGGAGGCACTGTGACCTTTGCTATTTGCTATGTATTTCTGGCTGTGCAGTGTCTCCGGTTCGGGTTTTGTGTGTTTACTAGTCACACAGACTTTAGGGAGGGTAACAAGTTGTTTTCCAAATGTAGCTAATTTTGTATCTAACCTCTGAGAATGGCTTCTAACCAAGTAAGCCATAGCAGTGGAAAGTTGAAGCTGTACCTGTGTGTGTAAATAATAAGGAATTGTTTTCTTTAATGCTTGAGTCATCCATGAAATAATTTAATACATGACAGCATTAATTTAAAAATATCTCAAATGAGGTCTTAGTGTGAGTTACTGGGGATCCTAGAATAGGTTTCACAGAGGACACATGAATCATTGGAAAATTTTGGTGTGTTAATCAGATTCTGTAAGGAGTGTTTGATGCCCCAGTCCTACAATCAAAAGAAGTGAAGTATACCGCTTAAAAAAAAAACCCCACCTAACTCATATGGTTTAAAATATGCCACCCCTCCCCCGCACCACCACTTTCAGGGAATGCCAGTACTTTCGCGTTAATGGTCCAGTTGAGAATCCTTGCTAGTACGTATTCTAGCATACTGCTTCAAAACTTCCCACAAGAGTACTTTAGGTGAAAACAAAACAAAACTGTAAAAAAGACCTTTTACAACTTTTCAAGGAAATGCATGTATCTTGATGCACAGATTTCCCAACTCTGCTTGGTGGGCAAGATCACAAAGGTCAGAATCCTTTTCAGACTCAGCTAGCACATGCGCAATAGTCCCAGGCAGCGATTGGGTGCAGAGTGGGGAGTTAGCGCCCTCTGCTGAATGGGAGGAAATAGTACAGCTCTCAAGGTGAAACTAGAACCTCTTTGTAGTTCCTATATTTTTCCTTATGATGGTTAATCTCATTTGAAAATTACTCAGCCTGGGGGAAATGAAAATGAGTACTTACAATTTCTGCATGTATATACATGTGAGCAATGTGTTCACATGTATGTGTGTTTGTGTACACAAAACAACTTTTTAATGAGGGTGCTGAACAGATGATTTCTAAGGCCCATTTTGTTTCTAAAATGATGTTATTCTAAAGTATTTAAGTAACTTATTTTAAAAGAATAGAGCCCAATTGTATGAGATGAGGCTTCTGCCTCAGGAGAAATGATCAGCTGGAATTCAGGGGGCCGTACTATTGACTACTAGATTCTTGGTCTTCATCAGCTAAGTAGACTGACCCTCAAATGTACCCTTATTTCTCTCCTCTTCCATGTTCTTGTTCCCTCTACCTGAAACATGGTGAAGTGTTAATGCCATCCACACTTCTGCCCATCTTCCATGCTCTCTCTCCAGACTTAAGGATCTATTTTTGTACTTACTTCACTTCAAATAAGAGGAAAGATAATACACCTAAGAAATCTACTTTCTAGCCAAGGCAGGCATTTTTATGTATATTAATTTAAAACAGTTTTGCATTTTTATTGAGGTATAATTTACAAACCATAAATGTATCCCATTGATTGTTAGTAAATTTATGGTTGTGCAACCATAACCACAATCCACTTCTAGAACTTTTCCATCTCCCCCCAGATTTCCCTCCCACCTATTTGCAGTCAGTCCCCAGAGAAGCACTTCTACTTCTCCACCCACAGATCGCCATGGCTTTGATCTCTGTCTCTATAAGTTTGCTTTTTACGGAAATTTTATAAGTGGATCACACAATCTGTAGTCTTCGTGTCTGGTTTCTTCCACTTGGCATAATGTTTTTGAGGTTCATCTATGCTGTCACATGTATCACTAGTTCAATACTTGTAATTCTAAATAGTATTCCATCATATGCATATACTACATCTTACTTATCCACTCACCATTGAGTGTTTGGATTGTTTCTAGTTTTGGGCTGTTATGAATAATGCTATTATGGACAATGCATATACTAGTCTCTGTGTTGATATATGTTTCATTGCTCTTGAGTAGATTTTTAAGGGTAGAATTCATGAATCACATGGTAAAGTTATAGCTCACTTTATAAGAAGCTGCCCAGCAGCTTTACATGGTGGCATTGTAATTTTACATTCCCACCGGTGGTGTATGAGTTTCAGTTTTTCAGAATCCTTGTCGATACTTGCTATTGTCTGTCTTTTTCATTATAGCCATTTTGGAGGTGTATATTGGTATCTTATTGTGGTTTTAATTTGCATTTCCTTAATAAGTAATTATATCGAACACCTTTTCATGTGCAAATTTGCCATTTGTATATCTCCTGTGACGACTTTCTATCCAAGGGTCATCTTATGAAACACTCCATTGACTTGCATACCACTCATTCTTATCTTTATGCCATACTCTAAGACAGTACCTGCTTATTTAAGGGTCATCTTATGAAACACTCCATTGACTTGCAGTGGTTCTCAACCTTCTGGCCCTTTAAATACAGTTCTTCATGTTGTGACCCAACCATAAAATTACTTTCATTGCTACTTCATAACTGTAATGCTGCTACTGTTATGAATCGTAATGTAAATATCAGATATGCAGGATGGTCTTAGGCGACCCCTGTGAAAGGGTCGTTCGACCGCCAAAGGGGTCGCGACCCACAGGTTGAGAACTGCTAACTTAAGGGATCATGTTTGTATGAAAGTGAGTAATGACTCTATAATCAAAATAAGTTCTTCTCTCCATTGTGTTTATGTTTATCATGGACAAAACTAGACTTACATTGCAAAGGAACATTTTTAGGAAATAGCTACTTACCCTCTACTGAAGTCATTGCTTCTGTATGAACATGAACTTCATGAGGAACTATGATGAATTGAGACTATCATTTCTCATTTTGACTATAAAGGAGCTTTCAGGGGACATAAAGTGAAAGTCTCAGAAAGTGATAAAAGCAATAGCTTGGGAGCCTGAGGGTCCTAGTCCTGGTTCTGCAGTAGCGTGTTATGTGACCGTGAGCAAGTCATTGGCTCTCTCTGCACCAGTCTCCTCACCTGTACAGCACTAGGTGTGGACCAGGCTGTCCCTCCTGCTGATATGCTTTTGCTACATAGCGCACCACTATAGCATCACCTTCTGTTCAGATGGTACCTGAGTGGTTTCTCTTATTTGCAGATTGCAGCGAGAATCTGTTCCACTGTCACACGGGCAAGTGTCTTAATTACAGCCTTGTGTGTGATGGATATGATGACTGTGGGGACCTGAGTGATGAACAAAACTGTGGTAAGTAGCATTGTCTTCCTAAGGTTTTCATTAAACATTTCAGAAACTTATCACCAAGCACATGTAGCTTGTTCTTTAATATGATTATGAGCAGGTTAAATTATAAAATGTTTGGTTTCTTAATTTTAGAAAGGGGAGGTTTTTTTTCAATTACCAGCCTCAATTATGTCTTATGTATAAACGAGAGGC
>NW_006287459.1:1892376-1897363 GCF_000327345.1 Myotis davidii | reverse complement strand
TGCCCCCGCCAGCCTGATTGCCTCTCACTGCCTCTGCATGCCAGCCTGATTGCCCCTCACTGCCCCCCTGCCAGCCTAATCACTCCCAACTGCCTCCCCTGCTGGCCTGGTTTTCCCCAACTGCACCCCCCTGCCAGCCTGGTTGCCTCCAACTGCACTCCCTGCCAGTCTGGTCGCCCCACACAGCCTGCTGTTCAGTCGTTTGGTTGTTCCTCACTAACCCCCCTGCCGGCCTGGTCATAGGCAGCCATCTTGTGAGGGTGTGAGGGTTAATTTGCACATTACCTCTATTATTATTATTATTATTATTATTATATAGGATGTAATACCTCTTAAATACACAGTCATACTGAGGAAATGCTTTAGAAGTGGAGTGGAAAGGCCACTACCGGCTGTTAATATGTTAATATTATTTTCTCCTTGAAAGTGTTCTGTTTATTTGTGGTTCTTCCAGTGGTTCATGTTTAGATCTTGAGCTCTTGAGCAAAATTTTGCAGAAAGATATAGTATTTGTCCCTTGAACCTCCTTATTTTTAAAAAATATGGTTTTATTGATTTTTAGAGAGGGAGGAATGGAGGGGGCGGGGGAGAGATCAATTGGCTGCCTCCTGCATGCCTCCTTCTGTAGTAGTGACATGTAGGGTTAAGATGGCACATTTATTTTATGTACAAAAACTTATCTTTTAAAGAATAAACCTAGCTTTTAAAGGGTTTTATTCAATTTTGAGTGCCATCTCTTGAATTAAAACCAGCAAAATTTCTCTGGCTTATTTACCTTTTTGACTTTGCGATTAACTTCAAAATGTTTAGGTAAGATATTATTGAATGACATAGGAACTTTGTAATATGAACAAAGGGGAAGCTTGGATGACGAAGGGCACTGGGAAAATGGCGTGAGATAGTATTGAACATTGGAGAATATTGGGAGGAATGTTGGGAAAGGCTCCAGAGTATGATCAAAGAGTGCCCCAGAATGCGTGTGTCTGAAAACACGACAAAGCTGTCACAAATATGTCAGACCAGCTCTCTACCTTGTGAAATCCAAGTCACAGTTGTGTTTATTTGAGCCAGCGTAAAATCACGTGTTTCTCATCAGGAAAGAAAACAGTGACAAAACAATAAACAACGACAAAAATAGCTGTGGGTCCTGAGAAAGCTGGACAGGCTTTCATCTGAAAAACAGACACTTGGGTCATAGTGACGGTGCCTAGGAGCCCACAGGCTTGGGTGGGAGGTGATAGGAATGTTGCTGGAGGTGTTAGGGCAATTGGAATAGACGCTCCTCAGTTGGAACCATCAGCCAGACGGGGCTTAGTGCCGGTCATGCTGGTTCCCTGCATCGCGTGGACTTTCCCTCCTCCAGACTGCAGCCCCACGAAGGAGCACCGCTGTGGAGATGGGCGCTGCATTGCGAAGGAGTGGGTGTGCGACGGCGACCATGACTGCCTGGATAAGTCTGACGAGGTCAACTGCTGTGAGTGCCCTAGGGTTTTGTTTGCTTATTTGTCCATGTCTCGCCTGTGTAGACCAACATACTCCAGTTTCACCATCTAAACAGCCGTCCGAGGGAAAGACCCTGTACCTTGGTCCTTGCCTAGAAAGAGAATAATTGAATGGTGTGAGGACGATGACAATGTAGCTAATGCGTTTTCCCCAATAACGTCAAGCTTTCTGGGCTGGGGCTGGCCGAGCAGGTGGCTGTTTTCTTTCTCTCTTTGCTCCCGCGTCCCCTTCCTGCACCCGTGACTTTGTCCAAGGGGCTGCTCTCCCCAGAGGCTGGGGGACTTTTCTATTGCAAATGACACATGAGTGGTTGAGCCTCCTTGCAGGAGCCTCCAGACATGCTCTCAGGCACGTTCTGTAGGAGAACATGGAGAGAATTGCCAGAGAGAAGAGAGCATTCGATGTTCATAGACTCACACAGAGAGTGTGAAAACAGTTGGAGCTTTACTGCCTGTCGTATTCTGGGTGAGTGAACACTCTCTAGGTAGCTGTTACGCTATCTAGATAATAAAATCAACTATGGCTGCTAAGTCCTTTTTTCCTTTAGAAACTGCAGTATACTCAGTAGAGACTAAGAGAATGATTGAATAGAAGCAGTTAGGTGTTAAAAGCAAGTAATTTGACTTGAAAGAGTTAATATTTTGCATTTAATGCTTGGTTGAATGCATTAAACTTTTTATTTCATCTTTTGCTGTCCAATACAAATAGAAAAAAATGTTGCTATATAGGATAGTGAATATGTAAGTTGCCTATCATTTGAGGCAACAATAGAAATGCAGGCTGCATGGTTTTTATTTTGACATAAGAAAAGGCATATAAATTATCAAATGCAATGCTGGACTTTCCCCTTCCCTGAATTGAAAATGAGCTGCAATATCCCCAAGTCCTTTCTTAGTGGAACACAGCGGCCCAGAGCAGACTGTACCTTGGCTGATCCCGGGAAAGCAAGGACATGATGCTCATGGCCCACGATTCTGGTGCTGAGCCTCGATTCAAGAATAGGGAGTTTTAATGTTCAACAGGAGCTCGGTGAAGGCTGAGGTCATATAAAACATGGTTTCTGATGCTCTAAAACAGTGGTTCTCAACCTTCCTAACGCCGCGACCCTTTAATACAGTTCCTCATGTTGTGGTGACCCCCAATTTTATTGTTACAAATTTAACATAATTAAAGCATAGTGATTAATCACAAGAACAACATGCAATTATATATGTGTTTTCCAATGGTCTTAGGTGACCCCTGTGAAAGGGTCATTTGACTCCCAAAGGGGTCGCAACCCACAGGTTGAGAACCCTGCTCTAAAAAGTGACAGTGATAGAATTTAGACAATGTCTAGGAACCGGACGATTAATGGCCACTATACCATCCATTTCAAATGCCAACTGTCTCAAGCAAGTTTTGAAATAATGTGTTTATTGTATGTGAGGTGTCTGCATGCGCTTTCGTATGTTTCCTTTCATTGCCTGGAGTGACAGGCTGGGCTAGGACTCAGAAACCTGCCTGCACATTCCCGCCCGCCCCGTAACAGCCATGTGACTGTGAGACTAAGCTCTCTAAGCTCAGTTTCCTATTCCAAACCAAGTCAATAACATCTCCCTTGCAAGCCTGTTGTGGGGATTTGAGATTAAATACAGAATGCCCCTCACAAAGCCATTGCCACAGAGTAAGCTTTTAATAAGTTGTGCCTTTTGTCATAGGAGCATCACTACCACCATCATTAATACTACTCCCCGTCGTGAGGTTATCAAATAAAGTAAATCTGCAGTGAGTGCTATTAATAAGGCACGAGAGATTCTAGAAAGAAACCATTCCATCTCAAAAAAAACTCGGCCTTGTTGTTTTTAAATTAGTGATGTGTTCACTCCTTGATACAGAACACTCGCATAGTCACAACACGCCATCTCCTGGCGGTGCCAGGAAACAGGAGCCATTTCTAAGACCTGCAGACTGCTAGGAGGGCTGGTCAGCCACATGACTCTTGTTCTGGCTTCCCCCAGCCTGCGGCAGCCAGGGCCTGGTGGAGTGCCGGAGCGGCCAGTGCATCCCCAGCACTTTCCGATGCGATGGGGACGAGGACTGCAAGGATGGCAGTGATGAGAGGAACTGCAGCTACAGTAAGTGTGTGCCCTGTCCCCAAAGCGTGCCTTAACGCTGGGCCTTCCCCTGGGAGCGGAGCAAAGGGCTGGAAGTTATGGATGCAGAAATAGGATTCTCACATGAGAATTCCAGATGCCTACCGCTGTGGTCCTCACAGCCCCGTCAGCCAGAAAACACCCCGTTGAGGATTTCCTCAAGCAACTCACACTGAACTATCATTTGTAAGGATGAAGGGTAGAGGTTAAACACTTACACAGCATGGGGAGAGTCTATTAACTGTTCGATGGGGAAAGGCATCGCTGTGATAAAGAGTTCAGTATATGGTATTCGATTAAATTAGATTCCAATTAGTAGGCACTGGCTTCTGAAATTAAATGTAATAGCTTCATAGATTCACATGCCCAGAGAAGCAGTTGAATGCCTCACATTACCAGGTAATACACTTTAACACACTTAAAGTATTACAGATAGTAGTACATATGTCTCCTTCCCCCCCACCATTGACCTTCCCCCGGCCTCCCCTACCACCTGGCACATGCCCTCACCCCCACCCCACCCCCAGTGTCTTGTGTCCATTGGTTATGCTTATATGCATGCATATAAGTCCTTCAGTTGATCTCTTACCTAGCCCCCGCCTCAACACTCCCCAGCCTTCCCATTGTAATTTGACCGTCGTCTGTTCAATGCTTCTCTGCCTCTGTATCTATTTTTTTGTTCATCAGGTTATAATGTTCTTTATTATCCATAAATGAGTGAGATCATGTGGTGTATTTCTTTCACTTCCTGGCTTATTTCACTTAGCATAATGCTCTCCAGTTCCATCCATGCTGCTGCAAATGGTAAGAATTCCTTCTTTTTTGTAACAGCATAGTATTCCATTGTGTAGATGGTCCATAGTTTTCTAATCCACTTATCTGTTGATGGGCACTTAGGTTGTTTCCAAATCTTGGCTATTGTAAATTGTGCTGCTATGAACATAGGGGTGCATATATCCTTTCTGATTGGTGTTTCTGTTTTCTTGGGATATATTCCTAGAAGTGATATTACTGGGTCAAATGGCATTTCCATTTTTAATGTTTTGAGGAAGCTCCATACTGTTTTCCACAGTGGCTGCACCAGTCTGCATTCCCACCAGCAGTGCACGAGTGTTCCGTTTTCTCCACATCCTCTCCAGCACTTGTCATTTGTTGTTTGTTGATGATAGCCATTCTGACGGGTGAGATAGTACCTCATTGTTGTTTTGATTTGCATCTCTTGGATGATTAGTGACTTTGAGCATGTTTTCATATGACTCTTGTCTTTCTGAATGTCCTCTTTTGAAAAGTGTCTATTTAGGTCTTTTGCCCATTTTTTGATTGGATTGTTTATCTTCCTTTTGTTAAGTTGT
>NW_006287459.1:1884366-1887009 GCF_000327345.1 Myotis davidii | reverse complement strand
TTCTTTCCTACTTTGTCTTCTAGCTCACTGATGTGGTCCTCTGCTTCTTCTAGTCTGCTGTTGATGCTTTCTATTGGGTTCTTTATAGCAGTGATGTCATTTTTCATTTCTTTTTGGTTCTTCTTCATTTCCTCTTGTTCTTACACATATTGTTGAATTTGTCTTCCATTCTTTTCAGCCACCTTTGACCATTTCTCTGAATTCTTTCTCTGACATTTTGCTTACCTCCTTTTTGTTTACTTCCTTTTCTGGTGATGCCTCCTTATCTTTCATTTGTGGGCTGTTTCTTTGTCTGCCCATGATCTCTCTTCTCTGGGTATCTGATTATGTAGCTCTCTCTCTCCATCCAGCACTGCGTGTAATTCTCCAAACGTCTCTTCCGCAGGTCCTTTTTCCCCTGGCACTAAGCAGCTGGCACACTGGTAAAATCTGAGGCTGCTTTTTTGAGCCCAGTCCAGCTATGGGATGATTTTTAGAGTTCCCTTCTTCCAGCAGCCCAGCAGATCCCCTTCCACCCTTGTGGAAGTCCCCAACGGCCGCGGACTTTGTGGGGTGCAGATTTCCCCTGTGCGCATTTCTCTCTCCAAACTGGATTGCAGAGCTCACCTTTCCCTAGGCGAAATCTGACCTTTCCGTGAGGAGGAGAAGGGCTTGTCCCAGTCCATGTATTCGCGCTGCTTGAGATATGGTGACCCTGGGTTTGTAGCTGGTCCCTGGGTGCCGTGATTGCAGGGTCCCAGGATGTATACGCTTCCAATAACAGCCACTCTCCCCTTCAAGATGGCATGGTCTCCATGGCAGAGCCGGCTGCTCCGGGAGAGATTTCCTTAAACACACTTTAAAAGGAGTCTGATCTCCATCTGTGAAACTCAAAGAGAAAACATAAATCAAATGAGTTGGTTTCTCAAATGTGACCATTTTTGTCAGAAAAGGAGGTTTCATGCTGATCATTTTAAGCCCCAGTTTATGTAGAAGCGTCTCTCACCACAGGCTGGTAAGAATATTTCTAGACTTAAAAATAAATATCTTTGTGTCCTCATGACCTTGCCATTGACCTTCATAGCCTGGTTAAGAATATGGTTGTTGCCGCCCAGCTGCCTGGTTCAAACCAGCTGTGTTACCCACTATCTGGTTGACTTTAGGTCAGTTACTTTATCCCTGATGTCTCAGTTCCCATGTCTGTAAACTCGGAATAATGATGAATCACTACTGACATGTAGTGAGAACTCAATTAATATTTGCTATTATTACATGGGCTTTATGGTGAAGCATGTCTCTGCTGTGTATATCTATCCCAGCTAATGAGATTGGTCACCTGTAGCTAAATTAGTTTGTCATAATGAATATAGATCATTAGAATAGCTTTAATGAAAAAAGCATTTGAGACATAAAGGGAGAGCCTTTCCATCACAGATGTATTACATTAAAAGATACATAAGCAGCACTAAGTTTTTAACAATTTAAAAATTCTGAAGGAAATCCTTTTCCACAACCACAACCTCTCTTTGGATCAAGTTGTTCTTTCTTCCTACATAATTCAACTCTGCTTGAAATCATACTGGATTCTTCACTACACAAGGGCAGGATTTGTCAATTGTTTTCTTACAGGTGTGAGATGTTAGAAAGTCACAAGATAAAATGGGTCAAAAAGTAAAATTTTAGCATCTTTATATTATTTACTCTAATGAATTCAACTTAATAAATGTGTACTGTGGGGTTAATATGTGGTCAAGCACTGGGAATTTAGAGGCAAGTAAAACAGCTTTCAGGCCCCGAGCAGGAGGGAGAGACAAAATACCATGTCGGTGTCTACCCAGGAAGTGAAATCGCCGTGGGGAAAGGCAGGTGCTAGGAGACCTTACATGGGATGATGCCCTGGCAAAGGGCCCCAGGGAAGCTTCCCTAAGGAAAAGATATTGGAACTAAGATTTGAAGAATGAATGGAGTTAACAAAGGAGCATGGGACTGGGGAAAGCATTTCAGACACAGGGAGCCTCTTGGCCGAAAGTCCCAATGAGGGAAGGGGAGGGGCTTGCTCAGGGTGCTGGGACTCGGACTGTCCACTGCATTAGAGGGTAAGTGGGAAGAGGAGCTCACAGCTGCAAGAGAATTGTCAGCAGTGACGGCAGGCTGGTTCTGCCTGACAGGGCTGGGAGGGGAGCAGGGACCCCTTTTCCCAGGACTTGGGCCCCATTGAAAATGGAGGCCTTCACAATCCTCAGGTGGGCTCTCTGCCTTCCTGTCTAGTCTCCCAAGACTCCAGTGACTCCAGCCTCTGCACATGCCTGCCCCAGGCCTTTGCATATTCCTCTGTCTGCGTGGGAAACCTATCCTTCCCTCTTATCCTAACTTGCCCCATCTGCCTGAAGAACTCCTTTGAGAGGCTTTCCCCTTCCTGCCCTTGTTTGGGTCCCTTATATGTACTTCCAGCAAAGTAATGATCACATAGCATTGTAAGGTTCTGTTCATGATGGCATCCCTAATTAGAGCATAAACTGTCATCGTTTTTATCTTTTAAGGCTCAGTGCCTTGTCACATGAATTTGTCACATAGCAGGCACTCATAGACTGAACTAATGAATGCATGTTGTCTTATAAAATTTCTTTAAGAGACTAAACACGTGGAAATTAGCCTGGCTAGCCT
>NW_006287459.1:1880873-1884245 GCF_000327345.1 Myotis davidii | reverse complement strand
AGAATGACATCTCTGCAAGGCTATGATATATTGTACATTAATGGTACTTGTAAAGGAGAAAGAGTCCAGTATAATAAAAATTGTCTGAGAATCTATATATATAAAAGCCTAAGTGACTATTAGGACCAAACGACTGGAACAACCGGATGACCGGCTGGTAGCTATGACCCAGATCTTGCTGCTGAGGCCCTGACAGCCCTGAATCTGGTTTACCCACACCCCGGACCCAGACAGGAGGGAGGAGGAATCGGCCATTGGTTAGTTTGCTGCTGGGGCCAACCTCCCATAATCCCTTCCCCCAGCTGGCCAGCCCCCCTCCCCCCATCATCAACCCCAATTGCTGGCCAGGCTGAGGGACCCCACCCATGCACGAATTAGTGCACCAGGCCTCTAGTTATAGATAAGAATGACTGTGTGTGCCCACATACTATCATTTATACTTTAAAATGCCTTTCAAGAGTCTTTAGATTCCAGATGATGTTTCTGAGAGTAACTGAGTATAACAGAGGAGAGATGGAAAGAGAATGGACAGTCATTTATTATCTTATCTATTTTATCTACCAATGACCAGGAAATCAATGGGAAAACCAGTTTCCTCTCTACATACCTTAAGGAAAAGCCATTAGGTTGACGTTACTGTGGTCCTTCATTTGGGAACTAGAAACCCAATTCTCAGGTTATCACAGCTTGGCCAGTATTGCTTTCCAAGGACACACAGAAAACAGGGGTTACAGCTCTACAGGACTTGTACCCTGATCATGCCCTTATTGTGTTGGTGCTGATGCCCTACTTATTATGGGGAAAAATGTTTTCTTTTAAAAGAAAGACTAGAGTTGGGAGCAAATGAGTCTTTAAAGAATATCATTTAAAATTCACAATTTCAGGATCTTTATATTGGTCTCTCCTTAAATTTTATTTTGTAATCAAATATATGCACCCATGTAAATATAAAACACTATCTTTTCTTTTCTTTTCTTTTTTCATTAAAAGCAACAACTACGTGTGTGTGTGTGTGTGTGTGTGTGTGTGTGTGTGTGTTTGATAGGTTGCTTCTTATTTCCTCATTCCTACAGAATCCTTTTGAAATAATTGTGTCGTATTTAGTTGCCAGGAAAACTAATCCAGAAAGAATCTATTCAACATGTGTTCACTATTCTTGGAGACACTGGAAGGAAATTGAAGTTGTGTCATTCCTCAGCTCCACCAGACAGCCTCGATCCTTTAGATCCCAGCGTCAGGAACTTACAGATGATGAAAGCGAATGTACCTTTCCCCCTCTGTAGGTCAGACTCCATGTCAAGAAGGCGGCCAAACATGCCTCTACAATTCCTGCCTTGATTCATGTGCTGGTAGCTCTCGTTGTGACCCCAACACCAGTCTGAATAACTGTAGTAAGTACAGCAGCTGACAAATGCAATCCCCGTGGCAGGATGTGCATTCGGCTTTGTTCTTTCCCGTTGACATTGAAATGCTGAAGTCTGGGATCCCTCCAAAAATATATGTATCTATTTTCTTCTTCTTTCTTCTTTTTTTTAAAGCTTGCATGTGGTAGCAGAAGAGAAACAGAATGGTCTTAATGAACTGAAATCAAAAACAACTGTGTTGTTGTGAATGGGCTATAAATCCGCATTGCTTAATATCATTACCATTACTTTCAACTCAGCGTTAGCTCCTATATATTATGTTCTTGGCTCCATCTGCAGGCAGATGCTATTTTTCTTCCCTTTGAAAGTTTAGCTTCAAAAATGGAAACTTTATCCAAGAAGCAAATGTGATGTTCATCTGTATAGCCGCATGAAACTTTGGCTGTCTGTTCTTTTAATAAAATTTATTCTCACCTTTCCAGGAACTCTTGCAGCCGTTATGTTAATGATTTGGTGGCGATGTAACAGCTCCAAATGGTGTGATAGGGGGCTCTCTACACCTGGCTTTCAGGAGGAAGGGTTATTAGGGGAGGTAGAATGGGTAGTGGAGGGCTGTGTAGATTCTCACGGGAAATTGAAAATGAATCAGAAAGACTCTGACTCTGATACTCACTTCTTTCACTTTTCATAATTAATTTTTGGTCTCACCTTCAATATGGAGCTTGAAATTAAAAGCAGGTCTGTCACTTTGAGTTGATAAGAAGATGACTTTTAGTGAAAGATATATTTTTATTGATTTCAGAGAGGAAGGGAGAGAGAGAGAGAGAGAGAGAGAGAAACATCAGTGATGAAAGAGAATCATTGATTGGCTGCCTCCTGCACTCCCCACACTGGGGATCGAGCCCACAACCTGGGCATGTGCCCTTGACCGGGAGTCCAACCTTGATCTCCTGGTTCACAGGTCAATGCTCAACCACTGAGCCACACCAGCTGGGCAAGGTGACTTTTTTAGCACATACCCTCGCCGTTGAGGGCCACAGGAAGCTGGGAGGTTGACAGGGTTATGGGTTTGAGTCCTTGGATTTGCTGCAGTTTTAGGGTCCTAGTTTTACTTGGTGACCTTTCTGGGTCAATATGGAGCTTTCTGGTCAATCTGGGGCTGCCCTGTAACCATTGGGGAGTCTCCAGGGGTGAAAACAGTGGGAAGGAATTTGAGGAAGGCAGCCACTGACAACCCAGCTGACAGGACTTTTTATTTTCATGAGCACTTAACTGGCTGAGACACAATACCCAGCCCTCCTGCACTTCCTAGGTGAGAGAACAGTGCAGATAGATAGCAGTCTTACTACTAAGACCCACTGCTGTTTACTCACTCTACACTGATTCAAGTGTGTGTGTGTGTGTACATGCATGTGTGTATGCATGTGCACATATATGTGTGTGTACACTCATGTGTGTATATATATATATATATATTCTGGATCCATCGTTTCACTTTGGTTATCTCCCAACCTGCTCCAGAACTTTTCCAGAATTATTTAGTTACTTCACCTTGAACTTGAGATGAGTAATTTTAAACAGTGACAGTGTCATCTCAAAGACATATACTTATTAAAGTTTTAGGAGTTGTCTGATATGGGATGTCACTTACTATTAGACTCAAAAAAGTCAAAAGAACTGTGTTAGCCTGTGTCAAATTTTGGTGAAGAATATTTTATCTTATTTTCTCTCTATTTGAAATGCTCCAAAATTTAAATCTGTTATCTATCAAAAAAGAAGTTATAGAAAGGACACTAGATGACTCTGATTTATACATTTAACCAACATTTACAGTGTGTGCACAATGGTCCGGGCCCTGGGATGGACACTGGGCATGTTAGTGGTGAAGAAACAGCATGATTGCTACCTTCCTGCAGGTGACTTTCCAGGGTGGGAGAGCACACTGCTGCCTTCCCACTCATATATACCACTTTGGTCTCTCTCTTTTTAATTTTTTTAAAATATATAT
>NW_006287459.1:1876534-1880742 GCF_000327345.1 Myotis davidii | reverse complement strand
GGAAAGAGAGATAGAAACATGAAATTATAAGAGCGACTCATTGATCAATTGTCTCCTGCATGCCCCACACTGGGTATCGAGCCACAACCTGGGCATATGTCCTGCCAGGGAATCAACCATGACCTTCTCGTTCAAAGGTCAACGCTCAACCACTGAGCCTTGCTGGCTGGGCTTGTTTTTCTTTACATTCTTCAGATACACTCAGTTTCCCCAGTGTCTCACTGTCTCATCACTTCTTCATGCACCATAGATCTCATGCCCGGTTTGCCCGTATATAGTCAGCACTGACATCCCCTCTTCTGAGAGCCAAGCACTGGGCTAGTCACTGGTCCCACTCCTGCAGTGTATATGTAGTGAATATGCCTAACCTCCAGTTTAGAGCAAAGATATTAGTCCTTATTTTTCAAAGAGCTTCAGGATCATAGCCGTGTGCTTGGTTTTCTGTAAAGATGGACTGGTATCATCTCCTCTCAGAAAATTCTGTGTGCACGTGAAATGTGACTATTTGAAGATCCTTATGCGTAGAGAGATATAATTACTTAGATTCTGAGTCAGGACTACACAGAACTCTTTCTATGGCTCTTTCCAGTGGAGAATATGAATTTGGAGAATGTGTATATTCTGTCTGCTGGGGTCAGTGTCTTACTGGACTTCTAGTCCTTGAAGACACTGGTTCTTGCCATCCCATAAAATATAACTTTCTAATGGTCCCTAAAGATATACCGGGTGGGACCCAGGCATCAGTATGTTTAAAATTCCCAGTTGACTCCAATGCTCAGCCCAGTTGAGAATTATTGCTTTAGTGGCCTGCTCATGACTAGGCCACAGGGGTATGTGACATCTCCAAAACTGGATATGAAAAAGTCTTCGTAATTTTCCAAAAAGGTGTATGACTTGTCTCAGATTCCCAGAAATGACTACAATGAGAAGCAAGCCTATAGAATAGTCAATGAACATATATTCATAGCCCATGGATACAGACAACAATGTGGTTAGGGCCAGAGGGAGGTAAGGGCAGGGTCTGGGTGGAGGAGGACGCAAGAGAGGAAATGGGGGACATCTGCAAAAATTTCAACAATAAAAACAAAAATCTATAAACTACATCTCTGATGACATTGTGTACTGATAGGCTTGAAGTATCACAGTATCACCACATATACTCATAGTCCAGAATCCTTAACATCTTTGGGCCCTTCTGGGAGGCAAAATACAGAACAACACAGACATATCCTTTGTCTGGTGTGGAGGGACTAATTATCCCTCTGCTTTGTAATGTGCAGTCCAGACACCTGGGGGAGCCTGGCACAGAGCAGCTCTTGGGCACTAGTCTCTCTCTGCTCTCGGCTCCCTTGCTCACTATGGCTGCTTGCCTCAGGGGCTCTCCCAAACTGTCCACTGTGTTCCATCAACTGTTAGTTCTACATGCATTCTTTTCTTCAACACCAAGACCTTGAATAATTTTCCAAGGTCTATGCATTTTCTGCCCCCTCTTTGCCCTCTCTAGTTGGAAGGAATAAATAACCTGGTGTGTGGTAAAAAACCAAACACCACAATGGCTGGGAACTTCAGTCCTTGGAAGCAAATAGGAGATGAGAGGAATGAGCTCTTTGTGAGAGCATCCCCAACCAGTCAGTAAAAAATGAATAATTGAATTAAAATATTACTATTTGGTGATGCAGTGATTGAATGGGTCAAGGTATTGAGCATCTACATCTGCAGATGTCACACAAAAAGAGGACATGAGCCCTCTGATGAAAGAACCCAGCAGCACCTTCTGTCAAGGGATGAATACCAACCAAGCCTCTCTATTTGTATTCAATTATCAGCACTCAGGAAACAGGGAAGGCAGTGCAATGTGTTCAACTGCACCAAGACTGTACAAGCAGCAAAATCTGGCACATTCTAAGGCCCAATCCCTGGGTTCTTCAGTAGTTAAAGCTATAAGGAAAAATAAAGGCATGGAGAGGGAACCCAGATATTATAAGATACTTAAAAGACAAGTTAAAAAAAATAATAACTCAGGTGGTGCATACTTATGTAATCTATACTAATAAAAGCCTAGGTGGCCCTCGCGCCCTTGCGCGATGCTATCATGTCATCACAAGATGGCCGCCCCATGTCATCACAAGATGGCCACACCCACATTGTCACAAGATGGCCACTACAAGATGGCTGCCACAAGATGGCTGCCCCCATGTTGTCACAAGATGGCCACCACAAGATGGCCAGCAGGGGAGGGCAGTTGGGGGTGATTGGGCTGGCAGGGGAGGGAAGTTGGGAGTGATCAGACCAGCAGGGGAGCAGTTAAGCATCAATCAGGCCGGCAGGGGAGTGGTTAGGGGGTGATCAGGCTGGCAGGCAGGCAAGTGGTTAGGAGCCAGCATTCCCGGATTGTAAGAGGGATGTCCGACTGCCAAGGAGTTCCAGATTGGAGAGGGTGCAGGCCGAGCTGAGGGACACCCCCCTAGTGCATGAATTTCATGCACCAGGCCTCTAGTAAAACTATAAAAAAGAACAAGGAAGTGATAACTCTGGTACGCAGTAGTTACTTTGGGGGGAGCAGAGAAGGTTGATATAAGACATTTACATAGGAAGGGGATGCTCGGCAAAGTTCAATTTCTTGAACTTGATGGAAGTTACAAGAGTGTCCACCTTATAATAACTCATCATGCTATTAAAAATAATAATGTACATATGTTGAATCATTATGTTCTACACCTGCAACTGATATAATATGTGTATTATATCTCAAAAATAATGATAGCGATAGCGTTTGAAGCAAGGATAAATCATGGAATATTATATATGCCAATGGGTGTTGAAAAGTGACATTTTTCTCATATAAATAACCATCATTTAGTACATGATTTCCAGTAGCTTCAGAGTATTTCCTCACAAGGATATAACATCGTTTAGTTAACAATCCCGTCTTTGGGTTGAGTTTAATAGATCTTGTTTCAGGCTTCAAAAGGTCGAATACTACTGAGACTCCATCAGGATCATTTTCTTTTCCCAACAGATATTCATGAAATCTCATTTAGGTTCAGGTTACTGTGCTAGGCACTGTGTCGCTCACATTGGAAATGGTGCTGTGGCATTTGAGCATCCTCACATGTTTGTGACTCGGTTGCCCTCTAGTGGCTATTGCAACTCTGGCTAGGGAGTGAGTCTAATGCAATAAAGAAACTTATTGGTATCATAAATCATAGAATTTGAGGCTGACAGATATCATAAGAATTTCTTTTGCTTAGCACTCCATGAAGAATGCATTATGAAAGAATAAATCACAAGTTTCAGTCAATCTTACAACATTCAATAAAGGTCTCTAGAATAATAAATAATAATAACTTAATCCATTCATCCCCCTCAGTTCTGAAACACTTAAAGGTTAGATCTTATCCCAGATCAAAAGCAGTAAGTCCTCCATACATCTAAAGGGGAAAAGTTATTCATGCGACATATCTATTAATCAACTAAATGAAATGCACTAATAAAAAGTTAAAACTTGATAGGGTGGTAGGGGAGCAGAGAGAAAGGAAAGACATGTAAGAAAAAAGAGACTGCGATACTGCATAAAAATCTGTGTGGATGATCCCATTTTTGTGGAACTATAATTTTAAAATTAGAAAAAATATAGAGTTGAGCTTCATTCACTGACTTGGAAATGGTCATGATAAATAATTAAACAACAAAAAGTTGAAGAGTAATAGGAATAGTGCAATTCTACTATGGCAAAAACAAGCACACTGTCTTTGTGTGTAAAGTCTTGTATGTGTAGATATGAGCAGTGGAAAGCAAGGAAGGGTTCAGACTCATCTGAGGGTTTGAGAGAAAGTGAGAGAACAGGGAGTGGGAGATGATGAACTTTTTACTTTATGCATCTTTGTATTGTTTTTATTGTTAAGAGGAGCATTCGTTTTAAAAATAATCTAAAATAAGAATATGCCAATGTTCCTCCTCTTTCATAAATCAAAGGAAATGATCAACTGAACCAACCTCATACTCTCTCTGTTTCTTTTTTCGATTATAGTTTACATTCAATATTATTTTGTATTAGTGTCAGCTGTACAGCATAGTGATTAGACAAACACATACTTCACAAAGCGTTCTCCCTGATAGTTCCAGTACCCACCTGGCACCATTCACAGTTATTACAATATTATTGACTATATTTCCTATGCTGTACTACCCTCCCTATTTCTTTCTCT
>NW_006287459.1:1870197-1876216 GCF_000327345.1 Myotis davidii | reverse complement strand
ACTGTCTTTCTACCTTACCTGCCACTAAAAACCCAACTCTGGACCAGTTCAACAGCCTTCCTTCCTTCCTTCCTTCCTTCCTTCCTTCCTTCCTTCCCCCTTCCTTCCGGCACTGTCCTTGGTGCTGACTTTGAGATTAATGTGTGTAGTCTCATTTTTCAAAACCATCCATGGGGAGGGGGGTACGAATAGTAAAGAATACAGCAGAATTTGTAATATCTTATTCAATAAAAGGGAAAAAAAGGAAAAAAAAGAATACAGCAGAGGAAAATGCAATAGCCATGCTGGAGAGGCTATGGCTCTCAGCAGAAACTCAGTCTGGGAGTGGGAAGTCTTCCTGGAAGAGGTGACTGATGAGCCCTGCAGACTAAGGAGGAGTAGCTTGGTGGGGAGGACGGGAAAGGATTATTCCAGGCAGTGGGTACTCTATGTACTGGCAGCTGGAACTGCGACTGCATTTGAGGGGTGATTACAAGTATGCCAAGCAAAGAAAGGGGTAAGAGAGGAGCCAACAGGGCTCACAAAGGCATTCACTTCTTAAAATATCTGGTGTTGCCAAGGAAATACTGCTGACCAGATAGTCATAGGCAATGAGGCTGGAAAGTCAGGGTGTCATTGGAGTGTGAAATAGCATTGGATGCCAACCTAATGGGTTCGGATTTTATCTCATTGGAAATGATAGCTAACAGATCTTGGGCTCCTCTGCCCCTGAATCTCATAGCTTTAATATATATATTTTTTATTGATTTCAGAGAGGAAGGGAGAGGGAGAAAGAGATAGAAACATCAATGATGAGAGAATCATCAATCAGCTGCCTCCTGCACGCCCTCCACTGGGGATCAAGCCAGCAACCCGAGCATGTACCCTGGCTGGGAAGCACACCATGACCTCCTGGTTCGTGGGTCGATACTCAATCACTGAGCCACACCAGCTGGGCTTGTAGCTTTATATTTAAATCCATTAATCAACAATGAAATGTAGAAAAATTATTTAATGCCCACTTTAGTCAAATTCGTTGTTTTTTTTATGGCTGTGAAGATGATGAGGAACATACAAGTTTAGAAGTCATAAATAGAAGAAGAAAAGAAAGTGAGTAAAAGAATTATGAAAAAGATCCACTTTCAGATAAGTTGAACCAAAGGGAAAAATGAGGAAGAATTTCTAAACCATGTGTGCTGGGCACTGTGTTAGCAGCCACACACACAGAAATGAATCTTGATTTGGTACTTTATTAACCAAATCACTTAATTTTCTATAGCAGTGTTATATGTTGCTTGTATTCTAGTCTTAGCTACTTTAAAGAGAAAGTAGACTTCAAAATTTTGTAAGTTTTAAAGAAACAGTTACATATGTGAAATTAATATATGTATGTGTCTGTTTATGTGTTTCCTTGGCAGGTCAATGTGAACCAATTACCTTGGAACTCTGCATGAATTTGCCCTACAACTATACACATTACCCAAATTACTTTGGCCACAGGACTCAGAAGGAAGCATCCATCAGCTGGGAGTCCTCTCTTTTCCCTGCACTTGTTCAAACCAACTGTTACAAATATCTCATGTTCTTTGCCTGCACCATCTTGGTACCGAAATGTGATATGAATACAAGCCAACGTATCCCCCCTTGCAGGTAACACAGTGGGGTCTCTCCTATTACCTCAAACATCCTCATTTTCCCTTGGGGAGAAGTGAAGGAAGGAAGACTTAGTCTGAGTTTAGACAAAGTGCGTATCTTGCCAAGGAGCTCTGTATTTAACAAATTACATATTTAAAAGGTAAGGAAGCAGGAATTAGAAAATGAATAATTGAATAAGAATTCATTCCTGAATGAGGGAGGTATAAAGTGCCTTTCATAATAGTTTCTGTACTTCAATGAAATAAAATTACATGTGTGTCCTTTTGGTTGATCAAGAAGTGTTTTGAAAGATGGGAGTTAGCAGAAGACTGGTTGTATCTGCCTCTTTTCCTGCAGCAATGCTGGGTTAAAAATGCTGCTTTTAAATATATACAATGATTTCAGAGAGGAAGGGAGAGGGAGAGAAAGATAGAAACATCAGTGATGAGAGAGAATCATTATTTGGCTGCCTCTTGCACACCCCCCATTGGGGATCAAGCCTGCAACCCAGGCATGTGACTGGAATTGAACCATGACCTGGTTCATAGGTCAACACTCAACCGCTGAGCCACAATGGCTGGGTTAAAATGCTGCCTTCTTGTAGCACTCAGAGGTTAGCTGTGTTACACAAGGAGTGGCCTGAAAGGGACCTAATGCCGGCTTCACAGGCTGGACAGTGGATGGACATTGCTGACAATTTCCTACCTACTTGAGTTAAATAAGAGACAACATCTCAAGAGTGCATCTTGGACTTGAGATATGAATGATATCTATGGGTTAAGAGCGTTGCTATGGAGTCCACTGTCTGATCAAGTTCTGCCTCTTCTCAACCTGGTGTATAGCCTGAAACTGGTTCCTCAGCTTCTCCCAACCTCAGTTCTTATACCTGTAAAATCCGGATAGTGATGGTGGTTTTGAGATGAAATGAAAAGTGCATAAATGCAACGTGCTGCTCATCGATTGTAAGCCCAGAACATAGGGCACGGTGCCCCGATGATAGGGCACGAGCACAGCTGCTTAGCACAGTGCGGTCCCTCTTCTTTGCCAGGTGTTAGGGGCTGTAGTCAGAGATCGTGCATTTAGGAGTCAGCTATCTCGGAGGTGGGCGGCTGCTCTCCCCAGTGCTGTTTTCCATCAAAGGGTGAATCTACAGATGTGCCTGTCTCCATGTGAGTGGTAACTATGGAAACCATATGTTGAGATCAGAAGTCACTTAGAAGCTTAAGAAAAAGCAATAATGACAATATGGTGGACAGATGGAAACACAATAAATTATATACTGAATATCAGATGGATGACAAGGTAGGGGCACCTACAGAGCGGGGCAGGAAACAATAAAATTGCAGAATGACTTGAAGAACTGAACAATTCATACCAAGAGAGTAAAACTTACTGTTGGTTTGTGCACACATAATTCCGAAAATTTCTGTTAAATGCCTTTTGAAGTGCCACTAATAAACTACCTACCCATTTTATTCTATGGATTTCTAAATCTTATTTCCCTTTTGCTGGTCAAGGTCAATGATAGTGAATAATTGCTTTTAATAGTACTTAACAAATTCTTGTGTTTGACTTTCTTTTCATATGTATGTAAAAATTTCCCCAGTGCAGTATTCTCTGGGACAAATTTACATTCACATATAATTTATAATTTCAGGCTTAAATTTCATCTTAAATGCCTAAGATGAGGCTGATCCTGAAACATTTTGCTGAACTTCTTTTAGATACTTTAGTTCTGTTTCTTGGGTTTATACATACACATACATCTTTCATTTTTGGTGAATTTTACATTTTGATATTTATTTAGATGATAAAATTTTTATAACAAGAATAATATCCTAAAATTCATGAAGCAATACATAGTTGCTTTTGTCAAGCCTGTTTATTTTAAAAGTAGTTTTTAATTATGAATCAGAAAAATCTAATATTCTCAAGCCCTTACTTTGTGCTAAATACATTAAGGTACTTCTGCCATCTCATCCTCAATATCACCTTCTGAGGGAGACCCCTGCCATCAGGTCTGCGGTTTTGGCTCAGCACCACACAGATAGGGGTGAAGACAGCGCCCCCTGCAGTTGCCGTGCTGTGTGTTGTACTATTTCCATTTTATAGAAAAAAAATAAGAAATGATAGTCAAGCACTACAGTCTTTCATATAAATTAGGTATTATGTGATTAATTTAAAGTATCAGCAGCAATCGATTATATACACTTTTTATAAATCTGCAACAAACTGTTTAATCCAACAGGCAGTTATCGACCACTAATTGAACTTCCTGTTTTTGCAAACGGATGTGGGAACGCCATGGATTTGTCGTTGTCGTCGTCCCCCTCCCCCCCTCCCCAACCACATCCCTCCGCTAAACCAGCATGGAGTTATACTATGTCTTGTCCAGACTTAAATCTAGACAGAGCTTTATCTGCAGCTTCCTGATTCAATTGCTAACCATTCCCTACCTTGTTGAAATTAACTTACAGTTTAAAGTTTGAGACTTTTGACAAAGAAGAATGTATTTAAAAGGAAATAAGAAATTTACCCAAAAGCTTACTTTAGTTGTGTCTATTTTTAAAAAAATATTTAACTAATTTCTTGGTGATATATAGAGGCAAAACCATGTCCCACCCCATCCCTCAATAGGAAGTAAAGGCATCTTTCATGAGACATGTTGATACCTCAGGTTAATAATATTCTGGGTACAAATGAGAGCACAAATGAAAGCACCTAGCACAATGCTTAGTATATCTTTTCTTTCAAAAGAAAACACACACACAAAAACCCCAACAAACTTAATTTTAACCAACTTGAACTCAATGTAGAGGGTTTGGGAGAGGTACCAGCTTTTCAACAATATTGGTCTACGTGGAATGAAGGAAGGGATGAATGCCGTAGGTAAGCCAGGTGGGCCCATGAAACGGCTCACACAGCTGGTCACCAGAGGGAGAGAACGCTGAGGCTGAGGTTGTTGTATAGATGCCATGACCGTTGGTGGGAGACTATCCACACCGATATTGGCGACTTCCCAGCTCGGAACAAAAATGTTGGAGAATGTGTCTGTCAAAAAAAGGAGGGAAAATGAGAAGGGACTCTGTGTCCTGGATGGTTAGCGTACAGACTCGCAACTAGGAGACAAACAGGTCCTGGAGAGCTAGTACACAGTCTAGTGAACATAGACAGCAATATTGCACTGTAGTCAAACTCACAGAGAGTCTAGATCTTAAGTAGCCCAACCCCAGAAAGAATTGATAAGTGTGTGATAGGGATGCCAACTATCGCTACAACAGCGATTTTATTACAATACATAAACATATCAAATCAACATGTTTTTCTTGTTAAATTACACAACGTTACATGAAATAAAACACATACAATATTTCTATTTCTGCAGTGAAGCTTCTTTTGGTGAAAGGATGCTGCTGGGATGTACTCCCTTTGTAGAGCTATTATTTGTTTTGGTTTCCCAAATACCTATTATGTGCAAGTGCCTCCGTATACAGGGGTAGGCAAAAGTAGGCTCACAGTTGTGCAAATGGAAAATAATACAATGATTAATAAATAACAGTACAAGAATAAACTCTGTTTCACATACAACTGTAAACCTACCTTTGTCCACCCCTGCATATTGATACACATGCACACCAAATACATACACCACACACAGAGACACACCCACAGAGTATTAAAACCCAACACAGACTCCCAACATACATCTCAGGTGTAGTTATTCCTGCCTCTACTGTTTTGTCTTCCTTGCTCTTTCAGAGCTCTGTGTGAACACTCCAAAGAACGCTGCGAGTCTGTTCTTGGGATCGTGGGCCTACAGTGGCCTGAAGACACAGATTGTAACCAGTTTCCCCAGGAAAATTCGGATAATCAAACCTGCCTAATGCCTGACGAAGACGTGGAAGGTTAATTTATAAATTAATTTCTGTGGGGTATCTAATATGGATGAACATATTAGTTCCTTTTTTGAAGTCTCTCTGTTGCTATTTTATATATATACATATATACATATATACATATACATATACATATACATATACACACACACACACACATATATATATATATATGCTTTGAAGAATTTGGTACTCATTTGTTTGACATGGTCTTTATTTTAAAAATGAATTGCAGAGGTGAATTTAATAATACAAGTATTTATTTTAACCACACTTAGCTCACAGAGCCCACTACATATGCATGCTGCTCTTATTCTAGGGTTTCTGAAGGTAATAGTTAGGACTTGGTTCCTTCAACTGCAAAGCATTTGGAGATCTTGGCAATATGGGAGCTTCAGGCGGAGAAACGAAATGGGGGACCAGTCCCAGGTGGAAAGACTAGACTGGGAAACAGTCATGACATGTAGGGCAGCTGGGTAGGTAGAAGCGTGGACTCCACAGGACATTTT
>NW_006287459.1:1868478-1870154 GCF_000327345.1 Myotis davidii | reverse complement strand
AAGAGCGTTAATTTCTGGAAAGTGTAAACATTGATCTGGAGAAGTGATGACAGAGATGCAGGAGGAAGATGCTGATAAGCAGACAGAAGACGGCTATTTCATCTTTGCAGAGAGCCTGGCTTATCCTCAGTAATGGCTCCTTGCCCACATTCCCACAGTAAGTAGATAAATGAGCTGACGGTCCTGGGGTTTCTGTTTACTGACAGTAATGTGTCCCATTGTTTTTCAACAGAATGCTCACCTAGTCACTTCAAGTGTGACTCGGGACGGTGTGTGCTGGCCTCCAGAAGATGCGATGGCGAGCCCGACTGTGACGATGACAGCGATGAGGAAAACTGTGGTATGTGTGTGCGATGGCACTTTTCTTGAATACATTAACAACTGGTTGGGATAAGGGACTGTGTTCAAGAAATATCAACTGTTCACGGATAATTCTAAATAGTGATTAGGATTGAATGCTAATATATTTTCTTCTTAAATCATCAAATGGCACGGCATGAATTGATGTGTTTTTCCTGTTAACTCGATTGATTTTCCCTAAGTTACACTTCTATTTATAACCTTGATGAAAAATTGGGTGTCCCAAAAATGTATACACGTACTTTGAGTGATTGTAATGGCAGGGGCTATTGAAATACATTTCATTTTCAAAACTGAGCCATCAGCTTTTAAAGTGTGTATATGTTATTTTGGGACACTCTGTACATGCAAACCCTTAGTAGAAGGAGAAGCACATCACTAAAGTGAGAAATTAGTTTTGTTATTAGAGATTATAAAGCAGTTGTCATCTGTCTTTGCATGATTCCCATGCTGTTAGGTATCTAGATACAAAGAGACAGAGTTCAGGCTCCAATGTTCAAATTTAATTGGGATTTATTTTCATGCCCTCTCCAATTTTGCATCTATTGGCAAAGGGTAAAACGCTTTCTGGCATTTCTGCCATTGAACTCCAAAATCACTCATGGTAAGGCCAGAAATGCCAATAGTAATTTAAGTGGCACTAATTCCCATTTTATTTATCTGCAAACCTTTGTACTTGTAACCTCAGAATGTGTCAGAGAATAGAAAATAGACAATGCTTTTTACTAAACAATATTCTAGAGTAAGACAAAACAACCTAAAAGCTATCCAAAGATTAGGTTGGTTATGATTTAGCTTATTCTGCTTTTAAAAATTGACACTTTTTTTTTTAACCATCAAAGCACATAAGGAAATATATCTTTTGAAATCATTTTATTCTTTTGGCCTTTTAAGTATAAATACTACCTTACTCCCCAAAATGAATTTTCCATAGTAAACAGTGCCCTTTTGGTCTAGACAAAATGTCACAATCAATCAATTGGAATCCTATCAGCTGCTATAAATACGGACAAGCGCATCTTCTAGAAAATTAGAACTGTCAGAATAATGGTACAATGACTGGGATAATTTTGTGAGGGAGGAACATATAGTGTTTTGAGAAACTACTGTTGTTTGCTTGTTTGTGGTCTTTATGTAGAGAAATAAATCAAAACCCATTGAATATTTCTTATCTGAGTGATTTATTGAGAATCTATTGAATTGTTTGCTAACTATGACTTTAATGGGTGATGGTATTCTGAGATGCATTTTTACATGGATTATCTTAGATGATTCAAAGCAGTTACATGGTACCTACTGAGGTGGATAGACCTAAA
>NW_006287459.1:1866729-1868461 GCF_000327345.1 Myotis davidii | reverse complement strand
TTAAGTCACGAGAATACCCACTACCTTTTCCAAAGTGACTGATAATAGAAAATTTACATATGTTCCCCTTTGGGATGTGTGCACATGTTGGAATGGGCAGGTCTGATTCTCTGGGAGGACAGGGACACTCAAAATCAAATGAGGAAACTGCGTGGAGGAAATCACCCAGTTCCCATTTGTCTACTTGCTCAGTTTGTCTCTCTGCTCCTTGGCCTGCATGGGCATCCCATCTGGCAATGCAGCCGCCAGCTCTGGCAAAGCTGGTTTCACCCCAAACTTCAGGTCTTTCTGCTTATTGTGTCCATTGTGGAGTTGTAGGCACTTAAATGCTTGGACTTCACTGACTAATGTGACAATTAACTATTCACTCTCTCACATCTGCAGTTCCCCCAGGAGTTCCAACAATATTATTGGGTTTCCCCTCAAAACAAGACTTATTTAATTATAAGATAATAGATGTTTTAGAAATCTACGTTGAGTCATTTTGGCACATCAGCAGGGAAATATGGTGGACAAAGCACACCATTAATAAATACACTTTGAAATATATGCATTAGAACAGTGATGGCGAACCTTTTGAGCTCGGCGTGTCAGCATTTTGAAAAACCCTAACTTAACTCTGGTGCCGTGTCACATATAGAAATTTTTTGATATTTGCAAACATAGTAAAACAAAGACTTATATTTTTGATATTTATTTTATACATTTAAATGCCATTTAACAAAGAAAAATCAACCAAAAAAATGAGTTCGTGTGTCACCACTGACACGCGTGTCAGAGGTTCGCCATCGCTGCATTAGAATTTAGCAATGAACAATGTTCTGAAGTGTCCTGCTCATGTGGTAAATTTTTGTTGTTGAAGTCGTTTTCATTGTATAATTGTTAATGTAAACAATATTTGAAAATCTGTCAGTATTAGGAATATTTTCACCAAGTGTTTGGAAGAATTTTGCAAATCTGAACACATCATTCCAGAATTATGGGATGGAACCTAATATTAGGAGTGATTGTTAAGTCAGCATTATTGGTACCGAAGACTTTATTGTCTTAAAGGTTGACAGTTTGTCATTAATTGAAATATACTATATAGATGGAGCTGCCTGTGAAACTAGCAACTTCATGAAACAAGCTGATTCCCAATCTAATATTTTCCAAGCATTAATACCTAAGCAATGAAGGAAAAGGCAAAGATCTGGGCAAAGAAATGAATATGAATCACGTAAAAGAAAGGAGAGCTGAAGAAAATAACAATGGAATTATATTTCTGAGTTTTGCCTTCATGTTATAGATTTGAGTTTGAGACTGAGATTAGCTTTTGCTAAACCTGTGCCCACAATTTAGGTGAGTTACAAGCAGGAGCAAGGTGGTACCTGGGCTGTGATGTGAGCAGCAAAGCTTCTCAATGAGGCGGTCATGGGAATAGAGCTAAAACAGTTCCTTTATTTCTACTGCGGAAATAAAACCCTTTATTACATGAACACAGCACCATAATTCCTAATTGATCATGATTCCATATACAAGCCCATACACCATAGGGAGAAAGATTGACAGCAATACAAATGCCTAAGTGATGATGTGCCTTTCCGTTTCTCTTCAAATAACTTAAAAATCATTCCATTATCTATGTTTGGTTTCCTCTTGGGCTCAAATAAAATAAAATCTATAAATATAACCTGAATATTTTCTCCTAGTCCAAACCCCCTTAGGCTGTGTTTAAAGAGCCTTTGACTCA
>NW_006287459.1:1851807-1866584 GCF_000327345.1 Myotis davidii | reverse complement strand
ATCGAACCCAGAACCCGTCAGTCCCCAGGCCGATGCTCTATCCACTGAGCAACACTGGTTAGGGCAGGAGGCCACTATTTTAGAAAGTGAGTTTTGTTTTTTTAAGATATTTTTATTGATTTCAGAGAGGAAGGGAGAGGGTGGGAGAGATAGAAACATCAGTGATGAGAGAGACTCATGGATCAGCTGCCTCCTGCATGTCCCTTACTGGGATTCGAGCCCACAACCTAGGCATGTGCCCCAACTGGGAATTGAACCGTGACCTCCTGGTTCATAGGTTGACGCTCAACCACTGAGCCGGCCGGGCCTGTTTTAAATTTTTAATGGAGTCCTGACCTTTTCCTTTTAAAGTATACATTTAAAATATCATTGTACCAAAAATGTCACTTTAAAGGGAGGGTGGTTTCTTCACAAAATAACAGGACTGTCTTCCATGTGATGAATGTCTTGACCTTTTCATTCTACTTCATGTATGCTTTACTATAACTCCACGAAGGAGGTGTGAGGCCACACAAACTTTTATTACAAAACAGAAGATACAGAAGAGGAAATTAATGCTTAGCAAGTACACATTTAATCTTTTGTGTCAGGCACTTTTATTACTATTTTGAAGATATGAAACCGAGGTTCAGAGAAGTTAAGAAACTCATCCAAGATCACACAGCAAGTGAGATTGGGGCTAAGATTCAAGTCCAGGTGTCCAACTCTGAAGCTGTGCTTCCCTCATGCCTTTTAGGAAAGAACTCAGCTAAAGATCTGAACCTGGATCCCAACTGGATCTTTCTTGAAAAAGCTGGATTTGGAGAGATTTATTTATTTTCTCTAAATTTCACTTGTAAAATGGTGATGGTAATACTGATGTTGTGATGTTCAGATCTAGAATTTACAGTGGGTAGTGAATGTCTCTTATGGTCATTACTTTTTGTGAGACACAGGCCTTATGTCTCAGAAGATCTACTTTTGTGGTCTTTCATTAGCTCATTCCAAAAGTCCACGTTCTTTTTCCTACTCGAAGGAAGGGAACCTTGTGAATAGTCAGAAAGACTCCTGCTTTATCTCCCTTTCTCCCCACACAGTGGGGCTGTGATGAGAGAAGCAGCCCTTAGAACGGGCGGCAATGTGGGATGCTGACACCTCTGTCTGATTTCCCCGCTCTGCGGCGGAAGCGGCACACTGTGCCATTTGGCAGGGCCTGGGCCCTGAAGGGCAGACTTCCGGCTCCTTCGCAGATCTCCTGGGGCCCCAGGAGCTGCCATTGTCAGAACATTCCAGATGATGCCTGTATCCTCCACTAGCTGAAAATCCAAATCATGTCCCTGTGAGTTCCCAGAGCAGATGTCCCCGGGCCTAAGACCATTCCAAATGTGCAGCTGGTAAAAGACTCTCCTCTCATTATTGATTTCCTGACTTTTTGAAGGCTGAAACACTTCAAACCTAATTTTTTAGCTCATAGGAAAAATACCTCTTTTGGTACCTTTTCTTGATAAGAATTTGGAAAAGCATATTTTTTTTCTTATAATGGATTTCAAGAATCATGAGTCAATCATCTATGAAATTTCCCCGAATTATCTGTGCTAAGTCAGATGAGAAATAGCATTTAAAAAAAAAAAAAACAACACTCATTTTATCAGTTTTTCATGTCACTCACCTTAAATTAAATAGTCTTTCCTGGAAATGAGATAGACTTTTTGTTCCAGTGTAGATGAAGTTCTATCTAAAATGCACATGTAAGATCTGTAATACTTTCAATGATAAAGATAAATTTTAAAATAAAATAGAATACACATATGTTGAGGGTCTGCCAAGGGCTAGCTACTGTTCTAGGCAGGGGTGAAAGGTATCCAAACATGAACGCCCTGTGGCCTCTTCCTTCATGCACCTTCCAGCCTGAGGAGGGCCAGGGGTCCAACTGGAGTGACAAGAACACATTGGAGCCCAGGCCGTGTGGCTCAGTGGTTGAGAATCGACCTGTGAACTGGGAGGTCGAGGTTCAACTCCAGGTCAGGGCACATGCCTGGGTTGCCAGCTCCAGCCTCAGTGGGGGGCGTGCAGAAGGCAGCTGATCAATGCTTCTCTCTCATTATTGGTGTTTCTATCTTTCTCTCCCTCTCCCTTCCTCTCTGAAATCAATGAAAAAAAATTTTATTTTTTTAAATAGCAAAGATATCTACTATTTGAATGACACCCCCTTAGATAGGGTGATGTTATATAGTGGATGAACAAAATAGACCCAGGGACATTGGAGCATGGAACAGACTGATGTATTTCAGAGGGAAGGGGTAGGGTGGGGCTGAAAGAGCTTAACTGAAGAACTTATGTGTGGCTCAGTGGTTGAGAATCGACCTGTGAACTGGGAGGTCGAGGTTCAACTCCAGGTCAGGGCACATGCCTGGGTTGCCAGCTCCAGCCTCGGTGGGGGGCGTGCAGAAGGCAGCTGATCAATGCTTCTATCTCATTATTGGTGTTTCTATCTTTCTCTCCCTCTCCCTTCCTCTCTGAAATCAATGAAAAAAAATTTTTTTTAAAAGAACACATTAGACTCTTGGCATGTTTTAACAGACATAGGAGACACACTGTGCTTGATCCAAACATCATTAAGTTCATCGCAAGTGCTGTTTCAGAGGCAAATTACAATTCAAGCTTATAGTCTTGATCTGGTGCAAATGTGCTCATTTCCATTTTAACTGATAAAGTGTGTAACCTTTGTTCTCTGGCTACATTACTAAAGTAAGTGATGGCTTTCCTACTGGCTCTGAAACTTGTTTTGTAGGTATTTGGCATAGGAGGGGCCTCTTTTGCCACACACACACAGATGGCCTGTACATTTGTGGACTGAAATTACATTTTTAGATAATAGGCATGTAGTTTACTAGGTTTTGGCATCTTTGCTTAAAAGCATAGCTCACCATTTTTACAGAGGAGCCTTATGTGTTGGCAAGTTGACTCAGAAAGCAAAAGGAACAGTTAAAGATGAACGTTACTGTATAATTGCTTTTTCATCCCCTCCCCCCATTTCCTATACTTCACATTTGATCTTCTCTTAGCAGAGCTGTACTACTTATATTGCAGTATGGAGAGTATCAAGTATTTCTACTTTTAAGATCATGTGTTTATGGTATATAGGAGTGAACACTCTTTGAGAAAAAAGAAATCAGGCCTTTCTGTTGTAATTTTTCTACGTAGCTTGATCACATTCATCTTTATTTTCACCTCCACATCTATTGCAAATGACCTTTTCTTCTGTCTCCAGGCTGTAAAGAGAGAGGTCTGTGGGAATGTCCATCCAACAAACAGTGTTTGAAGAGCACAGTCATCTGTGATGGGTTCCCAGACTGCCCCGATAATATGGACGAAATAAACTGCTGTGAGTCTTACAGGAACTTGTCAACACACAAAATTACCTCTCATTGTGAATAGAAGCTAGAAATTTGGAAATATGTGTCAAAAGCTTTTAGTATGTTCAGACTTTTTTTTTTTTTTTTTTTTTTTTACCAAAAGACAGTCAAACATGTATAAATTTATGCACAATGGTATTATACTAACACTAGAGGCCTGGTGCACGAATTTGTGCAGAGGTGGGGTCCAGCTGGCCTGCCCCATCTAGGCTGGTCAGGGGGAGGGGCCACGAGAGGTTGTCTGGACAAGGGGAGGGCTGATTGACCAGCCACAGTGTGCATCATAGCGACCGGTTGTTCCAGTCACTTGGCTTTTATATATATAGATTATTTATAACAAATAAAAATTAAAATACTACAAATATCAAAAAATATGGGGACATAAAATTAAATTATATTCAAAAATTAAAAACCAAGCATAGGACTAATTTCTTCTGGGTTCATTACATATCATTAGGTGAATAAAACAAAATGTAAAGTATTATGTGTACTATTGTCCTGAGTTTTGAAAGTACATAGATCCACATATAGGAAAAGATTAGAAGGTAATAAGTTCACAATTATAACCCCCTGGGTGGTGGGATTATTAAGTTTTTGTGGTTTTTTAATTTTTGTATTTCCTACTTTTTCTAAATGAATGGCCACATTTTTCACAATCAGAAACAAATTTATGTCTCTTAAGATGTCTTGCCTACTGGTTATAGAAAGCCCAGCTTGTCAACTTAAACAATAAAGATATTTATTATCTTTATTATAGTCTATATTATATGTAACATATTATCATAGAAAAAGTCAAGTGTAAGAGGGATTCTTGAGGCTGGATGTGGGAGTTCAGCACTTCCATGATTCTCTTAGTTGGGCTTGACCCTGGGCTGACTCCCACCAGGTCCAGAGCACCAGGGGCACTGTGCCTCCTTGATCATATCCCATGGGAAGAAATGAGAAGCCTGCCCTCATCTCTCCAACATCAATTAGGGATTCGCTCAGATTAGCCAAACTTGAGCAGAGTCCTGCTAAGTGAGGAGCCTTTGTGTGGATCAGCAATGACCCCACCTGAACAGCTGAAATGCAACTTCTCAGCGAGAACCAATTAGGAAAAGAGGCTGGGTCCTCCAGGCCACCTCTGATCCAGGGTAGGACACATGGCCTGGCCAGCAGAGTCTGGGCAGGAACTATCTTGCAGAGTACAACCCACAAAACCATGGGCCAAGACCCCGATCTTGGCTCACGTGTTCACTCTTGGACGAATAATTATATTCAGAAAAAAATAATTGTGATCAGAAAAATGCCATGTCCTGCTTAAGCTGATTGGGAACTTCCTCTGGAGCTTGGGACAGTGTGCAGGTGGGGAGGCGGGGAGCGGTGAACAAAATCATTATCCCTTAAAAAAGGAGAAAGAAAGGAGATGGATGCTAGGTAGGCAACCAAGGAGTTTCACTGTGACCTTTTTAAAACCCAGGAGAGAATCAGGTGTGACTCAGAATCATTTACTAGTAGAGATTTTGAAAACGTAGACAGTATCCACATATGTGGACGGAGATGGTTTTCATGCTGTGGTGACTTCAGTCCACTCACCCCCTGTGCTCTGCTTGTGACACAGCAGATTTTAACCGTGTTCTTTAATTTTTGATATTTCTGCTGCTTGGGACTACCCTTTCAATCCTATTGTTAGAGCACCTAGTTAGTCCCTTGGAGGAAGGAGTTCTGTTGAAATGTGTGCTGTTTGTATGGATTGACATCTAGGAAATGAGATTTTACCGATTCCCTTAGTCTGTTTGCCACCTGTTCAGAGGCCTCAGTGAACTCATCTTCTGGGCATGTTCCCGCTGGCAAATGGCTATGTGCGTGTTAGTGATAATCACATTTACTTGTAAAAGGTTTCCGTCTTCTTGTTTCTTGTCCCCTGTACCAGCATTTTGCCACGAGGATGAACTGAAGTGTGCAAACCACGAGTGTGTGTCCCGTGACCGGTGGTGTGACGGTAGAGCCGACTGCTTGGACAGTTCAGACGAATGGGACTGTGGTGAGCTGCTGGCTTCTGCCATCTGCTGTACACTCGGCTAAATGAATCCTACATGACTTCACAGATTGTACTAACCAAGCTCATCTATTTTGCTTTACTACTGTCAAAGCTGACAGTGGTGATTCATATCCGTTATTTCCAAGTCACAGAAAATGTCCCTGCTCTATTTTGTGACTGCTCTATTTGAAATGCCTGCATTATGTGTAAAAGCACTTGAGTTCAAATTGTTATAGATTATAATTTCTAAATTCATCACTCAGCTTCAGCAATGATCAACACTCTGTTATTCTTGTGTTATTGACACCTCCTGGAACGGGATATGAAAGGAGCCCTCCCAGCTTCTCTAGACGCTTGCTCCACATCCAAATGGGACTTGTCACTATTACTTCTCCATGTGGAAGAACCTAAAGGCATCTCCCATCAATACCTCCAGTATTTCAGTTTATAATCTTAAATTTGCTTGATTCCATCATCCCACACTCATCACTCTTTCTGTTCACTTAGCTCTTACTTCATCTGGCATCATCTGGCCAAATCGTAGTTATCATGTGTCTTGTGATTTAATGTTTGCAAATGATCTGCAGTTTGTTAAGTACAGAGGATGTTCTTTTATAGAATAGGAATTAGCGGATATGCCAGATTAACATCACCATCACATACTTGCATTCTCACCATCACACATTTGCATGCTCACCACCGCACACTTGCAGCTCACCACCGCACACTTGCATGCTCACCACCGCACACTTGCACACTCACCACCGCACACTTGCATTCTCATGTGCTTTCTTGAAAGGAAATGATATCAGTGAAGGTACAACTAGCTTTTTATAATTATGCAAATCATTGGGAAAACGCATGGGAATGGGCCCTGCCTCTGGCCATCTTCTAAAAAAAACCCCAAGTTAAGAACTATCTGTCTCTTTCACTGGAACCTACAGTATTTTGAGGGCAGAGAGCATTTCTAATCCATTTTTTCAGTCTTCCACCACACTGAGGCAGTGATTTTCACAGGGCAGGTATTCACCAAAAGGTTCTTAACTAAAATGAATAAAAATGAATGTATGCAAGTAAAGAGAGGCACGCAAAGTTACCCTTTGGATTCTCGAGAGGAAATGTTTTTAATTAGGGTTTTCTCTTTTGTTCTCAGTGACCCTCTCTCAAAAGGAGAACTCCTCATCATTCCTGACTGCTCACAGGTCTGCCACAGAACAGCACGTGTGTGCAGATGGCTGGCAGGAGACTTTGAGTCAGCTGGCCTGCAAGCAGATGGGTTTAGGGTAAGGTCAGTAGTGTGTAGCACTGATGAATTTCTCAGAGGGCTTCGCGGAACTTAGCTGTAATATCTTCCTTATGAATGCAGAGCGGCAGAGTGCTCTTAAACAGAGCCCTCCCTGGCACGGGAAATGAATCAGGTGACAACACCGCATTTAATGACAGGCACCTGCTCTGAAGAGTCTGGGTGCAAAACCGAGTTTGATGAAGCCTCTAAAAATAAATGAAGTAATTATATTTTAAGTACATCTGAAGTGAAATGCTCTCCTCATTTATAAAAGCATTAAGATGGTTTCCTACAAGGAACTGGCTGGAAAATCGTGCGATACAGCCTAAGAGAGTATTGAACATTCCTTTTTAAGCAGCACACGTCTGTTTCATAAGTTGAGAAAGAAACTTGAAGTTGCTGGTATTTCAGTTTACCCCAAGTAATGCAGGAAAGCTAGATCAGGGAACGTTTCACCATTTTGCTTCCTAGTAGAATGAGAAAACACTCACTCTGCCTTTGATATAAACACACTCAAAGAGATACTTCAAAAGTTGCATACTTGCTATTATGTGGGGTTTTATCTTTCAGTTCTATCAGCGATGGAAAGCAATAATTGAAGGGTGCTAGAATATATATCTGAGTGTGTGTGTGTGTGTGTGTGTGTGTGTGTGTGTGTGTGTATCACTATGTATGTGAGATTTTTGGAAAAATATTTTTGTAGAAATGAGAGAAATAAATGGATTTATACCATACTAGGATAAAAATTGTACTAATGGCATTTCCCAGGATTCCACTGAGCAAACTTGAAACAATTTTATAATGATGAACCATTCAGTTAGGGAATAATAGGTAGCAGCATTGTTTTAAAATCCCAGTTAGAGCCCTAGCTGGTTTTGCTCAGTGGATAGAGCATCAGTTTGCTGACCGAAGGGTCCCAGGTTCTATTCTGGTCAAGAGGTCAAGGGCATGTACCTGGGTTGCAGGCTCTTCCCCAGCCCAGGCCCTGGTCAAGATTTGTGCAGGAGGCAACCAATTGATGTGTTTTTCTCACAGTGATGTTTTTCTCTGTTTTTCCCGCTCTCTAAAAAATAAATGGAAAAATATCCTCGGTTGAAGATACAAATAAATAAAATTCCAGTTTGAAAAATTCTCTAAATCCCAGAATCTTCAGCTCATTTTTCCCCACCTAAAGACCCACATCTTTGGAAAATTGAGCAATTGAGGCTAATCAATAATAAAAGAACTTTAAACTTTGCCAGAGTGGAGAAATTATATTTGCCAAGATCCATTAAATTATACTTTATTTTCGCAACTTCCCTATTATGTCTAAATGAAATAGGATATGATTTGGTCAGAGAAAAATGAAAAGCGTTTTGAAAGTGCTTTCTTTTCCCCTCACTAAGACACAGATTATTTCTTAATGTGAAAGCAAGATTACATGATGACGGATAACTTCATTGAGAGCTCTGAGAGAAAGTCGGAACTACAAAGATTTTACAACCAGAAAAATTTCTTTATAAGCCTCCCGGTTCTACTACAAGTAGAAGGGATCTTGTTTTAAATATTCTACTTTATGTTTCTTCTAATTTTTTGCATATAAGATTTAAGTTTTTTTATTGTGGTAAAATGCGCATGACATAAAATTCACCATGTTAACAATTTTAAAGTGTGAAATTCAGCGGTAAGTTTACAATGTTATGCAATCATCACCATTCCCTGGCTTCGTTCACTTGGCATAATGATATCATGCATTGATATATTGGCACTTCATTCCTGTTTGTGGTTGTATAATATTCCATTGCATAGGTATACCTCATATTAAAAAATCTGTTCATCCATTGATGGACATTTTGCTGGTTTCCTCCTTTACCTATATTGTGTGCATATTGAATTAAAAAAATCTCTTTACTCCATTTTCTTAACATGGTGGGAAATTCTCATTTCAGTATTTTAGATATTTAGAGTCTAAATTGACATTTAGATTTTTTTAAAAGATAACTTTATTTCAAAGAACTACTAGGAAAATCTTAACAGTATAGTTGGAAAATCATAACCATTATTTGGCTGAGTTCATGGATAAGTAGTGATAAGTCTTCCAAGGAAATGAGTAGGAAAGGCAATCTTAGTATTTTTGTACTTTTTGATTGCCTTCAAACTCTTCAGTTTACGTGGGTGTTTTATGAATTGACAGAAACCTGCACAGCCAGGGTGGGGCAGGAATGAAGATAATGAGCAAGATGAGACCAATTCCTGTTTAGGAAGCCGCTCTGTTAGCACTGTTCCCGAGACCAGCTGCTTCACAGATCTGCCACTGATGCTCAAATCAACTTGAAGTAGCCCAGTGCCTTTGAGCCATTTCCTCCAGATTCAAAGTCCTCAATAGGAGGGTCTGTCTGGCTATGACTAGTTGTTGACTGACACTCCAGCTGCCAGAGGCGGGGAGAAGACATAGCGGTTTTCTTTAGCTTCTGGAGTGAAGTGTCCACTGCACTGGCCTGCCTTTATACCTTCAAACATACTCTGCACCAGAAACTTGAAGTTATAAGAAACTTCTGCTTAGGCCCCTGTATGAGAGTAGGCCTTGTGTGGAGGATGCAAAGGTGAATCACATCACCAAAGAACTTCCAATGTATTGGGAAGACATATGAGCAAGCAACCAAGAACATAAAATTAGAGAAAAATTCAGACTTTTTGTCATCTAAGAATGGTTCATTGATAGCACAGCACATGACATTTCTATTAAAATTATATAAAAATATTCAGCTCTAAGATGGTCTTAATACTGTGGTATATATTTATTAAATTATTCCTTTATTCATTCAGTAAACATTTATAGAAGTCAGCATTGTAGTGTGGTATCCAAAACAAATGTAACCCAACTTCAAATAGGTCATTCAGTGACATGAGGGGGTACATTTTGGAGCTAGTTCATAAAAATTACATGTCTACACCCAATTACATGTCTTGCAGGGATACTACTGAAATGCTTTCATGATAGAGGCAGTTGATTAAAAACACCTGCATTTAGCATTTTTCAGACTTTCCTTGTCTAACCACACAAATGCTAGGCTCTCAGGTAAGTGCTTGTCTGAATGAGAAGATTCAAAGTTCTTTGCTGAATTTGAGAACCTTTTTACCCCCACCTGCAGGTATCTCTAGAGTTCACCCGGCTTGGAAGTAAGATGGTTATTTGCTTAGACAAGGATATAAATCAAGTCCCTAAAGTCTCTCATGATAGTATATGGACTTTGCTACCTACATGTCCAGTATCAAAAACATATGGACATCTATTTAATCAACGATACAAATCAGACCTTAAACTATTCTCTAACACTTGCCAAATGCTCAGTTGAGACATCTGGTATTCGAGGAAGTTGGTCGAAGGGATGTGATGACTCTCTGTGTCTCTTGGCTTCACAAGGTTTATCTTTATGTAAAGTTAGATCATCCAGAAACAGGCTGTACTATTTTGGCAAAATTCCTTTACGGAATTAATTTCAATCTGATTTTATGCCCTAATCTTTTAGAGTTGGTCAACAAAAGAAACATGCTTCAAAAACATATTTGTATGTCTTGGGAAAAACCAAAGACAACATCTATCATGTAACCTTATAGTCCTTTATGTAAAGATTTACACTGTAATTTTTTTCCTACTCTCAGGAGAAGTTTCTAATTTCAGATTTCATTTGTCATGTAAGAACTATCTAATTCAAGATGATTTTCTTATTGATTGACTTCCTTGAAGCTCAAAGACAGATTCAATTCTCTGTAGTAGTAAGTGCAGCTCAGGTTGCCAGAAGTTTAAAACTTTGTAGTCAACTTTTAAAAAATTGAAAAATAACTCATATATTATAAAATTCACTCTTTAAAGGGGTAAAATCGGTTGTTTTTAGTACAGTCACAATGTGTGCAATCATCAGTGCTGTTTAATTCTAGAACATTTTCATCAGCTGGAAAAAAAATCCTGTGCCTATCAGCAGTCATGCCCTGCTCCTCCTTCCACCAACCCTTGATAATCACGAATTTACTTTCTGTCTCTATGTGTTTTCCTCTTTTGCACACTTTACACAAATAGGATCATGCATTATGTGCATATCTTGTCTGGCTTCTTTCACTTAGCGTAATGTTTTTCAGGGTTCATCCATGTTGTAGCATGTGTCAGTACTTTATTTCTGTTTATGGCTAAATAACATTCCATTGTTTGTATATATCCCCATTTTTATTATCCATTCATCAATTGATGAACATTTGGGTTGTTTCTACTTTTTTGGCTCTTATCAATAATGCTGCTATGAATATTCAAATACATAGTTATATGTGAACCTATGTTTTCAGTTCTCAAGGGTATATACTTAGGACTAGAATTGCTGGGTCAGATGGTAACTTGATGTTTAATTTTTTTAAATAACTACCAAACTATTTTATGAAGAGCTATATCATTTTCTACTCCCACCAACAATGCATAAGGGTTCCAATTTCTCTATAGCTTTGCCTCTGACTAAAAGGGATCACTCTGGTTGTTGTATTGAGCATAAGCTGGAAGGACAAGGAAAGGAACAGGAAGATTAGTTAGGAGGCCACTGAAGTAATCTAAGTGAGAGATTTTGGTGATTCAGATCAGTATATTAGCAGAGCACATGGTGATAAATGGTTCGATTCTGAATATATTTGAAAAGTAGAGTCAACAGGACTTCCTGACAGATAGATGTTGGTTAGGGGTTGAGAGTAGTTAACAAAGAAAAGAGCTGAGAATGACTTAAAGGTTTTTGGCTGGAGTAACTGGAAAGATGGGATAAAAATAAACTGGATGGGGAAGATTGTTGATGGAGCAAGTTTAGGGAGAAAGATCAGTTCTGTTTGGGACATGCTAAGTTTGGGATGTCTAGTAGACATTCAAATAGAGGTGTTTATAAGGCTCAAGTCTGGAGTTTATTAGAGGTCTTGGCTGGAGATATATATTTGGGAGTCCCTGGAAGACAGATGATATATAGATTTATGGGACTGGGTGATATAACCAAGAGAGTGAGTATAGAATAGAGAAGCTGATGTAGGGCTGAGGCCTAACATTAAGAGGATTAGAGAAGAGAAGCAGCAAGCCAAAGGAATTGAGAAAGAACAAACAGAGGTGTTAAAGTATGAACACCCTGGAAACCAAGTGGAGAAACTGTATCAAGGAGAAGGCAATGGCCGGTTGTATCAAATGCTGCTGAGAAGTCAAGTAAACTGATGGCTGAAAACCAACTGCTGGTTTCAGCCCTGTGGATGTCATGGGCATGAACAGCTTCAGTGGAGAGAGGGGGCTAAAGCCTAAGAGATAGTGGGAAGAGAGAAATAAAAAGTAACTATGGAACATTTTTTAGGGATTTTGCTGCAAAAGGGGAGCAAAGAAATGTAGTGAGAGGCTGGTGGGGGAAGTAGGGAATCTTTGATTTCCTATTTCCATGGAAGCACTCACTATTCTGTGGCTGAATTCCTATAAACCCCACCTGCCACAGTACGAATGTCCCACCTCCCCTTAATTCATATGTTGATATCTAATTCCATACAGAATGCTATTTAGATGTGGGGCTTTGGGAGGTGATAAGGTCAAGAGGATGGAGCCTCCTGAATGTGATTAGTGCCTTAAAGAGTCCAGAGAGCTCTCTGATGCTTTTCCAAGTTGATGGCCATCTGTGAACAAGGATTCAAGTCTGAGCATAGGCAAAGGACATCTTGGGTACTAAAAGTAGGTCCTTTAACAGCACCCAGTTATTCAATAAACATACTTCATTATGAGGACAACCAGCTGTTCAAACATAAGTCCCTTTTAATATTGCTTTATTGGGAGTTTTGTGGTAAGTCCTCACACCATCTTGTGACCTTACCATTGTATGATTTTTAAATGGATAGCAGTGGGGAGGTGCGGGTAGGAAAAATTTATCCTGCAGCACCATAATCCAAGTGTTTTTTACTTTTTGAAATGTCACTGAGAGTAATAAGTAGATGCCTGGCATCTCGTAAGTAGAACTCAGCTGAAGCAAACTCACCAAGTGTTATATTTTTTTTCACACAGAAGCTTTGTAGTTTTCTGGCAGATGTGTAGCCCTGGCACAGAGTATTCATTTCCTACCCATTAGCAAGAAGCTGCTGGTTAAATGACTGCCTGGGTGAGAAGAAAATCACAGAGTCCAATGTGTGGGTGTAGTGTTTTTTGGAATGTGCTATTCTGGGGGTGAGAAAGAATAATACTTTTCTTGAAAAAGTGTTACATTCTAAAGAAAGAGAATATGATTTAAAGTTCTTCCATGAGACCATTGGATATGAGGTTTTATTAAACAAAGCAAGGTAAATCTACCAGTTATCCTGAGAGCATTTCCATAAGATCACTAACAGCGAGTTCTGGTAAGAATTTGGATATTTGTTAGCAAACGAAATCTCAAACTGTCAGTTGAGTTAATGAATAATTTATGAAATTAAATGGAAACTTCTCAGTGGTGTAGACAAATTCACCATTATTAACTGAAATGGAACTACTTGAGGTCCTGAATTAATTAGATTTTTAAAAACTTACATTTCATTTTGAGGTTTAAAAAAAAATGGATTCACGTCCTGATTTATAAAATTAAAGATGGTTTCCATGGGTTCTCCAGAAATAGGTACTGTCAAGACCCAGCTTTTAGCCAAAAATATTGGGATAATTGTAAGCAAGAAGATTTTAGAATAGGAAGAATTAATCTCCACAAAGTCTCTGGGTGCATCAGATCCCCCAGTCATAATGAATATAGCAAGGCCATTAGACATCGATATGAATGGGTCCTGGGAAAATAAGAACATGATTTATACTTGAGTGATCCATCAGGAATTGACCGAAGAGGTCTGCGTGACTTCTGTTAGAATTCCTTATGTGGTGGTGACTTCATTTTGGAACTCTAACAGGAGATGCCTGGTGATGACTTAACTTCTGATCCACGATGTTGTTCATGTTGTCTTTGCAACCTACTGCAATTTGGCTTTCTTCTACCTCCTAGATAGGACTGATAGTCAGCAATGATATCTATATGGCAAGCCTGCTGGCCTTATTATTCATACAGTTTGAACTCAAAATCCAGTTTCTCACTCTGCCATGTAAGACTGCATAATCGGTACCCTGCCTCTCTCCCTTACCCAATATCCTAGCACTTTCCACTAGTCCATTAAACTTTATGACACATTGACCTTATACTGTTGACGCTGAGAAAGAATGTACCTGCTAAAGAAGGACTCCTTGTGGTTAATAAGGCCCACATTTATAATCAGAGTCTAGCAGCCATTGTGTATGTGGCCTCTCATGCTCGCAGTATTTCAGCCAAAAGGCACAGACTGGGCAGCCAAGCTTTCTGCATTGTGCTCCTGCTGTCCAAACGGACCCTTATAAAGGAGTTCCTGGAATCATATCTTGACCAATAGAATTGAGACTTTCTGTCTAATTGGGGCTGCACAATTACATCCTCATTTGCATCTTTACTGATCAATCAGAATGGCTCCATTGCAACCAATCAGGACAATGATTTTGGACCAATCAAATTGTTAATTGGAGTCCTCATTTGCATGAAAATGGACCAATCAGGGGCCAGGGGCAGGAACTTCTCTCTATATAAGCCAATCTCTCCTTTTCTTGGGGGGGCTCACTTTCTGCTGCTTTTCCTCCTGGCTTGAGCTCTGACATGGAGCTGTTTCACTGGAGCTGTGGCAATTGAGTTGCAACCCTGGGGCTGTAATGCTTGGGCCGCTACACTTCAGCTGCTTTGCTTGAGTCCTCACTTGAATAAAGTCCTTGCACTTGAATAAAGTCTCTTTCTTCATTGCACCTCAGCTTGGGGGACTCTGGTTGATTGACTTGGTGGCAGCAACTTTTTGTTAATATTACTGATGTTCCAACACTGCAAACTCCTTCCCTCTCAGGGGCCTTTCCTTTACTGTTCTTTTGCTTGTAATGCTAACCTCTAGACCTTCACAATTACCTCTATCTAAGCATTCTTATCTCAGCTCATGTATCAGCTACCTTGTTGAAGCAGCTTTCACCCATGCCAAGTCACTCTCTATTTGCTTCTTTTGTCTCCTTTAAAACACTTCTCAG
>NW_006287459.1:1843432-1850600 GCF_000327345.1 Myotis davidii | reverse complement strand
TGAACCAATCAAATTGTTAATTGGAGTCCTCATTTGCATGAAAATGGACCAATCAGGGGCCAGGGGCAGGAACTTCTCTCTATATAAGCCAATCTCTCCTTTTCTTGGGGGGGCTCACTTTCTGCTGCTTTTCCTCCTGGCTTGAGCTCTGACATGGAGCTGTTTCACTGGAGCTGTGGCAATTGAGTTGCAACCCTGGGGCTGTAATGCTTGGGCCGCTACACTTCAGCTGCTTTGCTTGAGTCCTCACTTGAATAAAGTCCTTGCACTTGAATAAAGTCTCTTTCTTCATTGCACCTCAGCTTGGGGGACTCTGGTTGATTGACTTGGTGGCAGCAACTTTTTGTTAATATTACTGATGTTCCAACACTGCAAACTCCTTCCCATCTCAGGGGCTTTCCTTTACTGTTCTTTTGCTTGTAATGCTAACCTCTAGACCTTCACAATTACCTCTATCTAAGCATTCTTATCTCAGCTCATGTATCAGCTACCTTGTTGAAGCAGCTTTCACCCATGCCAAGTCACTCTCTATTTGCTTCTTTTGTCTCCTTCAAAACACTTCTCAGTATCAGAAATTATTTTTTCACACGTTTGTAATTTCTCTCTCGCTGACAAAAGTAAAGAAGGCTTGTTTTTCGGGATGTGTGCTGACTTTCTGTTTTCAAGTAAGCACTCCCAACATAATTATGACACAAGCATATGATGCCTTATTGCTAATACAAAGCGACTTGATGGGAGTGGAACAACTATAGGCCAAATGTCTAGAGGTCGAATCAGATCTACTCTAATCACCTAAGCCTTGAAATATATAATTGCTTTTGTAGTGTCAGGATGTTTCAGAATTCTGGATAAGTTCTATTTACACATTTTAGTGCATGCATGGGATTATACATTTTTAATAAGTGTCTTATAAGCACATAATTCAAGAAGCAAATTTGAGTGAAAACATTTTTGCTTCTCTGCGCAGTACCACCTGCAGACCCAGAACAGAGAGGCCTTTCCCTGGACCCCACGATTTGGGGAGTGGTTCTCAACCAGGGGCGGCCCTGCCCTAAGAGAACGTTTGGAGAAGTCTGTAGATACTTTTGATTGTCAATCCAGGAGTGATGGGATCCTCCTGGCATCTAGTGGGCAGAAGCCAGGGATAATGCTAAACATCCTACAGTGCACAGGACAGCCCCACATAGCAAATAATTATCTATAATAATAAAAGCATAGTATGCTAATTAGATCAGACATCCTTCTGGACAAAGCTGCAGCAGGTGGGAACCTCAGCAGAGGCAGCAGAGGCCCCCGGCCATGGGGGCAGCGGATGAGGGCCAGGGCCAAGGCCCTTGCATGAATTTTATGTATTGGGCCTCTAGTCTGGTATAAAATGTCTCAGTGCCAAGGGCACAAAATCCCAATTTAGAGGGACCACCCTGGCTTCCCGCCTCCAGCCAAGCTTCACCCCAGGAGGCAAGAAGTCTGTCAGCCAAGGAGTTATGCCCATCGAGAGTCTGGTTCTTGTTCAGCAATGTTTTCAAATTATGGTCCTGACCACCACCAGCCACAGCACCTAGAGTCCTATTAGAAAGGCAACCTCTGGGCCCATCTCAGACTTGCTGAATCAGGAAATCTGGGGAAGGGGCAACATCTCCATTTTAACAGGTTCTCCAGGTAATTCTGATGAATGAATGCCAAGATTTGAAAACGACTGTTCCAGGGAGACCAATACTTTTATATTTAAACCTAAAGAAATCTGATTGTCAAGAGGAAAGATAGAATTTTCTTTAATAGCTTGTTAACTTGACTTCTAACATCTAACCTGACTTCTAACCCTATGAAGGCATAGGGTATGTGGGCCTCCACTTACACTCTTGCTGTAGGCCCCACAAATGTTTGGGATGGGTCTCGATGTGTGTCCCAGTTTTCTCAGGCTGTCAAATGAGGGAATTCAGGGGCCAAATGCCAGGAGCCATTTGGATATTTATAACATTATTCACGGGCCATACAAAATTAGCAGCTTAAAAATTTGCCTGCTATATTTGGTCAAACGTTTAATTAATTCACTCTTAATGCTTTGGCAGGGTCAGACCAAAGGATTTCTTGAGCCTTATACAGCTCGAGGACCGGATGTTCCCCACCCCTCAATCATTAGCTCCTGGCTTAAATTTCCTTCTCTGTATAGGAGTTCATGGCGACTGTAGAAGCACTTGGGTCTGACAGCATTCCCTGCCCAGCATTCCCTGCTCTTAGGATATAGTGACTTTTACGCTTAATCACCGGCAAAATATTTTTTTGCTTTCTACCCAACAGGATTTCTTTAATTTGTCTCTGGATATAATATAGAAAAAAGATGTTGGCAAATGTATTATGAAATGCCAAACAAAATTTGAGCAGTATTTATTGATTGGCTGCCTCCTTCAGGCCCCCTAATGGGGATTGATCCCACAACCTGAGCATGTGCCCTTGACCAGAATTGAACCCGGGATCCTTCAGTCCCTAGACAGACATTCTATCCACTGAACCAAACCAGCTAGGGTTCCAGATACCTTTTAATAGCATGATTTATATTTTATACATGTAGTAAAAATAAAAAGTACAGACACACGTATTCTTGATGAGTATGTAAATTAGCATTACTCTTTGAAGAGAAAATTCATATTGTTAATTGAAAATTTAAATTTTGATTCAATAACTTTAGTTTTAGAAATTTATTCTAAAATCACTAGTGCATATAGGCAAAGTTGAATGGTTAAGGGTGTTTACTGCTGCTTTTTTGCTAGAATAGCCATAAATTGGAGACAACCTACATGTACATGGATTGGCTAAGTCATGTATGCACAGCCATATGAGGGAACACTCTGCAGTGACTAAAAGAAAAAACATGGCTTGTGCTGTTAATGAAGTTGGGCCAGATAGTGCTCAAAGTGTTAGGAGTGAATGGTAACCTGACATCAGACCTCAGGCATTCAAATACCAGCTCCACCATTTATTTGCTCTGTGGCCTTGAGGCAAGTTACTTATTCTCTCTTTGCCTCAATTTTTCCATCTCCAGAATGGGGACTAATAATGCAGCAAACTTCACAAAGTTGTTAAGAGGATTAAATAAGATAAATGAGTTAGTTTTCTAATATGTGGCATAGAGAAAATAGTTAACAAATGTTATTATATGGAAAGACTTCCAAGGTGAATCATTAAATGAGAGCGTCATCAACAGCTCACAGAACAACGTGTATCGACTAGAAATACAGGAGTATAAATACAGGAATTATAGAAAAGGCTTGGCAAGGATACGCAAACACTATTTCCAGTGGTTGTTTCTATACATCTGGGATGAGAAGATGTACGTATTTTCATTGTGTATTTTTTCCATGCATAAGTATTACTTTTATGATTTTTAAATTATTTTTAAAAACCCAAGAAAAATTAAAATCATACAGATGCTCAGATTCTGTGTGATGGAAGAAATGAACCATCTGGACTCATGGATATATTTTTTTAGGGGCAATAGGATGACGTTTTTAGAGCTGAAAGATTTATTTTTGTCCACGAGAAGCAGGCTAGTGTTTAGGATTTCATGGAAAACTAATTTTTATAATGATTCTCCCCTCTTCTTAATGATGAATGTCTTCGATTTTCCACTTGATGTAACTAAGAGATTCAGGCTAAATTGCCTTTCTTGCTGGAGGCTGAGTGAAATGTACAATTATCCTATATGCAGTGCTCAGGGGAGGGAGCCCTTGCTTAACTGGAGGGACCTTCTGAGTTGAAAGACTGAAGGGCCCTTTGTGGAGAGTTTTCTCTCCAGGTCCAGTGTAAATCCTCTGCTGAACTGTCCTTGTTAAGTCCCTGGCGGCCTGTGAATACCTGCCCACACAGTGACTTGATCAAACAAGGCTGAGCTGATCTTCCTTCGGCTTTTTGCCAGCAAAATGCCCGGATGTAGGCGGCCATGGTTGTTCCATTGCAGAAAGGAGTTCTCACGATGCCGGGATCAGGAGAAACACCAGGAGTGTTCTGTGTGGCCGCTGACTTTCATACTTAACCATCCCATCGGCATTCTGGGATTGGCGGGAAGCCAGACTCCCAGTTTGGTCAAGGAAAAGAAAAATCCTCATTGTGCAGTAGGTTTTGTGAAGTCTTCAATCATCTAACGGTTCTCCCAAGTTTCTAAATAAATTTAAACCTTGTGCAACTCTTTTTTAAAGTGTGGTCTGGGTTTATGCCCTTTGTTTTCAAATCAAATGATTAGAATCCATTCATTATTAAGGACTTTTATTTTTAATCTTTGGCTTTTATTCAATCATCAAATGTTCTCTTTAAAGGGTTTTTCCCTTTTTAAAAGTTTTTATTCTTTTTCTTTTTAAAAATTTTTATTTTTAAAGCATTACAGATGTCTCCCCTCTCTCCCCACTGATCCCCTGCACCATGCTCCTGCCCCCTCCCCAGCCTTCACTGCATTATTGCCTGTGTCCATGGGTTATGCATATATGCATGCAAATTCTTTGGTTAATCACTTTCTGCCCATCCTCCCACCCCTATTTATAGCAATTTTAAAATAATTAATAATCGGATGAAATTATCATTTTTCTTTCACTGCCACTGAATCTAACTTTTTTTCTTTTCCTATGCCTTGCCCCCCCTTTTTGTTTTTGCAAAAAACCCCACACAGCATTCCATTATCAAAAATGAAAGTCACTACACATGCAGACTTGATGCTACCACAGCTTCAAGTTTTCCAGGTTCCTCTGAACCCTTGACGCTGCTTGTTATTCTTCTAAGTTATCTCTGACGTGTTTCTCCAAAAAATCCCACCAGGGAACAATTCCATAAACATATCACTTTCCTCCTCATCACACACCCCTGCTACTTGATAAGTGGAGGCTGTCTGATTTCAGTTCTCCTGATGAATTCTCTCTCCTTCTCCAAGGCCAACAAAGGGCCTGCTTCCTTTTCTCCCACTGCCTCCCAGACTCAAAGGAAGCACCCCCTTCCTTCTGTCTAAAACTAACTCCTCTACCTCTTCTACCTTTTTTTGTATCAGGTGATAAAATCCCCAAAGGTTTTCTTCAAATATGGATGGCCTAAATAAACCAACTGATTAATGAAGAATAGGATATTTTACACTAAAACCTAAATACTTTGAAACCTAAGGTTTTAAATCTTGGGTGCATTGTAACCATATTTATTTGAATGATTGAATGAGGCAATCACAGGACAATGTTGGTGGAAGTTGAGTGAGAATGTGGGTCAGGAACAAAATAATGTTGTCTAACTCTTGTCTCTGTTTTTCAGGGTCCTTCCCAATTTTTAGTGCATAAGGATTTTGCAGTATGTTAAAGTAATTCTACATACAATCTTATACCATCTAAATAGACACTGAATGGCCATTTATTCTCTGTAGTTATTACTTATTTTTATTCAAAGGTATTGCTACATTGCCCGATAACATTGGGCAAGAAAAGAGAAGAAAAAAAAGCACCCAGCCAGATAAATTTTATTTTACTTTTGACCCCTGTTTAAAGTTGCTCTTGTATTTTAGATATTGGAATTTTTACATCATATACGTTAGAATTCTAACACCTCACCAAGTTCAAATACATGTCAGCAGACGGAATGACTAAAACAGCTGTAATAATTTGGAATTTTTTTTTTTTTGCTTTAGTAAACTTATAGTAACTTCCCCTCTTGCTGATCACATTTCACGCCAAATTTCAAATACAAATCCCCCTCTTGAAATATTGATTTATAATTTAATGCTTTTTTTGGGGAAAGAGAGTAAGTGCCAAATAATGATACTGTCTGGCCCAGTGATGGTGAACCTATGACACGCACGTCAGAGGTGACACGTGAACTCATTTTTTTGGTTGATTTTTCTTTGTTAAATGGCATTTAAATATATAAAATAAATATCAAAAATATAAGTCTTTGTTTTACTATGGTTGCAAATATCAAAAAATTTCTATATATGACACGGCACCAGAGTTAAGTTAGAGTTTTTCAAAATGCTGACACGCCGAGCTCAAAAGGTTCGCCATCACTGGTCTGGCCAAAGATCACTGTGGTTGGACTGTTTAACTGGTCTTTACCCTTCATTCAGAGAACCGTCTGTGACCGAATTCATACAGGAACAGGAGCAAGACCAGCAGTGGCTGACGTTACACTCCAACTGGGAGAGCTTCAATGGGAGCACTTTGCACGAACTGCTGGTGAAAGGGTAAGACACCCTTCCCAACAGCTGAGTCGTGTGCATTATAGAGTGAGAGTCTATCACCCGGGCCCTTCCTCTCTTTCTCACTTGAGATGATGCACATTTGTCACATCAATAGTGAGTTTCCACAAAATGGCTGCTGGCTTTAACTTCAACATCGCTTGGCTTTATTTTTTCTTTCTAGATATAGATTTCTCTCTCTCTCTTGGCTAATGATGTTTTCCTTTAATGATGATTACAGAAACTATTGTGGTGAAGGAGAAGGAACTTGCAATATAATGTTGGAGTTTATGTTTCACTTCCTACTCGAAATGAATTCCATGTTTGCACTACCTACCAATGCTACATGTAACTAGTTAACAAAAGGAATTGAAGTAATGAAAACTAATAAAGCTTAGAAGGTCTGAGAAAAAAATGGACATGGGATGGAATTAGAATCAAGTAGCCTTGAAAGTGCACCTGTGGAAAATTGCCCCTAAGAATAATGGCATCTTAAACAGAGCCACCTCCCTTGTCTAGCTTGTAGGAGAAAGATAAGTCAAGAAAGTTGATGCATATTACAGTACTAGGAGCCCGGTGCACAGATCTGTGCACTGGTGAAGTCCCTCAGCCTGGCCTGTGCCCTCTTGCAATCTGGGACACCTTGGGGGATGTCAGACTTCCAGTTTCAGCCCAATCCTCACAGGCCAGGCTGAGGGACCCCACGGGTGCAAGAATCCATGCACTGGGCCTCTAGTATGCATATAAAATCTTAGGTTAATCTCCTCCCACCTTTTCTGCTCCCCCGTTCCCTCTGAGATTCATCAGTTTGTTCCATTTTTCCATGCCTGTGCATTGAACGTCTGACCCCTGGTGGTCAGTGTGCATCATAGCTACCAGTCAAATGGTTGAATGGCCACTTAGGCTTTTATATATATAGACTAGAAGCCCGGTGCACAAAAATTTGTGCACTCGGTGGGGAGGGAGGGGTCC
>NW_006287459.1:1829808-1842346 GCF_000327345.1 Myotis davidii | reverse complement strand
GGAGTCCTCCGTCACTGAAGCAAGCAAGCCTCATGTTCACTTCAAGCTGCCTGGCTGCCGGCCCCCATCTTGGCTGGCAGTTAATTTGCATTTTGCCCTGATTAGCCAATGGGAAGGGTAGCAGATGTATGGCTAATTACCATGTTTCTCTTTTATTAGATAGGATAGGGACATAGCTATAGAATATGTAAATAACTTGCTCAAAACTCAAAACTCACTGCCCGCAGATGGGAACGGATAGCCTCTCAATTCAAACCAGGTTGACCCCACAGCTTTGAATAAGTCCGAGGGAAGACACTGCTTAAGAATTCCAAAGAAGAAAACCAAAGGCGGGCCATTTTCTTTAGAATGCCTTGACATTTTCCCCATAGACCGAACTCTGCAGCCACATTTCTGAATATTTGTCAACTGAAGTACTTTCTCCAGAACAATGACCTGAATCTTTCAACAGTGTGATATGTTTCCCCAAACTAGGAATGCTGGAGAAGCCCTCTCAGGTCAAATCAATAAATAAAATATCTCATTCTGAATTGGGAGTTGGTAGAACTGGCTTGAGTCCTGGCTTACTAATTAGATGTGGGATCTTATATATATAACCACAGTTTCCTATACTATAAATAGTTGAGATGGATAGTCTTTGGTGTCTTTTCCTATTTGTATAAGCTATGGTTTTGGATCTAACAAATAGCAATTAATTATTGAGCGTCTCTTCCATGCCAAGTTCAGTGCTAAGCTTTGAGGGGATATAGAAGAGAATTAGGGGGACAAGGGCCCTGGTCTCAAGGAACATACATTATATAGGTGGGCAGATGGGCTATAAGCTAGTGAACAATGTGAATTTCAGATATTGGGAAGTGCTACAAAGAAATTAAGGATAATGAGGGGCGGGGGGAGAGGAGATACAACTTCAGGTTGTGGGAAGTCAAAAAGCAATGTACTTTTTATGTATTATATAATTTCTTGTATACAAATAATTACACAGATCCAGGGATGGATATATACTTATGTATGTATATGTCTAGGATTCTAGCACATCATGATATATCTAACAGTCCCCCCAAATTTTTTTTGTCTTTTTAATTTACACTGTAAATAAATGTTTCATGGTTGGAAGGAGCTTTGTGATTAAAACTTGATGTACCCTACACTGAATTTTCTGGTGCAGCCACATTGATAGGTGCTGAAACATGGCCCATGTTCTTGTCTTCAAAGGTTAACTCCAATTTTTAGAAAGTTCTTCTCCTGAGCCCACACTTCTTATGAATTCTACCATTAGTCCTGACTCTGCCATCTAGAGCTACGTGGAATAAAGTTAACCCCCTTTTACCTGCCAGCCAGTCATAGATCCATAATCTAATAGTCTTGGCAAGATTATTTGACAATTTAAATATTCAATTTTTATCCATTCTCTAACATTTTAAAATAATATTTTATTTATTTCAAACTAGTTCTCAAAATTTTTTGACATACACGCCTCTCCATGAGCATAAAAATCTGATATGGTCCCCTCACTGTAGATTCTAAGAAGCAGCCCAATCCTCCCCCCACTTTCTCCTCCTTACTTGGAAAAATCATGGTTTGAGTTCATATTTTGGGTGGTTTCATCAACCAAGATGAGGTGGGAAACTTTGCTAACAATAGCTCCCCTTCTGACAAATGTGAAATTTGATTACGATGATATTAAATAAACTAGAAAAAGTACACGTCCTTTGTACACCCCATCCCCGGGGTGATTCTGACCTCAGGCAAGGGTGGAACCTATGGCTTGCTTTTCACGGGTAGTGTTTGAAGTGAACAATGAATGTAACTTAATATTATACCATTTTATGTTTCCAAATCCAGACAGTCTTGCCACAGCAGAAGTACGATTTCTCTTCTGTGCGCTAAACAAGGTGAGAGAATGAATGATGTCCCAGTGGGGCATGAACTTTATTTAGCTGGGTTGGCTCAGGGGAAAAACGATCCCTTGCACGTGACAGTGTCTAGCTGGGTTTGGGGGTGAGTCACACACGCCTCTGCCTCTCCTGCTCCTTGGTAGACTGTGGGCGCCGCCCTGCTGCCCGAATGAACAAGAGGATCCTCGGGGGCCGGACAAGTCGCCCTGGAAGGTGGCCCTGGCAGTGCTCCCTGCAGAGTGAGCCCAGTGGGCACATCTGTGGCTGCGTCCTCATTGCCAAGAAGTGGGTCCTGACAGTCGCCCACTGCTTCGAGGGGTGAGCTGCACCTTTTCTCCTTTGCTTTGCCTGGATCTGGTCATTTTGTCGCCTGGGTTCTTAGTGAAGCCCCTTCAGTGCAAAAGCCACCGATGATCTTCTTCCCGGGCCTCTATCTGCTTGGGTTTTTCTGCCCTCGGTGTTGTCAGCCTGTGTACGTGCAATGGATAGATCTTGCTTATGATTTATGTCCTAAAGAGAGAGGGATAGGAAGTTTAGTGGATTGACTCCCCGGCCAGCGTTGGTGTCTTTTCTAACCCTTTTGAATACATCAGATACATGTGGAGTTAAAGGGGGGACTTACTCAAGGGGATACTACAGTGAGGGGAGGGTGCTGGAGGAACTGGTGAGGACTTTGGGAAGCAGAGTTAAAGGTACAATCTGTGTATTAGTCGGGGTTCTCCAGAGAAAGAGACCAATGAGAGCAAGAGGTTTACTTTAAGAAGTTGGCTCACATGATTGTGGAGGCTTGGTGAGTCCAAAATCTAATGGGGTTGGCCGGAAGATGGGGTAGCATTGCAGTTCACATCCAATGGCCATTGGCTAGGTGGATTCCTTCTTGCTCAGGGGAGGTCTGGCTTGTTTATTAGGTCTCCCTTTAATCAGTCAAGACCCACCTACATTATGGATGGTAGTCTGCTCTACTCAAAGCCCACTGATTTCAATGTTAATCTCAGCCAAATACACCTTCACCGAAAAATCCAGAATCTTTGACCAAATATTTTGGCACCACGGCCCAGCCACATTGGCACATAAATTAACCAGAACAATGTGCCTAAAGGAGCAGAAACGGAAGACTAAGGGGATACCTACCCCAACTGACAAACATTACTGTAGAAGGTCCTCATGTGATCCACCTGTCTGTTATGTCAGGAGCAAGAAACCCAAACTGAGCAACAACAAAGAAAACCCCTAAACATGCATTGTGCTCCCAGAAGATCCAGGGGTCAGACACCAGGAAGGACATAGCTGGTGCACTTTGTCTCTGCTGGGCAGCAATGTCAGCACCAGCTGGAAGGTTCTGAGGCAGGGGTAGAAGGTTGGGGGGGTGGGGAGCTGCACTCTCCAGGCAGCGCTGCCAGTGGGCCGGGCCTTCGTTCCTCCCCACATGGGACTCAGCATGGTGACCGGCATTCGGCATAGTGAGCTTCCCAAGGAGAGAGCCAAGAGGATGTGATGCCTTTTGTGACCCAGCCTCCAAGCCATGCAGCACTGCTTCTGCTGTGGGGCTGCTCAGATCCAAAGGAAGAAACACAAAACTCTCTTCTCCGAGGGAGGAGTGTCAAAGGATTTGAGGACATTTTTTTAAAGAGAGAGTGAGGAGAGAGATTGATTGGTTGCCTCCTGTACTGCCTGACCAGTGGTCGAACCTGAAACCTGGGTATGTGCCCTGACCAGGAATTGAACCTGCCACCTTTTAGTTGTACCGGATGATGCACCAAACAACTGAGCCACCACACTGGCCAGGGGGAAGACATTCTTTTAAATAACCATCATACCACCAATTTTATTTTTAATAATTTTACTTTATTTAAAAGTCATATTAAGCAATAGTGAAATTTTAAAACAAATATGGTCACAGTCCTATCACCTAATGGATTATTTTCATTTGCCCAGGTTAATTTCTAAAAAAAAAAGGAAGGAATTTTATTTATTTATTTATTTTGCCTATTCTTGTTTTTTCTCAAACTTGCCACTTACTGACCATGGGTCAGTTCATGAACTTCTCTGGGTCAGTTTCCTCCTCTGTGAAACGAAGGACATAGCAGTCACAGGGGTGGTGCAGCCGTTAAGTGAGCCTCTGTAAAGCCATGAGAATCATGCCTGGGATTAATAAGTGACACATTGTTAAAGGTCAACTTAAAAAAAGTATTACTGAAATCATGCATTGTCCCTTTTCCCTTAACATTATGGCATGAGTATCTTTTCATTTTGCTAGCACTGTCTTTCTCTCCTCTCACACTCACCTTCACTTCCTCACCCTCCTCACAGTGCCCCCCATTACAGCCTGGTGAATGTGCCGGAACAGCTATAAACATACATTTTTCCCCCGGGTGTCATTGCTTCCTTTTACAATTTGGAATCCCACTCTATACTGGTGTTTGTAAGGTGACTTTCTCATGTAGCAATATATCGCCGGCATCCCTCCAAGTCAACTGACGTAGCTCTAACTCATTCTTTCCCAAAGCTAAATGATATTCTATAATATAGATTTACCATAGCTTTTTTTATTACTATTCCACAGCTGATGGACATTCCGGTTAGTTCCAATTTGCTACCGTTTTAACAATACTGCAACACACCTCTTTATACAAAGCTACTCACCCACTGATGCTCGCCTTTCTACAGAATAGAGTCCTAGCATGTATATCCAGTTCCAGGTGGGGATTACAAAAATGAGTACACATTTCCTCCCTTGGATTGCTAACCTAATGAGGTTGCAGACACTTAAACAAGTAATTAGTATATAATGTGATAAGTGATTGTGAAATACAAATGTGTACATCCAGTTATTTGATCACTCTTTTTGGGAAAGTGAAATATAAAACATCAAACCAGTACCTCCGCTGGAGAACATTTAGCATCTAAGACCCTAAATTATTGAGGAGTCTGTGTAGTCTGTCAGGAAATACACGGCAATGTAATTGTTTTGGAAGAAGCCAGATGTTTCCGGATGTCTTTTCCAGGTCTGATTTATAACTCCAGGGTAATTAGAAGATTAGACTAGCAAGAGTACATTCATCAAAAGATGATTACCTAAACGAATCCAACAGGTCTTTAAGGGAAACACATTCTCCACGTGCTAGTTCACCTAGGTTCAGATCCAATGTTTGTTGTTTCCGTATGTGGCGTCCAAGTTTCCTCTTTCACGGACGGATCTGTGCAGTTAAGAAGAGGCCTTGCAATAGAGAAGAAATATATGTTTATAATTAAGGAAATGGGTAAGATATCAAAGGCCTTGGTGAAATTTTATGGAACACTAAACTCAACAGAACTGTCAAGAGGGGCCTGGCTTGTCCATAAGAAACTAGAAATGGCCCAACTTCAAACAAGCCTTCGTTTGGATGTGTGCTAATAACTCTGATTCTATTTTACAGTCTCTCCAGTGGCCCTGCAAGCTTTTGGGAACTTCTAATTATAAGCCTTACTCTCTGCTGGAGCCATCGATTGCTGCAGTTAATGGGATTTACTTCATATCCTGGTCCCATGCTTTGCCAATCCCAGTGTGACTCATCTGTAGGTCTCCTCAGGCCTGTCTCTGTTAATTATATTGGTGGGGAAAAAGCCATAAATTTGTTTTGCTCTTCCATGGAGAGGTCTTTAAAAATCCCCAATGAAAATTAAAAACATGAGATGCTAAGCTGATCAGATCAAGTTCCATATGCCCTAATAAGAATTCAACTTCAACAGTTGTAAGGGAGAAAGACTTTCAGGGGTAACGGAACAGCAATTTTCCTGCCTTCTTCCGCCTCTGAGAGATGGAAGGATGACCTTCCTAGGCTGGCAAACAACTAGTAATTGTCGGAAGCATCTGATTTCTCTCCAGGAAACCCACATGAATATCTATCATCCTACTATCCTCCTATATAATAAAAAGCTAATATGCAAATTGACCAAATGGTAGAATGACGGGTCACTATGATGCGCACTGACCACCAGGGGCAGATACTCAATGCAAGAGCTGCCCCGTGGTGGTCAGTGTGCTCCCGCAGGGGGAGCACCACTCAGCCAGAAGCCCTGAGCTGGGCTCACGGCTGGTGAGCACAGTGGTGGTGGCAAGAGCCTCTCCTGCCTCCATAGCAGTGCTAAGGACCCCTCAGGGGATGCCTACCTGCCAGCTTAGCTTCCTGCTAGGAGCGGACCTAAGCCAGCAGGCGGACATCCCCCAAGGGGTCCCAGACTGCAAGAGGGCACAGGCAGTGGTGGCAGAAGCCTCTTCCGTCTCCACAGCAGCGCGAAGGAGGCCCCGTGGAGCGGGTCTAAGCTGGCAGGCAGACATCCCCTGAGGGGTCCCAGAGTGCATGAATCTCGTGCACCGGGCCTCTAGTGTGACCATAATCGCTATCCCTGCTAGGTCACCCTTGTCTTGACTTCTCTAACAAGACTTTTGTTGCATGTCTGCACTTCTTCCCCCATTAACTCAGCCCATCAAGGAAATATGGTCTCCTCATCTTCTTTCTCTCTCTAGCTGATGAAGTGCCCTGGGCTGGTCACTTCAGCCCTCTCACCAGGACCTTCAGCTTCTTTGTTCCTAGATCTTTCTGCCATACATGCTGGGCAGACCTGTCCCAATCTCAGTCCTTTAATATACTCGGAAAAGAAAGTGAGAGATTTGACTTTTCATACTGAACCCATGTTGTGTCCTCAGGGTTACTATTTTTTATCTTCTAGGTGCTTATGAACTATGCCAGTAATTCACAGTTTATTTTCATTTTATTGACGTACAGGGTTGATCCATTCCTTTCAGTAATAATGCCCAGTAAAACGGGAATTTTCCATTTTATATGCATACTTCCCCTGGGGTGCTGTTGTTTAGCATCAGTGGAGAGTGAGCCAGTGTGGTTGTCAAAAGCCCTTGGTAACTGACCTGACTCCCTCTCCCCACGGTCCTGCCTCCTGTGGAGGTATTCTCTGCCTTCCTTCCCTTTTCAGTGGAAATGTCTGGGTCTAGAACAAGGGTGGGCAAACTTTTTGATTCAAGGGCCACAATGGGTTCTTAAACTGGATCGGAGGGCTGGAACAAAAGCATGGATGGAGTGTTTGTGTGAACTAATATAAATTCAAAGTAAACATCATTACATAAAAGGGTACGGTCTTTTTTTTTAGTTTTATTCATTTCAAATGGGCCAAATCCGGCCTGTGGGCCGTAGTTTGCCCACGGCTGGTCTAGAACATAGCAAGCAGTTGGCCTAAAATATGGGCTGACCCATAGCTCCTGGGGCTTGCTGAAACTGGGCGCTCTTCTCTTTCCAACCCTCATAGTTACTTCTTTGTTTCTTCTAGCCTTGCAACTACCTATCCATGCACTCTGCATCTGCACCTGAGCAGGGTTCTGTGATCTCTTGCTTGGGTGGGGTAGGTATGACCTGAGTGGTCTGGAAAAGATCATTCTGACATCGAGAACTTTGTTCTCCCTTGAACAATCAGAAGGTTGGGTCACACCGGGCATTTCAACATGACAGCAATTAGCAGAACTGAGAAGCGATGGCCCTCCAGATGTTCAGGCCTTGTGGTCTGACTTATTGACGCACATCCAGCCCCTTCACACATTTTCTTGTGGGTCACCCTAAAGTCATTTCACTGCATGTGTCACAGAGAATTCTTTAGAAATACCAAGGGCAGAGCCCGCTTTTAAAAGTAAGACATTTGTAACATTTATAGAACAGCAATGACGCTGTTGCGTGATATTTCCTAGAACAAATTTGGTGACCTTTAAACTACCTCCACATTGCCACTTAGCTATGCTATTTCTGGAGTAAGACAAAATAGGGTGATTTCTATTACAGGTGTTCATTATATATATATTCATTCTTTCCTAAAAAAAAAAAAAAAAGGAGAAATATTTGAGATACTAAAGCAAAAGCAAAAAGGGCAAAAAAGGGAAAGTTTGTGCTCTCCAGAAAAGATAAGGAAAATCTCTGATGTTGGCTAGCTGCATGAAGCACAAATGTGCCATTTTCATGTCTAAACTAGATTGTGGCAACTTGCAAACCACAGTGACTGGTTACTGTGCGCAGCGACACGGTGCCTGCCACTGTGTAAATTCCCCTGCCTGCTCCATGCACCTGAGACGTGTGAAGCTGGGCTTTCTCTCTCAAAAGGTTAAGAGGCCAATGGCTCCCGAATTACCATTGCAGGAGAGAGAACGCCGCCGTGTGGACGGTGGTGTTTGGCATCAACAATCTCGACCACCCGTCGGCCTTCGTGCAGACGCGCGGGGTGAGGACCATCATCCTGCACCCGCGCTACAGCCGCGCGGTGGTGGACTACGACATCAGCATCGTGGAGCTCAGCGCGGAGGTCCAGGAGACCAGCTACGTGCGGCCCGTCTGCCTGCCCAGCGCGGAGCAGGCCTTGGAGCCGGACACGTACTGCTACATCACAGGCTGGGGCCACATGGGCAGCAAAAGTAAGCCGGTGGGCGCAGCGCGTTGCCTTTCAGCTTGTCACGGAAAGACCCCGAGTTACTATTGATGTCTCTTTATCTCTCCCTCTCCCTTCGTCTCTCTCTAAAAATTAATAAACATATATTTTTTAAAAGACTTACATAAATAAATTTTTTTAAAAAGTATAGACACAAATGGTACACACTGAGCATGTGCGTCACTCCCCCACGCAAATGATAGATGTTAGCTATGGCACTCAAACCTGCCCAGCTCAGAGGCAGCCTCAAAACGCTTCTCCAGCTGAGTCTCTCTCCAGGGAGCCAGTGCCAATGCTTTGGCGCTGCCAAGCCAGATGAGACCTGTCAGTCACGCCTGTGACCCGCCTCCACGGGTGGTTTGCACTCTGCAGGCCAATCACCTGCTCCCGACTAGCGGTTAGGCATTCCGCCCTGCCCTGCAGCCTAGGGCTGGGCCCAACTTCCAGGCCTGCCTTGTGATTTGGTCTTGTCGACCTTTGTAAGACAACCAGGAAGTCTTTCTCCAAAGAAAACTGGTTTGCTATTTGCCTACTTAAATTGATTAAAGTAGTTTGGCTCCCTAGGCCGGTGGTCGGCAAACTCACTAGCCAACAGAGCCAAATATCAACAGTGCAACGATTGAAATTTCTTTTGAGAGCCAAATTTTTTAAACTTAAACTATATAGGTAGGTACATTGTTACTAACTTAATTAGGGTACTCCTAAGGCTTAGGAAGAGCCATACTATGAGGGCCAAAGAGCGGCACGTGGCTCGCGAGCCGCAGTTTGCCGACCACGGCCCTAGATGATTTGAACATACAAAACATAGAAATTGAAACATTTTTCCAACTTACTTCCAGCCCCCAAATGGACTCTCAATTTTTCTTGGCCTCTTAGGGTTGAGAATATGAATTTAACCCATGAGATATTTTCTTTCCAAGGCCACTCCGTGTCACGGGTGTGTGTGGCTCTCGGGAATGGCGATGTGGATGGCTGTCCTGTGAGCCACCTTAGCAGCCGCCAACTTGAAGGCCTCTTTTTTTTTTTTAATTTTGTCAGATAAGTGTTGAGCTAAGTTGAGTTTCCTTTCTATATAGTCAATTGATGACAAAAAAGAAAAATTCAATAGACAGAAGTAAGCCAGTGATGTCTGAAAGGCTCACCTGTAAGAACGTCAAAGGCAAGGTCAGACATGTGATGTCACCGTTCCTGGCACCTTGCTTTCTAAAAGCTACAATTAGTACTGCAATAGCGATAAGAGCTGACTATACTTTCTATTGCCTCTCCTCGTACTGCTCCCACAATATCCACATCAAACTGACAGCAATCCTGTAATATATCGCACCTGCCACAAATATAGTGCAGCGTGAGGAGCAAAGATGTGGATTCGGTGAGAAAGTCTGACTATACAGGGAAAACATAACAGCAACCGTCTAACTTCTAGGACTATTGTAAAGATTACAGACAAGAGGCCTTGAGAATGGCGAGGGGAGGTGTCGCCTGGCCTGCTCTTAGTACCCCATGCATGTTAGCGATTGCTCTTATGACCATTCTTTGACAACTCCTGGAACTTTCACTGTCCTCATCACACTGAGTTTTCCAAACATGATTCCTTCTCCCAATAAGGTCCCCTGTGCATTTTCACTGCATCCCCATCCCCATTTGTAGAATGGCGAAGCAACTACGAATTCATGCTTCCAGAAGCCGTTGTCCTCTTTTGAGAACTTTCCAGCAAGATGGCATTCACATAGTCCCCTCGGATACTGAGGGATGGCTTTGTCCCTGTCAACATCTCTCTGTCATGTCCTCTAGGATGAAAGGTTCTTACCTCAAATAATGGCCCCCCATAGCGCATGGTCTCATGGTGAGACACAGGCGTTAAGCTGAGGAGAGGGTGGGTCCTGCCTGCTGGAGGCCCGGGTGTGTCCTGCGGCAGAGCTGGCAGCCTCCTGTCTGGGGCAGAGCCATGGGGCAGAACCATTTCATTGCAGTGGCTGTTGGTTTTATTGGGGAAAGTGTGAGCCAAGTTACCTACCCGGGTGACTTAACCACTCTGCGCCTCGCTTTTCTCAATACAACAAAGGGGTTTGACTGGAGGATTGCCATCAACCCTTCTAATTGGAAAATTCTGATTGCAAACAAGCCTTGTTTTTGAAATGGCATTCTAAGTAAAGAATAAAAATGTAATCATTTCATATATAGTTAGCCTCATTTTGAGCCATTTTACCCTTCTTTTAATATTTTCTTCCCTCCTTCCCTCCTTCCCTTCCCTTCCCTTCCCTTTTCTTTTTTAATACCCAGTGCCCTTCAAGCTGCAGGAGGGAGAAGTCCGGGTGATTTCTCTGGAGCAGTGTCAGTCCTACTTCGACATGAAGACCATCACCACCCGGATGATATGTGCTGGCTATGAGTCCGGCACAGTGGACTCGTGCATGGTAAGTTGTTTTCTGATTATTGAGGTAATTCAGTTCAGCAATAGCTCCAGGGGGCCCACACAAACTCATTGTTATTCACGTGAGGCCTTTCGGGGACCATTTTAGGGGCTAAGACAAATGAGTTTCTAAGAGGAGCAAGTGGTAACCAGGGCCCTAACCAGGCTGCCTGGGAAGCAGGGGGACACCAAGGGCATTTTTAGCCATTGGGGTGAAGGCATTGAAGCACGGGCCACACCCCAGCACCCAGGCGTGTGACAGAGCCACCTCTATCTCAGCAGGTGGTCACACCGGCATTGTCTGGGCCTGCACTTGACTCCCAACATGTCTACAAATGTCACTGCATGCGACTCAGACACTCGGGATTCATGGTCACAGCAGTTCGTAGAGCAGGCTCACTAAGCAGTTCAGGGAAGCCTCTTCTTTGTTACTTGGTAAACACTCCTCGGCTATGGCACTGGACTGGCTCCCAGGGAAGGAAAAAACGGGCAAGTGCTCAAAGAAGCTGACGACGGAGCGGGGACAGCAGTTACTCTCCGCCAACGCTGTGAAGCACCTTTGCTATTTCACTGCTTTGGACTAGGTCCAGCTGCCCCGCCCCATGTTAGAACTGAAGAAGAGAGTCAACAAGGGTGTTACCGCTGGCCTAGCATAACAACATGACACTTCTGGTGGTCCTGCTTCAGAGTGGGCAGACCCGGGACTGGGGATGGCCCGGTGGGGATTCCTTAGACAGTTGCCGGGGGAAAGAGAGAGGCAGACAGTTGGCTCCCTTAGAGCTTCATGAGGCCACCGACCCTGCAGCCCCTTGGCCACAGGACCCAGCTGAGGTGGGCAGGGATGGAGGAATCCCACCTTCCAAGCAAGAGTCCCGGGTTTGATTTCCGGGACTCTTAAATAATACATAAATATTATTTATATTTAAGTATATATAAATAATAAAAATTTAAAAATAGTGTTTTGGGAGGCAGAATGGTGTAGGGCTTGTTACACAGCATTTGCAGCCTGAAAGATCTGGGTGGGACCCCATCTCTGCTGGTAAGAATAATACCTGGAGAAATTATCTAACCTCTCTAGAAAGGTTCTTCATGAGTGAAATGGGACTGAGTCTAATTTGCACGGTGTTTGGTGTAGGTGAGAGCCCCTATCTTTCATTTATCTGTGTGGGATGTCTGGCATATACACTCAACAAAGAGTAACTGTGTGAATATTAACATTTATCACTTGGTGCTTATTGTGTTGCAGGATCTCTTCCAAATGCTTGATAACAACTCATTTAATTCTCACAATCACCTATTGTGATGTTTCATTGTTTTTCTAGTTTACAGATCGAGAAAAGAAGGGACCAGAGATGTTAAGTAATTTACCCAATAGTACACAGCAGGAAAGGTGGTAGAGTAAGGATATGAAGCCAGGCAGTCTGGCTCCAGGGCCCAGTGTTGGGCCACTATGCCATCCTAGTCGCAATGATGACTGTGAATACATTTCTCCAAAGGAGGGGCAAGAAGGTGATTCTTGAAAGAGAACCGAAGGCTGTGCACAGACACAGGCACAGGCATTTCATATCTGGTGCCTAACGTGAACCGAGTCACTGCCAACTTCTTCAGCAGAGGGAATTCGGCACTGCGGGGATCTTTTTTTTTTTTCTTTTTCTTTTTTTTTTAAATTTTTTATTACAAAGGGTATTACATATGTGTCCATTCCCCCCCCGGCCTAGACAGTCCCCTAGCCTCCCCTATCCCCCAGTGTCTTATGTCCATTGGTTATGCT